>NW_027187368.1:12057978-12097567 GCF_028583685.1 Petaurus breviceps papuanus | reverse complement strand
TTACATCTCTAAATCTATTTTATACCCTAAATTGAATTTATTTCCCTTCATGCTAAGCCTATCCCTTGTACACATCCTTATTTCTATTCAAGGCACTACCAACTCTGCAATCACCCAGGTTCCTAACCTCAGAGAAAGAGGAGACAAAAAGGAAGAGGACCGGGACAGGAGGGGAGAAGGACATCAGAATGACAAAGAAGAAGGGAGGGAAGATGGGGAAAACTGGAAGAAGGGGGAGGAGGCAGTGAAGGTTGGAGGAAGGCAAGAAGAAAGAAGAGGAAGGGGAAGAGGGGGAGGGAAGGAGAAAGAATGAGGAGAAGGGAAGGAGAAAGAAGGAGAATGAAGAGGATGAAAGGGAGGGGAAGAGAAAGTGAAGGAGAGAAAGGGAATGGGGAGGAGGGGGATGGGGAGGAGAAAGAGGAGAGAAAGTGAATGAGGAGGAAGGGGGGGGGAGGGAAAGAGGAAGAGGAGGAGAAGAAGGAGGAAGGGGAGGAGAAAGAGGCAGGGCAGGATGCGGAGGAGGTAGTGGTAGGGATGGTGCTGGTGGCATCTTGGGAATTACAAAAGCCGGCTGCTCCAACTTGAGGGAAGGAGCACGTTAGCACGTTTGTCTTCTAAGCAGCCCAGTTTCTATAGCGTAAGCCAAAGCTCAGAGTCTAGTTCCGATCGCTGCGGCCTCCGCCCTTCCCCTGTCTGTCTCCCCGTCCCCGCCTCCCTCCTGGTCCGGCCACAGGGAGACATCGGGTGCGGAAGGAAGCCCGGGGCAGAAGGAGGCGGTGGAACATCGGCATCACCATCAGCATCAGCACCCGCACCAGCGCAGCCGCGGAGAGGCCGAAGACAGAGCCCGAGCCGGAGCTAGAGCCTGAGCGAGCGATCCGGGCGAGGGCGGGGCGCAGACTGAGCGAAGGCGCTTTCCGGGCTTGTGAAGGTGAAAAAGCAGCCGCCCCGCGGCTGGTCCACTTAGGAGCCGTGAGCGGGTAAGAGAGCAACATGTCAGCGCCGGCGGCCAAAGTCAACAAAAAGGAGCTCACCACCGACCTCAAAGCCTTTGAGACCTCGGAAAAAGAACTACAAGAAGCAATTGAACGAATCGATGAAGTGCAGAACGAAATAGACAAACTGAATGAGAAAGCCAGTGCGGAAATTTTGAAAGTGGAACAGAACTATAACCAGCTCCGCCAGCCTTTCTTCCAGAAGAGGTCAGAGTGGATCGCCAAAATACCGGACTTCTGGGTGACCACCCTTGTCAGCCATCCGCAGATGTCCTCGCTGCTTGGGGAGGAAGATGAGGAAGCCCTGCATCACTTGACCAGGATTGAAGTGATAGAATTTGAAGACGTTAAATCGGGTTACAGAATAGATTTTTATTTTAATGAAAACCCTTACTTCGAAAATAAAGTGATCTCCAAAGAGTTTCACCTCGATGAAAGTGGGGATCTGGCTTCAAAGTCAACTGAAATCCATTGGAAATCTGGGAAGGACTTGACCAACCGCCCCAATCATATCCAAACTAAAGAGGGCCGCAAAAGGTTTCCAGAAGAGCCAGACAGCTTTTTCACTTGGTTCTCAGACCACACCGATGCTGGGGCAGATGAGTTAGGGGAGGTCATCAAAGATGATATCTGGTTAAATCCCTTACAGTACTACCTGGTATCTGATATTGATAATGAAGATGGGGAAGGAGAAGGAGATGAGGAAGAAGGTTCAGAGGAGAGTGTTGTTGATTTAGAGGAAAGTGAAGAAGAAGAAGATGATGGGGAAAGTGATGATGAGGGAGAAGATGGAGGGGAGAATACAGGCGAAAATGACACATAGAACGTTGATGGATTCCAAAACTCCTTTTAGCTTTAAAAAAAAAAAAAGTCTCCAGTCCCTAGTCGCAAGTTTCAGCCTTTTTATTTTCTTTTCGTGCTCAGTTACCTTGTTCTCTGGAGGGTTCTTTCTTTCCTCATATTTTCTTGTTTTGTTTTTATTTGGGGGGGGATACCTTGAACAAAATACAGTGGGCCAAGACTCTCCACCATTGTTTATTCCAAATTCACGTTTACCCTTCTCTGTCCTAAAACAAACTACGGATTCATAAAATTTTCATATTCCTAAATTCATAGATTTCAGATTCATAGATTTAAAAGCTGGAAGAGACCATAGAGACCATTCTAGTCCAATTTGGTATTACATATGGGGAAACCCATGTGTAATGTGTGTGTAAAGTGTATGTAAAGTGATGTTCATTGACTTGCCCAAGGAAACACAGGTATTGTCAGAGGCTTTATTTGAACTGGTGTGCTTTGATTCTACAGCCAGTGCCCTCTCTAGAAACACATGTAGTGTCCTTTTTTTGGGGGGGGGGTGAAACATGTGTTTTGGTGGGAAAGAAACTTCTGTGTTCACATGTGGCAGGAAGCTGATGGGTACTAGACTCCCATGTAGTATAGAATTATAGTCTCGCTCTCTCCTCTTTGTCATATGTGCTGTGTTCAGAAACTACTCTATGCCTCTGTGTGGTTGTGGAAAGTTAGCATTTACCAACATGCATCTGTCTACTTTCTCTTAATGAAAAAAAAAAAAACCTTTAAAAAGCCATGGGATTATAGCAGGTCAAAAGGGTGGGTTTAACGATGTTTGGATAGGTAAGTAGATTTTTTTTTTGAGGGGGGGAAGGCAGGGCAATTGGGGTTAAGTGACTTGCCCAAGGTCACAGGGCTAGTAAATGTTAAGTGTCTGAGGTCACATTTGAACTCAGGTCCTCCTGACTCCAGGGCTGGTGCTCCATTCACTGTTCCACATAGGGGCCCCAAGTAGTTATCTTAACAACCGCTTTTTTCCTTTGGTGCATTTTAATTTCATGTGTAATGGTATTACTGAAGTTTAGGGTGGCAGTTTATAAAATAAAAGTCTCTTCTAAGGAAGAACAACAACAACACAAAACAGAGAGGAATATAAAGTTCTATTCTTGTGTCCAAAAACATCAGCCTGATAAATGCTTTGAGATAAGGGAGGTATGTAGAGATTGCATTTAGAGGACTGCAAGGTCAATATGAGTCAAAAGTATAACCTGGAAGCTGAAAAGGCCAGTGTGGTCTTAGGCTGCATTCAGACAAAGAAGCATAGTGTCCAGAGCAAGGCAGGTGAGGAAGTGAATTTTACTCTTCTTTGGTCATGCCACATAGGGAATATTCTGGGTACACCATCTTTTTTAATAAGGAAATTGAGAAGCTAGAGCAGTCAAGATGTTAAAGAATCATATATTGTGCCATTTTGAAAGAACTGAGATTATTTATTTAACCTTCAAGGGGAGAGGCAGGACTCTTCAAATATTTGAAGGGCTGACAAGTGAAAGAAGATTTAGATTTTAGAGAGATTTAGGCTTGATAGAAGGAAATATCTTAACAGTAGGAGCTAGTCAAGTGAGAGATGAGTTGCCTTGGGAGAAGGTAGTATGGGTTTACTCCTCATTAGAGGTCTTCAAAGTGGCAATGTTAAGGGAATATGTTTCTGGGTGGGTTGTGCAAGATGGTTTCTAAAGTCCCTTCCAAATCTGAGAATTTATGATCTTTTGAAATATTACCTTCTCCAGGAGGGTTTAGCTAGTTGGGGGACCCCTGCTTTTTGTTCTACAGAGTTTGGAGACTGAAGCTGAGAATCTCCTGGTAGGGAGATGAGAGGCCTCAGTCACCAAGATTCTGGAGGGAATAAGAGAGGAAAACCTGAAAAATTAATTGTCTGGTTCCCAGGCAAGGGTTTCTGCTTTTTCTTTTTTAAAGCAATCGGGGTTAAGTAACTTGCTCAAGGTTACACGGCCAGGTGTTTTTGGGTGGGTGCTAAGTGTTGGAGCCCGGATTCTATCCCCTGGTCGTCCTGACACTGGAGCCGGTGCTCTTACTTGCTGTGCTACCTGGCCGCCCCTCTGCTTTTTCTAAAAGAGCTGGAAAAGCCTGTGAACTTTGAAGTAAGAGAGGCTGGCGGTACCCACTTTTCCCTAAAGAAGAGACAGTGAAGGATTTTAGTAGAGCCAGAAGCAAACAGTGTCTGATGTAGACTTTGGATCCAATAGAACAGCATCCCAGAGGCGTGGCTCTGTCCTGCAGGTGTGAATCCTCCCTCCATACATGTGCCTTGACCACATGTGTTCCCTATTTAGCACTTGTCCATATGTGCTCTCTATGTGTGTCCACTTATCCCACTGATGCTTTGTTTTTGTGGGAGAGAGCCTCCAGGTTTTTTGGGGGAGAGGGAGAGAGTTTCTTTTCTTTCTTTTTTTGGCCACTTTGATTACTATAGCATTTCATTAGATGCTTTACTTTGAACTAATTGTTTCCTCTGGCTGATTAGGGGAGGTAAACACCTTGCCTCCCTTGCCTGACTATATAGCTTCAGGGTATAGACTCACCCTGAACCTAGGGAATTGGTTCCCTGAGTGACCCATCCACCAGCCTGACAAATTGGTTGGGGGGTGGGGTGCTTCTAGGTACTACACTGTGTTATCTTTTTTTGTCCTTTTAATTTAATTGTTCAGGTTTTCTTGGCAAAGATACTGGAGTGGTTTGCTGTTTCCCTTCTCCAGCTCATTTTACAGATGAGGAAACTGAGGCAAACAGAGTTAAGTAACTTGTCTAGAATCACACAGCTAGTAAGTATCTGAGGTCTGATTTGAACAGAGGTCTTCCTAATGCTGGACCTGGCACTCTCTTCACTACAACACCTAGCTGCCCTATTCCCCTATTGTGTGGACAAGGACTATATATCTGGGACAGTGTTCTCTACACAGTGGAAATTTGGTAAATGTTTGCTGAATCAATGAATGACCATGGGGTTAATGAAGTCTTCAAGCTACATGAGTGTGTGATGTGTGTGTACATGTGTGAGGGGGTGGGGGTGGGGGAGGGGTTGAGGGTGACAAGGAGTTAAGACTTCTTTGTAGGAATCTTCATTATTCATTCTCAGCAGGGCCTCATTTGGTGTCCTTATCCCCAAACTCAGGTTCTGATATCCTTCCAACCAGAGCTACTATACCTTTCCCAAGCACCCCCCCCCCCAATTCATTAGTCTATTAGGTATCCAAGGACATAATAATTCCCCTCTGCATTCCCTTGCCTCCTCAAAAAAACTCATGGATAGTGGGAAAAATCCAAGCTGGAACTGGATCTAAGACAGATTTTATTGATTTTAATCAGGGATGTTGCCAGGGCTGAGGCTTCCACGGACCCAGGCAGGTGCTTCCTTCCTTTGTCTTTCCTTAAGAGTGTCTTTGACAAATGGTTCTATGATTCCTAGACTGCCTACTTCTCTCTGCTTCTGAAAGGAGGGGGACCAATTTGGTATCTCTGAGCATCTGGGTTCTGGGACCCTCTCCACCCCCAGGTGTATTTTTTTTTTTTTGCTTTTTGGAGGGCAATTGGGGTTAAGTGACTTGCCCAAAGTCACATGGCTAGTAATTGTGTCAAGTGTCTGAGGTCAGATTTGAACTCAGGTCCTCCTGACTCCAGGGCCGGTGCTCTATTCACTGTGCCACCTAGCCAAGTATCCCCAAGAAGGATACTTTTTTTTTAAAAAAAGCAATCGGGGTTAAGTAACTTGCTCAAGGTTACACAGCCAGTTATTTTTGTGTGGGTGCTGAGTATCTGAGGCTGGAACCAATCCCAGGTCTCCTGAAGCTGGAGCCTGCGCTCTTACTCACTGTGCCACCTGGCTGCCCCTCCCAGGTGTATTTTTAGGGGCTTGGACTCAGAAGTATAGGAGAAGAGGTGCTCTGAAGAGAGAAAGGTTAGGAGCAGTGGCTGCTGGACATCTAAGGAGAGAAAGGGGAAGCACCCAGAAATACAGGTTTAGGAGTTTATGACTCAGTGGAAATTCCCTCTTCCATGTCAGACCCCATGTTTCAAGACTGACAAGCTCTGAGGCAGATAGGTGGTGCAGTGGATAGAATACTGGCCCTAGAGTCAGGAGGATCTGAGTTCAAATCTGGCTTCAGACACTTGACACTAGCTGTGTAACCCTGGGCAAGTCATTTAACCCCAATTACCTTGCCAAAAAAAAAAAAAAGGCTGACAAACTCTGATGGGACAGGTGACTCCTTCAGCCATAAGAGGAAGCAAAGAGACAACTGAGGTGAAAGGTTCACTATCCTCTACCCTGAGACACCACCAATCACTCTGATGGCAGCCACCCTCTTCCAGTTTTCCATTGCCAGTCCTCCACAAAAGTTCAGCTTCTAATTTCTCCAGTCTCTGCACAAGAGGTTGCCTGCATAAGGAGGGTGGTATTCTCCTAAACTATGTCTGTTCTATCAAATAGATAATTTTTTAAACTCTTTGTTCCAGGAATTGTGCTAAGCACTGTAAGTACAAATACAAGCAAAACCCAGGATAGTCCCTGCCTTCAAGGACCTTACATTCTGAAGGGGAAAGGCAATGCAAAAAGCCCTGGAGATTTTACTAACAAACCCCATGATTAGATCCTCCCGACCAGGGAGAACTTTAATGATGGACAGTTCCCAGGGAATGGTGGGACATCCAGTAGCTGCCTGTATTAAGTGTCTGGGGATCCCTTGAGACAGGGTCAGTAGTCCTCACTTACTAAAGACATTGGCATCGTGACTCTTCGACCCTAACCTGAAAACAGCGTGGAAGTCAAGGAAGCTGGAGTGGAGAGTAGCCTGGCACCTGAGGGACACACTTAAATGAGCCTTGGGCCTCCCTTTTCAAGTCCTGAACCTGTGCATTTCAGGGAAGAAACCCTATTTTACCTATTAAATCTGCTGCTTCCTGACAATATAGATCATTGAAAGACTGAGCAGGAGAGCAAGGTCTTCATCCCTAAAAGACTGGCTATGAAGTGTGTAGTAGCTTGTGACAGTCCAGAATATCACCTGGACAAGAAGAATTATTAGACAAAGTGATAACACATTTAGGAGGTTGAAGGGGTTGGTGTATAAGAAGACAAATCTGCCTTTAGTTTTCCATCTAAGACAACATGTGCCCAGCCCAGTACCTGGCTTTTCAGTTGCTCTTCAGCCTATAAAGTCTAGTCTCTCCTGTCCTGGAAATGCTAAGAGCTGCCTTCAGCCCAGTTCAAATATTGATTAACCCATTCCATTAAGTCACTTGGAACATCTGCTTTTTGTCATCAAATTCTTCTACATCTTTAAACTTTAATTATTCCTTTCACCTCTTCAATTTAAAGAAACCCTGGATCTCCCCTGGGTCCAACCATTTCTTACAACCTTCTTCATTGATGGCTGCTCCTCTCACTGTACATGGACATATTTCTTGCTGCCTGCAAAAATACTTGTATCTTGACCATTCTTAAAAACTCTTACTTAATCCATCCATTTCTGATAGCTATAATCCTATACCTCCCTTTCCTTTCCTGTCTAAATCCCTTGAGAAAGCAATCTACAATAAGTATTTCCACTTACTCTCCTCACACTCCTTTCTCAGCCTTCTGAAGTCTGACTTCTGATCTCATCAACTGAAATTGTACTCTCCAAATTCACCGGTGACCTCTTAATTGCTTAATCTATTGGTCTTTTCTCAATTCTCATTCTTCTTGATCTATCTGTAACTTTTGACACTATCACCCTCTGTTGGACACTCTAGGTTTTTTTTTTTCATTTCCAATATCTTCTAGGTTTACTATCAATAATTAATTCATGGTTAAAATTGTCATAGTTAAATATTGCAATATTAAAATGAATTAAACTCTAAATTGGTGTTAAAGATAGACTAGCATGAAAAATTTTGTTAATTAACACCCCCCCCCACTGTAAATATATATATAAAATCATCTGTTCCCAGTTCTATGCCCTTCATAAGCTATCTCCATATATGGGGGAAATGTAGCATTTGAAACTTCTACCACTAACCTCAAAATGTTATTGATATTCAAAAGATGAAAACATTTTATCAACTGCAGAGAAGGTATAGGGAATGAAAAACTTCGATTTAACTTACCCATATCCATAAGGGGAAGAGTGACTTGGGGAATGACCCACCAGATGAGTGATTTTACCCAGATTTCCATGATTTGGGGTCTTCATCCTTCATCTTTCAACCTGCCAAATGTAGGTTACACAGGATAATTTCTGCCTTAGTAGATAATCTCTTCCTGTTTTCTACTGGTTCCATAATGTTTGCTTAGTGCTGTTGTCACAGGCAACCTGAATTTCTTTAGTTATTTTAGAATGGAAATAGACCTTCGTCTATAACTTGCAAATTATCACTTCCTTTAGTCTAATTTATGTTTTCCATTTATTATTCATCCTCTTCAATGTTATGCTGCTTACTTCCCTTGGACCTTAATTGGAGAAAGAAATTTACCAGCATTCCAAATTATATATTTGCATTAAAATTCAATATTAAATTATTGATAATGTAGCCTTATTAAACTCAAATAAGGTTTTCTACTAGTTGGATAGATGATATGAACAATGAATATTATAAAAAAGCAACATTGTCCCACTATTTTGGAATGTAGAGACGTAAAAACATTTGGGCTGTCTTACTTGTTTTAGTGTCTCAGGGAAAAAAAAGAACAGCAGCAGGGGAGATCATATTCTATTTTACTTTTCATTCTCAAAATATTTTATAAAGAAATCATGATTTGATTGGGGATGCAAAAGTTTCTTTTTCAAAGAATTCTAAAACATAAGTAAGCATAAAAATGATGAGGGAATAGATTCTATTGCATATTTCTTGTAAGATGTGAAGTTTCTTGCACTCACATAGTGGTTTTAATCTAAGGCTGAAATATAAAATAAATCTTTGGTCCTTGTAGAATTCTACAGGGCATCATGACCCAGGAGATCAGTTTGTGTGGATTTATCTACTCAAGTGCAAAAGCCTTCTGTAAATGGAAAGTAGGGCAATCTGTCTGGAGCAAAGAATTTATGAGACTGAGTAATGTGAAATCAGTCTAGAAATAAAGTTTGGAGTCAGATTGTGAAGGATTTCAAATGCCAAACGGGTTTATATGTTATTCTAGAAAGGTAGCCACTACCCAGATAGGTAGGTCCAGTAGGTAGCCCCTGAAGCTCCTTGAGCATACCCCTGCTGTGTTTTGCTCAGGCTCTTCCCTTTGTCTGAAAAGTTTCCCTCTCTCCCTTACTTGTTGAATTCCTATGGTTTTATACTCTCAAATGCACTTATTGTTTAATAGACTCTGAGTCCTTTGAGGGCAAGGAATGGGTCTTATCTACAGCTTTCATCTTCACCAGAACTCAGCATAATGCTCTGGATGCAATAGCCACTTAATACATTTTGGCTGCATATATTTCTGGGAGAGATCAAGAAACATCCCTCTCAGATACGGGGGCCAGGGATGACCTCCATGTGCCTTTGAAGTGAACTTTTTTTTTTTAAGCAATCGGGGTTAAGTAACTTGCTCAAAGTTACACGGCCAGTTATTTCTGGGTGTGGTGCTGAGTGTCTGAGCCCGGGATTCGATCTCCAGGTCACCCCAACACTGGAGCCGGTGCTCTTACTCGCTAAGCCACCTGGACGCCCCTTGAGGTGAACTTTTAAAGACACACTTCTGGGCAAAAATCATTCTGAATATTCACAACTCAAAGGCCTTTGAGTCCCCTGTATAGCCAGAATTGAACTCACCAGATTTTGCTCCTCCCTAGATCACGTATTATAAAATTTTACATTTTACAGATGAGGAAAGTGAGACTCAGATAAGTAATGCTAGGCAGTGTCAGTGTTCGAACCCAGGCCCTCTGTCTCTGAATCCAGCAAGCTTTCTAATGTACCATGCATCTGTTTTACTCTCAGGAAAAAAGGTGGCTCTTTGGGTCTTGCTGACACTGACCAGATGCTCCAAATCATGCTCCACCTGACAGGTGATAATACTGTCTTCTTTTAGCACAAATGTGTTTACCAACATTGAGTTCTCTTGAGTGTGGGTCTTGTCATCATTCTTTGTGAGCAGAGCAGACGCATTTCCCTTAGACAAGCATCCATTCTCATTCCAGATGATCATACTTTGGGGATAGAACATCTTCCTGTGGCCAGTGACTTTTGTCAGGTTCAAGAGGACTGGTTGTATGGAAACAGTTACTTCAGGTGGAACTAGAAAACAAAACAAAGACATTCTTTCCAAATGAAAGCAGTGCCCAATATGGACAAGCCCTTTAATAAATTCCACCAGGCTAGCAGGAAATAGAATTTTTTTGTGAGCAGGTGAGGAAGATTGATGGCAGAGGAGGGAAAAAACACCATATCACAAGGATTCCTGACAGCAAGTCATCTTTAAGCCAAGAAACATTTCTATCAGAACCATCAATACATATGTAGGAAGGACTTACAGATAACAAAGATTCAGGGGGAACTGAAAGAAATAATCTGCTTAGTTATGGAAATGGGGAGGCATAGTCAAATTAAGGAATTTAATTCGTGTGGATTGAAACTTGAAATCAAATGAGAAACACTAATTGTATTTAGATGTTTTTACTTGATCTAATTTATACATATTATCTGACATGTCAATGTTTAGGAGTATGCTAAGTAGTTCTGATGTTTCTGTATTTCAATACAGGGATCATGATTGAGTGAAAAAGCAAGTGACACTCAGAACATACACAGGAAGAACCAGGCAGTTCAGGATACAAGGTCATAAATAAGGCAGCACTGTCTACTTGGTTGCCCTGACCAAATTTAGTCTAATTGCAGGCAAAGTTAACAATGAAGAGCAAATGAGTTAACACATAGAAAGCATTTTGGAAACCTTTAAAACACTATATATAAAAAACTACTACCACTGCCATTATTACTCTACTACTACTACTACTACCACCACCACCACCACCACCACCACCACCACCACCACTACCATTACCACTACCAGTTAGGGAAGTAGCATGGTCAAGTAAATAATATAGCTTCTAGCAGACTAACCTTACCAAAAAAAATCCTTTAACACAAACATTCTTACTTTGGTTGTGTCATGATGCCTTTGCCTAGCAAAGCCTATGGGCCTCCTTCTCAGAAGAATTATTTTTTAAAATAATTGAAGGAAATGCTAAATTTCAGGTAGAGGCTAGTGAAAGTAAAGATATAATATTTCCCCCATCCAACTTCATAGACCTGCAGATATCTATCCAAGGACCCCTTGAGGAGGGCCTGTGGATCCCAGGTTAAGAACCTCTGTTATAACATCAAGGCAAAGCACCACCTTCTTTTCCCTTCCTGGCTCTTCCCTTACTAATCCTTGGGGTTTAGGGCAAATCTTCTCTGGGCCTGAATTTCCTCCTCTGTACAAGAGAGAATTGGGTTAGATCAGAGGTATCAAACCCCCTAGTGCAGCCGAAACCAAACTGAAATGTAATTGGTAAGTATTTAACAAAACAAATAAAAATACAATAGAACATAGGTAATAATACATTTGAAAAGTAAGACAATATGTAACCAGCAGGGATCCTTAATACCACTGGGTAAGATGATCATATGTCTCCTTTGGGGCATTTAGGTGGTACAGTGGAGAGTACCAGATGTGGAGTCAGGAAGAACTGAGTTCAAATTCGGTCTCAGACTCTTACTAGCTGGGTGACCCTGGTTAAGTCACTTAGCCCTGTTTACCTCAGTTTCTTCACATGTAAAATGAGCTGGAGAAAGAAATGGCAAACCATTCTAATATCTTTGCCAAGAAAACCCCAAATGGGGTCACAAAGAGTCAGGCACATGTGAACAACAACAAAGGCTTCTTCCAGCTAGTAAGCCTGTGAATCTCTCCTTCCCCAGAAGGAGTCTCCCCAGCGTCTAAAGGAAGGCATAAACAGCTCTAACCCTGTTTTTATCTTTGGTTCCTACTTGAGGATCTAAGACACCTCTTTCCCCTGGTCATTTACTTAAACCTGTAACTGAAGAGATAATACCAATCTGGTCTGAGAGCACTCTTCCCTCTTTCTATTTCACTGCCTTACCCTCCTTCCCAACTTCAGTATAGGATGCTTTTTTTTGGAGGGGGGAAGGCAAGGTAATTGGGGTTAAGTGACTTCCCCAAGGTCTCACAGCTAGTAAACGTGTCAAGTATCTGAGGCCAGATTTGAACTCTGGTCCTCCTGACCTCTTGATTCCAGGGCTGGTTCCCTATTCACTGTGGCACCTAGCTGCCCCAGGGGATGCTTTTGTAGTGGACTTGTGCATACCCTTGCCTTGGAACAGTCACTCTTGTTCAACACAACCAGAAGTCATCAGAAACAGTGACAGAAAAAGGAGAATTGAAAAAAAAGCTATAGAACAGAAGGTATCTTAAAGACAATATAGCCAGCCTGGTGTGATGGGAAAAGTGTTGGATTTAGAGCTAGGAGACCTGGGTTCAAATCCCTCATACACTATTTACTAGGGATGTCCTTGGAAATGCTAATTTACTAACACTAAGTTTCTTCATTATACTGGGGATAGTAATCATAGTAGTAGTAGTAGTGGTAGTAGTGATAACACCAATAATAATATCTAGCTAGTATTTATGTAGTGCTTTAAAAATGCTTTATATATGGCTGAACAAGTGGTATATGATTGTGATGGGATACTGCTGTGCTATAAAAATGATGAACTCAATGATTTTATTTATTTATTTATCTATTCATCTATCTATCTGTCTGTCCATCTATCTATCTATCTGTTGCTTTTTGGAGGGGGGAAGGTAGGGCAATTGGGGTTAAGTGACTTGCCCAAGGTCACACAACTAGCTTTTGTGTTAAGTGTCTGAGGCTGGATTTGAACTCAGGTCCTCCTGACTCCAGGGTCAGTGCTCTATTCACTGTGCCACCTAGCCGTCCCCGAAGTCAATGATTTTAGGAAAAAATGGAAAAACCTGCACAAAATAGTGAAGTGAAATGAACAGAGCAAAGAAAACATTGTATGCAGAAATGGCAATATTGTTTTAAGAATGATTCTGAGTGAATAAGTTATTTTTACTATTATGAATACCCAAATTAACTATACAGGACATAGGAAGAAAGACACTATCTGTATCCAGAGAAAGAACTGATAAAGAGATGTATAGAATAATTATATATATATATATGTATACATACATATACACACACACACACCTATTTGTCTAATGGTAGCCATCTCTATATGGGGGGGGAAGAAAAAAATAAATTTACATGATAATTTTCTTGTATATTTGAAAGTAATAGCAAGTTGTGCATATTAGATTTGCAGTTTCATATTCATTCATTTTTTTATTGTACTGTGTTATGGAAATGCTGGTTTTATTTATTTACACATATTTAAGTATAATTTAATTTAACTATTATTTAAATTTATTTATATATTTTGTTAAACAAAAAATAAAATAAATGTTTTATATATGTTAACTCATTTGATCTTCACAACAGCCCTGTGAGTTGGGCATTATTATTTTCATTGCCCTTTTATAGACATTACATCTATACTATCTGTCTCACAGAATTGTTATGAGGAAAGCACTTTTGTAAACATTAAAACTCATTGTGAAATGTAAGCTATTATTGCCCCCTTCCCTAATTTTATAGATGGGGCCATGAGCATGGCCCAGTATTTTGGGGATAAGAGCCCTTCTTATGAGCATGGTCATAGGTCAAGTCCAGTTGTTTTCTTTTCATGGTGTTGGTGGGGGACTATAGAAAGGTGCTGTAATGATAGTAACTTATCCAAAGTCACATATCAAGTAAGTTAGGGAACCAGGAATTAAATCCACATTTATTGACTTCAAATGTAGTGCTCAGTGTAACAAGAGTACTCTTTGAGAACTGGGGATATGCTTTGGCTGGCCTCCTTGTGGGGGAAATGTGCTTGCTAAAGGGTGTGTGTGACCCAGCAGTTCCCAGCTGGTCCTTTTGTTACCATAAGGTGTGTGTATGAGGATTGAGTTGATGGAGCATTGTGTCAAGGTGCTCTCTTTTCATTCAGCTGCTATGTTTATTCCCCTTTATATAAAGAACACTGACAATCTTTAATCCTTATTTGATGGCTGTTTGCAGTGATGATAAAGGTTTGGAGAAATGTTTGGGTTTGAGGAGAAACTGAGAGACACTTCTTCCTTGAGCATGAGGTGTAGGGACATAGCAAAGAAGAGCCAATTATGAGATAGAAAGTCTTTTTCCTTTTGGGGGAACATATCTAAGATTAATAACTCTCACTGGAACTCCTAGACTGAAACATGGAGGTGGGGAGGGATTTCTTTTGACTCCACCCCATCCCCATCTGTAAAGGTTGCTACAAGCACGTGAAAACTAGAGCATGTCTTTACCTGAGTAAGTCTGAGAAAGAACATCACGTTCTTCTGAGTTATTTCTTTCCCTGAGCATAGGTCACTGAACAGTGATCCTGATGAGGGATGGTTATTTGCAGCTTTGGTGGTTACCTCATGAGTTTGAGAATTCTTCTTTGTTGATTTTTTTAGTTGCTACTGGCTTAGCAGTGATTCCTGAAACCATGCCACTTCTTGGAGGAGATAACTACCAACATATTTATCTCAAATTGGAAGGGGACTAAAAAGCAATGCTTCACTAGCCAGAAGATCAGGACCTTGTAAGTGGCTCAGATAGTATTAATCTAAGGTGAGTATGAAATATCTGTTCAGCAATCCCACAGTTGTCTTTACCTTTCAGGAGAATATGGCTCAGGTGTTATGGGGAATTAATTTGCCTTAGGTGTTTTTTAATGTATGCTTATGAGCATAATTTTATATTTAAAGAATTTCTTTGGTAGTGGAGGAAATAAATAGCTGTCTTAGAACCTGATAGTCATTTTACAAATTAAGTGCCTCTTTTAGAAGGGAGATTGTTAATTCCCTTTGGGAAGGCTGTAGACTTGAATCATGCTTTAATGTTTGTTTTAGAGATTTACCTCAGTGTTCTGCTCCGAGATGTGGACATAATGAGCCAGAGATTGAGAGAAATCTGATCCCCTCTCTTTGGAAGAAGGACTCTATGTGAAATCCAGAGCAGGAGTCACTTGTGGGAGGTAGACCCCTGGGCCACCATTATGCAGCACTATGTCTCCAATTTTCCAAGATTTGTAATGTGTTCCAATACATCTGGGCTCCTGTATGATTACAGAAAAATTATAGAAGCATAGATTTTATAGCTAGAAAGGATCTTTAAAAAATATCAGCATCAGAAAAACCCTTAGAACACAGAATATCAGAACTAGAAAGTTTTAGAATAAAGAAGACAAGAGCTAAAAGGACTCCTCTAGCCCACCCACCCCTACTTTTTAGAATCAAAGGGGGAAAAGGGCATTGTCATCAAGGTACAGATAGGCATTTCCTAGGACACAGAACTTGGGAGCAGTGCCTGAGTTGTTTCTGCCCCTTAAGCTGGACAACAACAACAAGGTTGGGATTATCAGCCAATGCTAAAAGAGACCAGAGGCTCATGTACACATAGCATGAATTATCTGCTTTAGCACCAGGGTGAAGGGGTCAGGTGAGCTAGGATTGTGCCCATGCCTGGGGAAAGGGCTCAAGACCACCTTGGAGATGGTAAGACAAGTTCTTTTCCCCATGAAGAGAGTTCTGTAATATGCTGTATGTCACTTCACAGGTGACTTGGGAGAGGACATCCTTTGCAGTTAGGAACACCTGTACATCACTGGTGGCATTGTAGCTGATCGTATCTCCAACAGGGACAATGTGGAGGTGTGGAGAGTTATTCCCACTTTTAAACCACTTCAGGGTGATGTCTCTGGGGAATAATCTCATTGTTATACAGATGAAAGTCACTCTCTGATTTGGATTGAGCTTTCCTGAGAGGCTGGACACTAAGGAGATAGATGGCTTAGCTGTAAAGAGAAGGGTATAGGGTATGCTGAAAGGGAGAGATGTCTCAGGATTTTGCTTCTACAGCCCCGGGTACTTTCTCTTTCCATTGTGGGGTGTGTGTGTGTGTGTGTGTGTGTGTGTGTGTGTGTGTGTGTGTGTGTGAGAGAGAGAGAGAGAGAGAGAGAGAGAGAGAGACAGAGACAGAGAGAGACAGAGACAGAGAGAGAGAGAGACAGAGAGAGAGAGACAGAGAGAGAGAGAGACAGAGAGAGAGAGACAGAGAGAGAGACAGAGAGAGAGAGAGACAGAGAGAGAGACACAGAGAGACAGAGAGACAGAGACAGGAGACAGAGGCAGAGATAGAGACAGAGAGAGATATAAGGAAAGAGACAGATGGAAAGATGGAGAGGGGAGGTAGTGGAAGGGAGATGTGTGATGGAATGTGTGATGAAATATCAAGGCTCCTTGGTAAGGGACTCCTTCCCTCCCTTTGCAGTGACTGCTTCCACCCCTTTATGTGCCATCTTTTTTCTTTTCTCAGGCACCCACAACAACATATCTTCAGCCTAGTAACAACATCCAGCTTGATCTGATTAGGAGATGTCTCACAGATCTGTGGTCTGCCTCCATTCAGTCATCAGAATCTGTTGTCTTCTTTATTTATGCCCATATCTCTGAGAAGTCTACCTTCCCTTCTTTATTCTATCACCCAGACCAAAGCTAGGTTTCTTTTGTCCCACTGACTCCTTAAGCAGTAGGACTCTGTCTATGGTTGCCTAGGCCCTAGTTCCTGGTACAATCTACAACAGTAATCATTCTTCTCCTCACCCCATTTTATTATTTTTTCCTAATAATTTATAAGGAAATCCAGAAACCATAGGGAGTGATGTGGTGGAGATTATTTCAAAAGTCAATGGAAGCAGAAAGAGAAGTGATATTATTAGATCATCCTACAGATCACCAGGATAGACAGAGGAAACTGATAAGGAATTCTAGATCAGAATCCTTGCCTGGAGGTAGTATCTAGCAGTGGAAGGAAGAACCTAGCAGTAAAGGGAGGCTTCAATTATTTGGACACCTGATGGAGCTCTCTCTGCCAAAAATAACTCAGTTAATGCAAATGTGGCTTGTTTTAAAGATAATCTCTTTCTTTAAAAGACAAAGAAATCAACAAAAAGAACTGCTGTTGTTTCTGAAGCAGAAATAATAGGAAATTTTAAAAGAAGGGACACTATAGCCCTTAGATGTCAAGATAGAGAAGGAGAAAAAAAAGCTGAGACTATATAACTTTCTATTTAGGATGGGTTCCTGTTCCTTCCTCCACTGGTTGGGTACTACCTTGGAACAGGGAGAATCCTGAGTGGAAAAAAACCTTGTGGGCAGGGACATTGACTTCTACAAATCACTTTAGGAAGGTTTGGCATTTAGAGGAAGGAAGGAAAGAACATCAAGCTCCTACTGTGTGTCAGGCACCATTCTAAGTGCTTTACAAATATTATCTTGTCTAATCCTTACCACAACCTTGGGAAGTAGGTTTTACTATCTTTGTAGGTTAATTAAAAGTTGGTTATCATTATCTTATTATTATCCTAATGCAATTGAGGAAAGGGAGGAAGACAGAGGTTAAGTTACTTTTCCAGGGGGACACAGGTAGTAAGTATCTATGGCTATATTCTACTCTGCTCATACCACATCTAGTTTACTGTATTCAGTCCAGGGCACCATGTTTTAGGAAGAACATTGATAAGCTGGGCAGCAACCAGAAGACAAATGGCCCTTCCATAAAGGGAATCAGTTGAAGGAGCTAGGAATGGTTAGTCTAGAGAAGAGAAGAGAAGACTTGTGTGGCTGAGGGTAAGATAGAACAGAATATCAGCCTTCAAGTATTTGAGGAACCATCACTCGGAAGAGGGTTGCAGGACTAGAAGCAATTGAAGAGAGGCAGGTTTGATTGAGCTAAGTGTAAGGAAAAGCTTGCCACCAAATGGAGCTGTCCAAGGTTTACTGGGCAACCTCCAGATGTAGTGATTTCCCCTTCACTTGAAGTGTTCAAGGAAAAGTTGAATGGATACTTGTTGAGGAGAGAGGGAAGGGGAAGAAACAGAACTAATTCTCAGTCAAGTCCACATTAAATATCCCTGAAGGTTCTTTCTAATTACGGGACTCTGATTTTTTGAATTCCTACCCTTCAAATCACACAGACAAATATCAAATACTATAGACCAGAGGTGTCCAATAAGAAGTAACTGCCCGAGTGCAGCTGAACTAGATTAAGATGTAATTTGAAAATATTTAATGAAATAAATAAATACAATGAAATAGATAATATTATATTTTAAACCTAAGTCAGTATGAATTTGATACCATTGCTACAAACCCTTGACAAAATTGGGAAGGAGGTTAAAAAGTCCAAGTGAAAAAAACCTTGGGCTGAGAATCAGATTCTAGTTTTAATTTTGCCCTCTGACTTTCTGTGTGACCCTGGGCAAATCACATTCTCTTGCCTGCTCTCAATTTCCTCTTCTGTAAAATGGAGTTGAACTAGATGGTCACCATGGTCCCTGAGTGCATACTCAAGCCTGCACAAAGCAAAGATGAGAATACAGATAAGATAGTTCCTTAGGGAGGCACACAGACTGGTAGTCTGCATTTATTAAGCACTTACTATGTGCTATGTACTGTGCTAAACATTGGAGACACAAATACAAGCAAAAAGAATGACAGTCTTTGTCTTCTTATAGGAAGCTTACATTCTAATAAGAAAGTACAGCACATGAAAAGAATAGTGTGAGGGGTGAAGGTACCTACACTAGGATATCGTGGCAAAATCTAGGAAGGGAGTGAAGCATGACCAGCATGGGCCAGTCCCCAAAACGGAGCATGGCAGAAAGTTGTTCCAGGATGAGGAGGCCCAGGTGCTGAGGGAAGCTCCAGGTAAAAAGGCAGCAGGGTTATGGTGGTAAGGTCCTGAGAGGAAGGAAGGGAGATTCAGGGTCACCAGAAACATCCTGTAGGATTTAAATGCTCTCCTTTGCCATCACAACTTAGGAGCCTTCTAAGAGAAGAGGAAGAGTACCAAAGGAAGGTTGGAGGAGGGTGTTGAAGGAGATTACAGAAAAGATGTCTGTAGAGCATCAGAGAAGTTCAGTAGCAGGCTCTGGAGTTCGAAGTGGTCGTGGAAGTAAAGGGACCCCTTACCTTGAGTTTGTCTGAAGGTGTTTTTGCTCCAGGAACTCCCTACATAAGTCACAGGTTAGGAAAAAAAAGCCTATTAATTATGAGCATTTTAATGTTCAGCTAGCCTGGTCCTTGGAAAGCAGAATCAGCTTGTTGCTGGGACCACACTCAAATCTTTATCAGGATGGTAGGACAGGGGTAAGGAAACGGTGGCCTTTTAAATCCTTAAGTGTGGCATTTTGGCTGAAAACAAATTTTACAGAATTTATCCTTAGGATATGTTCCCCACCCTTATTATAGAATATGTGGTCCACACAAAGCCTCCATGCCAAGAAGAATCCTCATTCCTCTCCAAGCTGCACTCTGGATTTTCTCTACTCTGACCCGGTTCTTCATCCTGATGATTCCCCCAGCCCCAGAATTCACACACTCTTCACCCTGGGCCCTACTCTTCTCTGCTTGTATTGTCAGCTATGTCATATTCCAGGGGTGGGGAACCTGTAGCCTTGAGGTCACATGTGGTCTTTTATTTTCTTGGGTTCAACCTTTTGACTGAGTCCAAGTTTTAAAGAACAAATCCTTTTGTTAAGGGGATTTGTTCTATGAAGTTTAGAGGGCCACAAGTTTCCCACCCTTGTCTTATTCCTTTCCAGGTAGTTCTCTAGATCCAAGTCTGGGTGGAGATGCTTTAAAGGTCATACACCAGAGTCCAATGCTCACCTCTGCCTGAGGGCAGGGAGGCTGAACTGTTTTCTGTTCTGTAGTTGCCACTTGGGATTCTCACTATAGCCAGGGTCTCCTTGAGCTCCATTCAGTGGTGAGGGATGACCCATGGATGGTCATAGTTTAGACTTTCCTATCATCTATGTCAGTGCTGTCTTCGTGATCCTGACTATGATAGTTCCCTCCCTGATCATAATCACCTAGCCTTCCATAAATATCTTTCCCCTCTAATTCACTTCTCCAAAATTTATTCTTAGTCTTCATTCAAGTCTCCAGTTCCTCTCTGTTACCCTCTTTTCCTGTCTCATCACCCAAGATCTGGGTTCACTTTCCTCTCCTCATAATCTTGACCCTATAGTGCTTTGATCCCTAATCTCCTGCCATTCTGTCTTATCAAATCTCAACCCTGGATCACCCCCATCATTCTCTCTCTCTCTCTCTCTCTCTCTCTCTCTCTCTCTCTCGCTTTTTGGAGGAGGGAATGCAGGGAAATTGGGGTTAAGCAACTTGCCCAAGGTTATGTGACTAGTTTTGTATTAAGTGTCTGAAGCCACATTTGAACTCAGGTCCTCCTGACTCCAGGGATGTTCTCTATTCACTGCACCAACTAGCTGCCCCATTTCATCCTTCTTTAATTGACTTTCTTTGCTACTTGGCAGCTGTTTGAAAATCTCTGTTCTTCCCCCAATACCTCCCCTAAAGCCCTGTTCCATCAGATGCCTTTTCCTCCTATTTTGTTCAGAAAATAAATGTCATTTGCCAAGACTTGGGCACAGTCATTCATGAAGAGCTATCTCCTTAGATGGGGAGGGTCTGCAATCTGCATTAGTGGAGTACTTATTCAGAGGGACAAAATCCTCCATCTTCTGAAGTATTTAGGTAAATGTGGAAGTGGGAGGTTGTCTTTCATTGATATTTTAATAAACCTCCCCTTGGTATGTTATTTCTGAATTTGTTTTTCCTCCAAGAACCTCTATTTAAATAGGACACCCAGGCCAGCCATCTCTTCCTTTCCTACCAGGTTGTACTCTTCTGGATTTTTTCATCATGTCTGCATGCTATGCACTTTGTACCTCCTTTCAGCTTCCTTGTATGTGTTTTTTCTTCCTCATTAGGATATGAGCTCCTTGAGGGGAGGGGCCTATTTTGCTCATATTTGTTTTTCCAGTGCAAGGCATATAATAAGCCTAGTAAATACCTGATACATAGTAAGCTTAATATATATTTGTTGGTTGACTGGCAAATGAAAACAGGACTGAGAACAGCATGATGGTGGCAGATTACTCTTTGCCTGGGTTTGCTAATGAGCCGTACCTCCCTACAGCACTTCTAATAAACCATTTCTTACACAATAGTTGGAGGTACCTGCCACCAAAAGGACATTGTATATAAAAACATTAGTTTGTAGGAGTTTCCTTTCTAATAGATCCCAAGCTCACATTCCTATGACAAAGGAAGAATTATGTCCTGGATCCAAAGTTCCTGAGTCCTCATTTAATCACTGGTCCAGTTGGATTTGTGAATCAAACATAAATTGCAGAATGGCTTCTAATCTTTTTTCCCAGATTTTGGGAGTTACAGCCATGGGAACTAAGCAAGCTGACATGTTATTTTCTAGAAAACCTGAGTTCTGAACTGCCTATGTATCACCTAGGTACCAGGTACCATAGTA
Organism: Petaurus breviceps papuanus; assembly: GCF_028583685.1. Lineage (NCBI taxonomy): Eukaryota > Metazoa > Chordata > Mammalia > Diprotodontia > Petauridae > Petaurus > Petaurus breviceps. Next base: position 12,076,239 of record NW_027187368.1, on the reverse strand, counting down.
TGTACCATACTAATGGTACCCACATAGTACCATTAATAGCCTGATTCTGAGAGAGGCTACTAGTACAAAACCCTGCAGTAGATGTTTGTAGCCAGCAGCTATTGCTGTCTGGCAAAGTTGGAAGTTTAGGGTAGAAAACAAAATGGAAAGGATGAGATACTTAGGCTTATGACTCCCTCCTACCTTAGGGATATCGGTATGACATTCTTTCCAGGCTGCAGTTTCTCCTTTATCCAGGCTATCAGAAGGTGAGAGCTTCCCTTTTCCCAAAATCTACTTAGTCCTTTTACTTTGGAGGGCAGAGACTTTCTGAGACTCTTATCAAATGAATCTCATTAATTAATGTCTCCCTTATTCTATGGGTACATGACAAGCTTATAAAATTTATCAATCAAATAAAAATCTTAAAATTATCTCACAACTGACCTAGCTCCCAGTTACGGAAACCCAAGTACTCTGGACATAGGTTTAAACTTCTGACTATTTTTAGTTTTATATATGCCAAGATAGTTACTGGTATCTTGCATTGTGCTGCCTCCTCCTTCCCCAATAAAATTAATTAGCAGATTGTCGTAGATCAATTTTGACCGATAATGATTTATAGAAAACAAAAACATCAGGAAATAGAAGCAGTTTCAGGAAAAATAGAAAAACATGTAAAAAGTGTGTTGAGGGATGAGAGAGAGAGAGAGAGAGAGAGAGAGAGAGAGAGAGAGAGAGAGAGATTTTTACTGTACTTTCTCTGAACACTATCTGCTGGGTCAATCTGTTTCAAGCCACACCTTTTAGAGTTCTTAGTTCTAGAGATCACTAACCTGGCCATAAGGGGCAGCTAGGTGGCATGCTGGATAGAGCACTGGGCCTGGAGTCAGGAAGACCTGAATTAAAATCTGGTTTCAGACACTTATTAGCTGAATGGCTAATTTGCTGGGCAAGTCACCTAACTATGTTTGCCTCAGTTTCCTCATCTATAAAATGGGCTGGAGAAGAAAATGCAAACCATTCCAGTATCTTTGCTGAGAAAACCCTAAATGGGGTCACAAAGAATCAGACATGACTGAAATGACTGAAAACTTGGTTGCAGGAGCCTAATCTATAACAGCAAGATTGTCCACCTCTTTGGTATTGCATCACAGAATACCTGCAGAGACTTTCCCCTCTAGCTGCCATCATCTGCTGTTTGCTCCAACAACCCTGAAATCCTGCCAGTGGACAGTCAATGCCATTGCAACTTTGGTCATTGTAGGAAGTTCTCCTGTCTAGTGGACAGTGCCCTGGTCCTTTCCTCCAATGAAAACCGAAATCTCCCACCTAACTGCTCCAAGTCGGCATCTTTTTCATCACAGTCATAGAGTTCAGTCTAGCAGTCACAATCTCAGAGATTCTCTTCTGATTAGAGAAGCTTTAGCTTGCTTCATTTATTTCTTCCTGTGGCATTACAGCTTGGGTTACATTCTGTTTTTGTGCTTTTATTAAGAGGAAATTGTGTGCCCAAGCACACTTGCCTTCCTTTTAGGAAGTGATGACATTTTACCAAGGTCACTTGGGTAGTATGCAGTGAAATATAGTTAGTTGAGGGATGAGGTGAAGTTCCCAATAATCTAGGAGCTCAGAATTGACTTTGATGGGATAAATGCATTTGAACTACATCCCATACAATTAGTCTGTATGGCTACCCAGTGAGAATCAGGCAGGGAGAGGCCATCCATTCTTTGAGATCATAAAGTTCCTGTCACATCTGCTTAGCAATTATAGGGACGCATTTTAACCACAAGAATGAGCTTGGATCTTTCAAATCCTGATCAATCCTGTTTAATAGGATCACGTAGTGGCTAATAGTATTGTGTGTTAGTTAAATACATAATCTGTTGCCTCCTAAATATCCACCAGATCCTACTTCTGAGATCTGGAGTGGTTCTGGAGGCAGGGGAAGAAGGAAAAGAGAGAACTAATACTGGGTTTGACAATCGGTTATGTTGAAACATTTATTAGGGTCATGGTACCATTGGTCTCTGATCCCAAGAAGATACGCCATTAAGAGTTCCTGATTGGCTCAGAGCCTGAGATAACAGTAAGGACTAACGAGTTTTGGCATGAACTTTCACCTGGGCCATTCTGTTCTGGAGTGGAAGATACAATTATCTTTCTCTCAAGGAGGCCAAGGTCTTGGGTCAGGTTTTTTAGTGAAGGTTAAGAAGAGAGTAAATATGAAAGCCTTATAGGAGGAGGCTAAGGTTCCCCAGATACTTCCAAGGGGAAATGGACCCTGGGAATCTGATGTAGTTCAGGGAGACCTAAGGCACAAGGATAGATGTGGATCAGGGAGGCCTGAGGCCCAGGGATAGACCTTCAGCATATTCCCATGAGGGCTATATATTGAAGCTGGAATATCCTTTGCCCAACTGTTTCCTTAGCATCCCCAGAGATCTCTTGAGGACCTGAGTTTGGGTCCTAGTCTTGCGATTCCTCTTGGGACAAGGCTGGGAGTCTCAGAGCTCTGTACTTACCCCTCACAGTCAGTTTGGTGCCCCTACCAGATTTATACTGTGTCAGGATTCCCCTTTTTGAACTTCACACAGCAAAAGGTACCTGAGTTCTCTGGAGTAATATCAGCAATGCTTATGGGAAAGTCTGTGTTGCTAGTAGGTGGGGCTTCCCCCCTTTATTTGGCGTTAAGTGTCTCCTTTGGAATCATAAATTTCTTGTCTCTGGGGCCCTTTTCCATTGAACCGTTTCAGTGGTCCTGCTGGTGGAATCCCAGGCACTATGCAGTTCAGGGTGATTGTCTCTCTCTCTCTGCCACAGATATGGGATCCTTAGGCTGCAGCATTTGGAGCTCCTCCTGGCCTTGGGCTCCTGAAAGAAAATGAAAGATTGGATATGTGTTCCCTATCCTGGAATCTCCAGTGTTCTGACCTAGGATGGGGTTTATCCTGAGAGACCAGAACCAGGATTTGGGAAGAGGCCTGATGGGGAGGAGGGAAGGAGAAGACTTGCAAGAAGACTGTAATTCTGGAACTGGTGATAACATGGGGCAGACACATTCTAGTCTTGTTTAAGCACCACCACATGAGGCCTTTCCTGGTCCCCTATCTGCTAACACCACCTTTTCCTTCCTGCCTCACCCCCTATGACATTCCATTTACTTTGAACATTTTTGTATTTATTATTATATGAATATGTTATTTCCCTTAATGGACTATAGCCTCCTTGGAGCAGAGCCTTGTCTTTGCCCTTGTCTGCTTGGTTTGTGGATTGATGGATGGATTTCTTTAGGGAAAGACCACTGGATTTGAAATCAGGTGAGGGCTGGGTTCAAATCCTATCCCTAATAAGTTGTTGTATAACTCTTGCAACTTAACCTCTTTGAACCTGACTTTCCTCATCTTTAAATTGTAGTTAGTACCTCAAGAATCTACCTTATAGGGTTAGATTGTTAGATCTACTTTATAATTATCAAGATCCCATGAAATAATGTATATAAAGCAATTTGAAAATCTTAAGATGCTGGATGGGTTCGGTTATGATTGTTGTTATCATCTGAAAGTTTTTTCTCACCTTTTTGTTGGAATTCAGATAGCAACAGATCAAGGACAAATGACTATCCTGCTATTTGATATTTGATATTCTTTGGGCTTTTGCACATGTGAATAAAATGGCTGCTTTTTATAATTGGATAAAAGTATTCCAAAGCAGCCTCATCTAATGTAGTCTCACTGAAAACATCCTTGTTACAGTTCTGGTAGCAGGTAAGATAATGGGAAATACACCTACCTCATTCTGTTTGTTCCCTTGCGATTTTAATTTCTTTCGCTTGGTCTCACCAGCCATCATTCACAGTCCATGAGGCATCATCATCACAAAAGCTATTCTCATCATTTTAGAAAATCATCTCTTTGGGCATCTGGTGTAACTGGCTTACTTGTCCAAGTCTCTGCCGACCTGTTCTCTTCAAGACTCTATTTCTCTTGGAGATGGCAAATACTCTGGGCTTACCACTCCTCTACTAGCCTGGGGTGGTCCAACCAAATTTACCATGAGATCCTAGAGTCAATTCTATACCAACTCAAGCCTGTTCACAGGTGAGACCAGGTAGACTTGCTGCACATGTCCAAGGACACAGTGAAGGGAGTTGATGGAAGAACTGAATGGAAGGGTGTGAAAATGCTAGTGGGCACCAAGTATACACCCTGTTAATATCTCGATTTATCATAAGATTTTGAGCTGGAAAACCTTGGAGATCATCTTGTCCAAATCTCCTTTTACAGATGAGGAAGCCAGAGCCTAGAAAGATGAAATAATTTACCCAAGGTCATATAGATGGTGACAAGTAAACACTAATGAACAGAGATACTGTGTGAATATTGATAATACCATTTCTTTTTTTTTTTTAAGCAATTGGGGTTAAGTAACTTGCTCAAGGTTACACGGCCAGGTGTTTCTGGGTGGGTGCTAAGTTTCTGAGCCCGGCATTCGATCTCCAGGTCTTCTCAACACTGGAGCCGGTGCTCTTACTCGCTGTGCTACCTGGCCGTCCTGATAATACCATTTCACTGCCTGGATGAAAACTCTTATGTGTTTCTTTATTGCTTCTAGATTAAAATATGCCCCACCTCTGCCCCATCTACTCCCCTGAACTGAGTTTTTGAAGCCTTTCACGATCTGGTTCCAGCCCTGTTTTATAGTCTTATTTTATATTATTCCGTTTTATATTCTCTGTATTACTAGATGTTCCCTGATTTTATTCTGCCATGTTCTACTTCCATGCATCTGCACAGGTTGTCCTTCATGCTTGCAATGCACTTCCTCCTCTTCTTTGCCCTTTGAAATCTTTCTCTTCCTTCTCTCTCTTCCATCGGCTACATAGAGTCTAGACTGTAGCTCCCTCCCACCTACAGGCTGAACTTGGCTACCATCTACTACATAAATTCCTCCCAAATCCTCCATCTGAAAGTGATTTCTCCTTCAAATTTTGAATTTCTGTTTTGCCCCATTATTTCATTCAATCATTCATTCCTTCTATCAACAAGCATTTATTAAACATGTACTTTTTGCCAAGCACAATGGTAGGTATTGGAGAGACAAAGACAGTAATGAAATGTGTCCATGCTCTCAAGTTTCTGCGAATGACAAGTTAGGAGAAGCTAGATGTTACCAGAGAGAGGAAGAAAGCCTTAAAAGTCACCTAAAGTTCAAGTTAGGGGTTCAGATACTTGGGAAGATGGGGTCTCGAGGCCCATTCAGGCTCTGGAACTGGAAAGTCTTCTTCCTAGGTTCCTAGAGCACTTGGTCTGGATCTCTTTTGACCCAATTATATCATCATCATCATCGTTATCATCATAGCATTTGCATAACACCTACTATGGGACAACTATGTGGTTCAGTGGATAGAACATTGGGCTTGGAGTCAGGAAGACACATTTTCATGTATTCAAATCTGGCCTCTGAAACTAGCTTTGTGACCCTGGGGAAGTCACTTAAACCTGTTTACCTCAGTTTCCTCATCTGTAAAATGAGCTGGACAAAGAAATGGCAACCCCCTCCAGTATCTGTACTAAGAAAACCTCAGATGGGGTCACAAAGTGTTGGACATGACTGAAAGGACTGAAGAAAAACAAAAAATACCTACTGTGTACCCGGCACTGTGCTAAGCACTTTACAAATGTTATCTCATTTGATTCTCGCAACAACTTCAAGCGCGACAAGCTATTATCATCCCTGTTTTATAAATGAGGAAACAGAGGTTAAATGACTTGTCCAAGTTACCTGGCTAGTAAGAATGTGAAGCTGGATTTGAACTCGGGTATTCTATGGCTTCAGACCTAGTGCTTTTTCCACTGTGACATCTGTCTTTTATCTCATTAAGCTGTGTGTATATCACACCATCCCAAGCATATTGTTATCTCTTAGAGCAGGGCTTCTTAACTTGGGGTCTGGGAACATTTTTTTTCTAATATTTTCACAGCTGTTTTTCCAATATAATTGGGTTGCTTTATGGTCCGATGCATTTATTTTATGCAATTAAAATATTATTGTGAGAACTAACATCGGCATTACCAGATTATCAGAAGGGTCCAGAATGCACAAAGTGTTAAGAATCTCTCTTCTAACAGTCGAGTGACCATGTTATTTTTTATCTGGACATTGCTGGTAGCTGATAGGACCTTACACATAATAGACATTTAATTATTCATTCAGTTGAGTTGGCAAGGAACTTAAAGATCATTGTAGTCAAGAGCTGGGTTCCAGACTAGCTTGACCTCTTAGTATTGAATAGGCCCTCAGGAAATTTGCCTAAATGCTCTCATTTTCCTCCTAGTAAAATGGGGTGATAATAAACATATTATCTGTTTTATTTGGATATTTTGTGTGAAATCACATTGTAAAGGAGGGGCAGTTAGGTGGTGTAGTGTTTAGAGCACCAGGCCTGGAGTTTGGTAGACTTATCTTTAAGAGTTCAAATCCAACCTCAGACATTTTCTATCTGTGTGACCCTGTGCAAGTCACTTCACTATGTTTGCTTTGCCTTAGTTCCTCATCTGTAAAATGAGCTGGAGAAGGAAATGGCAAACCACTTCAATATCTCTGCCAAGGAAACCCCTAATGGGGTCACAAAGAGTTAGATATGACTGAAAAACATTTGCAAAGAACAAAATGATTTTAAAATGTCTGATTGTGGTTACTTTATTATTATAGTCTACTGTCATTCTCTGATTTTACAGATGAGAACACTGACACTTAGGGGAGTTAAATGGTTCACTCAGGGTAAGACATTGAGTTAGTGACAGGACTCAGATGAAGTCCCGAGTTTCCTGACTCTCAGTCTAGGACTCTTTCTGCCATGTCACACTACTTCCTTGTACCTATACTGACGCCTAATACTCAGAGGAGAACATTCTACCTATAGGAAGTTACTAAAGCACAGACAATGGGACTTCTCATCCTAACAGAAAGCCCGCTTGACTTGGGGTTAAGACAGCTTGTATTCTTTATCATCATAGATTAACATCAGTGTGACTAGAAATAGATTTTCTTTGGGCATTACTTTCTCTTCCTGAAAAGTGGGGGTTTAATGCCTACTTTGTTTACTTCACTGGGGTTGAAGAGTTCTATAAACCCTAAAGTAATAAAATGAGTGAACTACATGTGAGCTATATCAGCAAATAGTTTCTAGTCCTTTCTTAGAGCTAGTCCGAAGGGATGGGAACATTGGCAGCTACCCATTGGTCAGCCTAGGCTGGTCCGTTCAGGTGTGCCAGGAATCTCTGGAGTCTAGTCTGCAGCATCTTGGCCCCCTTTCACCTAGGGTCTGAATGGGCCTGGGAGACCTTGTTCTACTCCTGAGATCCACTTACCAGAAAAGCCAAGGAGCAGAGTCAGTAGGAAAGGGAGCAGAGTGGAGCAGGCAGGCAGATAGGACTAGAACAGGATGGGTGCCTGGTACTTTCTCTCGGTTTATCTATAGAAAGTGTGCTAGTAGGGGTGGCCAGGTGGCTCAGCGAGTAAGAGGACTGGCTCCAGTGTTGGGATGACCTGGGGATCAAATCTGGGCTCAGATACTTAGCACCACACCCAGAAATAACTGGCCATGTAACCTTGAGCAAGTTACTTAACTCCGATTGCTTAAAAAAAAAAGTGTGCTAGAAATTTTTTATGGAAGGAGCCATTCATATATCTCTTTGGGATAAGAGAAGGAGGCTTAAGTTAACATATCCCTGTTATTGACTCAAAAAGAGGAACTGAGTCAGATTTCAGTTTAACCTCAGTCCAAGATGATGTACTATCTTCCTTGTCACTGTGTTCCTAGAACCTGTTGCAGTTGGTGACCATATCCTTTCTACTCTGCATAAACCATACCACTCCCAAGCTAAAATTAGCCTTCAATGGCTCCTTATTGCCCATAGGAGAAAATAGAAACTCCTTAGCCTGGAATTTGAAGTCCTTCATAGTGTGGCTTCAATTGGCCTTTGCTCCCTTATTCTCCATTTCTTATTTCCATCTGGGCATTCTTTGTTCCGGTCCCTCTGGGCTTTTCTCTGTTTCCTGATCTTATCTTACCATCTCCTGCCTCTGCCTTCACACACACCAGCCCTCAGGTTTGCAAAGCCTCATCTCTCCTGACTTCCGTCTGTTGAAATTCTTTGCTCCTTTCCGAAGCCTTCCCTGATCTTGCTTCCTACCCCCTCCCCCAACTAAAAATGACCCTCCTAGTTCTCCTAGAGCATTCTCTCTGGTTCTCTTCTTGTTTCCTATCACAATCTTCCTTCTATTGCATTTATTTGTGTATCTGTCCAAGACCAATCAGAAAACTGTAAGCAATTTGATGGCTAGAATGATCTCATTAAAAATAAAAACAACCACAAAAAATCTTTTGTACCCTCAAGATCTATTTATAGTGCCATGCCTAAAGTAGACCTTGAATGAATATATGTTGAATTGAATTGAAAATTTCTATGTAGTCTCTAACAAGGGCTCATTGACTAGAGTTAAGAATAAAAGAGTCATGACCTGGAGATCAAATCCGGGCTCAGATACTCAGCACCACACCCAGAAATAACTGTCCGTGAAACCTTGAACAAGTTACTTAACCCTGATTGCTTTAAAAAAAAAAAGAATAAAAGTGTCAATGATGGGTGATAGGGAAGGAAGGATATAAATGGGATTTGACTGAGATTACCCAACCAAAAAACCTGTGACCTAAGAGTAGGAGGGCCAGAGAGTAGAAGGAAGGAGAGACTGGTGGGTGAGAGATGTAGCAGAAGAATTACCGTGTGAAAAGGTAGAAGAACATTTTGTTGTCATTGTTCAGTTGTTTCCATTGCATCTAACTCTTTGTAACTCCATTTGTGGTTCATACAAGTTAACAAAAATGAGAGTGGAGACTTGAATCTCAGAGACTGATGAAGACAAAAGGTTAGAGATTCATTCAGCCTAAGCCAGGACAGGAATTGGGAAGCCTTCCTCTAATTTTTCCAAAGTTCTTGGTCTGCATTTCTCCTTTGCCCTAATTGCAGCATATTTTGTATCTTGATTATGTTCATTTCATATTTCATACTAATTTTTAAGAAGTGAGTCAAGGGAAGGCCCCTTTAATGAGAAAAAGAAAAAAAAACTCAAGCTGGGAGGACAAGACTATTCCAAAGAGAAACAGTTACCATTGACATTCACTTTAAGGCAGGAGGAGCCAATACACAGCCATTAAGTGGAACTTTGGCAGAGCCCTATTGTGGTCCAATCTATAGCTTCAGAGTGAACTGGGTTTAAGGTTTTGTGAAAGCAGAAAGAAGGAAAGAAAGAAAGAAAGAAAGAAAGGAAAGGAAAGAAAAAAGAAAGAAAGGAAGGAGGGGAAGGAAGGAAGGAAGGGAAGGAAAGGAAAGAAGGAAGGAAGTGAGTAGGTGAAAAGACCTTAACCTAAAAGGGCCAGGGTCTCCCATTGCATCCTGGGCCATCTCCAGTCATCCTGATGAATATCTGGTCTCTGGATCCAGATGGCTCTGGAGGAGAAAGTGAGGCTGGTGACCTTGCACAGCCCTCCCTCCCTCAAATCAAAGTCAACTGCAAGTCGTGTCATCATTTCCCTGATGCCGTGGTCCTCTTCAAAAACAAAGGACAAACAGAATTAACAACAAAATTTTCACCTGCTCAACCTCAGATTGCTCAGTCTAAATCTGAATTCATTATCTTCCCCCTAAACTTGCTTCTCTCCTTAACCATTCTATTAATGCTGAGGACCCTTCCTGTCACTCAGGTTCCAAATGGGAAATCATCTTCCTCTCTTTCCTTTCCCTTGTTCCCGTATCCTTATCTGCCTTGCCTTTCTAGAATTCTGGGCTTCTGGGTTTATTCTGACCCTGTGAACAACCTTTCTTCCTCATCTAGTCATTCACCAATAGCTATATCAACCATGGGACACCCTAGTAGGAAGAGGAGAGCTGCAGGACATGGGATGAGTCATGCTTTCTCCCACATTCTGGGAGAACTAATAGAGAGATCAAGGTGGTCATATCAGCATTGTCAGAAGCATTTTTCTGCTCCCCTCATTGCCTATGTGGCCATCCTGTTTGTTTCTTTCAGTGAAAAGAAATCTGTCTGAGAGGTAGAGGCCATTGCCAGATTGCAGAACACTCTTAGGAATTCTAGAGAATATCAGAGCCTGTGCCCTTTGGAGACTAGGAGTACCCCCTCCTTCTTCTTTCTGGCCCAAGGCTCCTAATGGTCATTCAGGAGGTGTAAATCTGAAACTTCTGTGTAATTACAGAGGCTCTAGCGTTCGCCTCCCATGCCCCCAGCTTGATTCTGTTGTAAAGGGGGTAGAAAATTTGTGTCACTTGTTATAGTTTCCCTTTCCTATGGATATAGATGGTTGAAAGGTTGACCTTAAACCATATCTTCATTTCTCGGTGGATAGTCATAAAGAACAGGAAGATCATGTAGGTGCCATCATGTCCACGGACCTACTGGCTCAGTGGACAGGAGAACAACTGATGAGCTGGTAGGTTGAAGGAGCAAGAATTCAAGCATTGAAGGAGAAAGCACAGATTGATCAGAGATCATGGGGCCCTTACTTTATTCATGTGAGGCCGTATGAGACACATCAGGACTTCTGGTTCTTAGCTCCTCTGGGGCTCCCAAGACCTGGGCCCACCTTGGTGACACCCAGAGCCTTCCCCAACACTAAGGCTGGGACTAGAATGTTCAGAACAGATGTTCTTGAGAGAATCGTCTCCCAGTTCCTGAGACTGAGCTCCGGTACAGGGTCAGGATCGGGGAGGTGAAGCCAGGCAAAGGGACAGGTTGTCTAGAGAGGTGATTGTACTCCCCTACTCATGAAATGCAGAATGCCTGAAATGGTAAGAACCTTAGGCCAGTCCTCTCCTTTTGCAGATGAAGAAACAAACTCACACAGAGAAAACAAGTGTCAGAACCAGTATCAAAGCCAGTCCTAAAACCCAGGTCTTTTGATGCCAAGTTTAACATGTCTTTTCCCTCTGAACAAGTAGCTAAGGAGGAGAATGGTGGATGGGTGGTATCCCACTGAAGGATGCTGGTTGGTGAGATCTAATGCCATACTTGCTCTTCCTGGGGATGGATGGAACTTCTTACAGAGGCATTTATCCAGCTCTGGGCTGCTTCATATGTAGGCTGAGATGATGAATTTAGCACAGATGGGGGAGACACATTGTTGGACTTATAGCACCTCAGAAGAATCTGTGTTGGATTCCTTCAGAGCGCAATCAGGATGAGAGGACCAAGAGTAAAGGCCCAGTCAGGAGTAAAGACTGAGAGCCCAGACTCCCCATGTGATCTGAGACAGAGCAGGAAACCCAGGTAATGAAAGCCCTTGAGATTCTAGGAGTCTGAGGTCAGGAGCCAAGGGGTAGATGCTCACAGCGAACTCATTCTGGAATAACTTGGGCTGGTCGCCCTGGAGAAGTGAGAATGTATGTGAGAACAGGGCTCTCAGAACAACTAATTTACCATTGCAGAGGAGGCACCTACCTTCTGGTAAGGCTTAATTAATACTGTAATCCTTGTGTTATCCAAGTGTCGACTTGGGTTTCTAAACCCCCTCTCCTCCTTGGCAACAGAACTGGGTTTCCGCTCACTGGGGATGTTATTGATATTATTTTCTCTAACACCTAAGTCATCTAATAACATCAGTATGTCTCCAGGCTCAGGAAGCCAAGGATTGTGAATTGGGGCTACAAAAGGTCCCCTGCAGTATTTTCTGACACCACCAGGGGGCAGGCGGGAAGCACAGCCAAGCAGAACAGCCTTCTAAGAAAAGTATAGAAGGGGCATCTCTTCATCTTGTGCTAGTTCCCTTTGGGGCAGCTTAAATACTGTGTCCCCATAAAAATGACGATCAAAACCCTCCTTCTCCCAATTCAGGGTGTCTTCCCTGGCTTCCCCCCCCCCCCCAAACCCTGAATGGTCTCTGTCTGTCTCTCGGTCTCTGTCTCCCCTCTGCCTCCTGGCTTTCTTGCTTCAAGTCCCAGCTTCTACCAGAAGTCTTTCCCCATCCCTCTTAACTCTAGCGCCTCTGTTGGTCATTTCCTATTTATCCCGGCTACAGCTTATTTGTACCTATCTGCTTGCTTCTGGTCTCTCCAATTCGATGAGTCAGCTTTTGGAGCGCAGGGTCTGTCATTTGCCTTTCTTTACATATGTGTCTGGCACATAGTATGTCTGAATAGAGTCTTATTGATTGACTGACTGGCATGATAGTTAGAGCCTTGGACTTGGGAGTCAGGAAGAAGACTTTAAATTCTGCCTCAGGTACTTACTGAATGGCAGGCCACTTAACCTCAATTTCCTTAGCAAGAAAATGGGGCTAATAATAGCATCTACCTCACAGGGCTGTGAGATAATTAAATGAGATGATATTTGTAAAGCACTTTGTAAATCTTAAAGTGCTACAGAAATGCTAGCTATTTTATTTATCATTGTTATTTATCATTGTATGACTGTGGAAGTCAGAGGAGGAAAGACTGACTTCCTCAGTCAGACTGAGGAAGATCAGAGGAGGGAAATGAAGTGACCTGGGCCATACAGGTCTCTCACAGAGACCTGATTGAAACTCTTCTCCCTCTAACTCCAAGGCCAATTCTCTTTCCCCAAGGCCTCCTGCAGAGGGTGGAACTTAACTAAAGATGTGTCTTCCCATCAATTTCTTTGAGATCTGGTCTCAATGAAAATGCTGTCCATTTCTTTTTAAATTTATTATTTACTTTTAGTTTACAACATTCAGTTCCACAATTCCTTGAGTTTCAGATTTTCTCCCCCTCCCTCCCCCCCCCCCCCCCCCCCCCCGCCATGGCAGCATGCAGTCAAATATAGGATCTACAAATACCTTCACATTAAACATTAGTCAAATTGTAAAGAAGGATTATAACCAATGGAGTGAACAGTGAAAGAAGAAACAAAACAAAACAAAAAAAGAGAGAGAACAAGTAGTTTGCTTCAATCTGTGTTCAGACTCTGTAGTTCTTTCTCTGGATGTGGATATTGTCAACTTCTAAGGATAGAAGGGTCATCACACCCAGTTCCCTCATCAGAGTGAGACATCCCTCCAGTTATTCCAGGGAAGGATAGACCCTCCCAGGCTATAGCCCCTCCCTCGGTTAGCTATGCCCCTCCAGATGCCCCTGCCGCCTGACAAAGAAGACTCTCTGCAGTCATGTTCATCCCCTCTTGCTCCTGGGTCCTCTTCTCTTTTCTCTCGGCACTCTCTAGCTGTGTGACCCTGGGAAAGTCTTTTTTTTTTTTTTATTTCTCCTGGCCTTCATTTCCTCACCTATAAAATCAGAGGCCTAGACTGGATGCTCTCTAAGTCCCTTTGAGCTCTATCCCTGTTATCCTATGATGTCACTTGGGGATGGCATCAGCTCTCTTGGGGTAGCAGTAAAGGATGAGCAAGAGTTTATTGAGGATAGACTATGTGACAGGTGCGTGTTGTTGTTCAGTCATTTGAGGCATGCCTGCTTCTTCATGATCCCGTTTGGGGTTGGCAAGGATACTGGAGGGGTTTGTCATTTCCTTCTCCAGCTCATTTTTACAGATGAGGAAACTGAGGCAGCAAAACTTAAGTGACTTGTCCAGGGTCACCCATCTAGTAAGTATCTGAGGCTAGATTTGAACTCAGGAAGACGAGTCCTCCTGACTTCTGGCCTGGAACTCTATCTACTCCATCTACCTGGCTAAGTGCTTTACAAATATTGTCTCATTCGATTCTCACAGCAATCCTGAGCGTCAAATGCTATTATTTTACCACTTCACAGATGAGGAAAGAAAGCAGATGGAAATTAAGCAGCTTGTTTAGTGTCATGCAGCTAGAAGTGTCTGAGACTGTATTTGAACTCAGGTCTTCCTGGGCTCCAGGCCCAGCACTCTATCTGTTGACTCTACCTAGCTGCCATAGGTTAAATGACCATTTCTATAAGGATGGTTCTTTTTTTTTTTTGCCTTTTTTTTTGGAGGACAATTGGGGTTGTGACTTGACCAAGGTCACATGGCTAGTTTTTGTGTTAAGTGTCTGAGGCCAAATTTGAATTCAGGTCCTCCTGACTGCAGGGCCCATGCTCTATTCACTTCGCCACCTAGCTGTCCCTACACAGATGGTTCTAATCTTTTTATATTTAGCTCTTGTCTCTCTTCTGAGCTCCAGTCCTCTCCTTCCAGCTGCCTATTGGGCATTTTAAACTGGATACCCCATAGGCATCTCAAACAACATGTACCTAGTTCATAGTCAATAAATTAAAATTTTAATTATTAATTAAAAATGTAATAATAATAAAATAATTAACACTTGCTGACTTGACTTCTTGTTGACATATCCAAAACAGCTCATTATCTGTCCCCTCAAACTCTTCCCTCTTCTGAACTTCCCTCTTACTGTTGAGGTCAATACCCTTCTTTCAGTCACTCAGCCTCAAAACCTTATCTTCACCCTTTCCTCCTCACAGTTGGCCCACAAACACTTGGGCAACAAGTTGCTAAATCTTATTTCTATTTTTGAAACAGCTATCAGATGTGTCTCCTCTCTGTTCCCATAGCTCCCACCCAGTGTAGGGCTTTATAATCTCTCACCCAGGTTGCTGTAGTAGCCTTCTGATTGGTTCCCCTGCCCTAAGCCTCTCTTCATTCTGATCTATCCTCCACTCAGCTACCAAACGGATTCTCCCCAAACACAGATCTCCTTCCCTCATTCAATGAATCTAATGGTTCTCTATATCCTTTGGGAAGAACCTTGCTCCTTGCACACTGTCTCTGGTCTCTTTGTCTTTGTGCTGGCTGTTGTTCCCCATGCCTGGAGGGTTTTCTCTTCACTTCCACTTCTTTCACGTCCTTCAAGATTCAGCTCAAATGCCACCTTCTATGGGATGCCTTTCCCAATCCTCCACATCACTGAAGACTTTTCCTCCAAGGATACCTTCCTTGTACTCTCTCTCTGTTTTCTATGTACCTATATATTTATATATTTTCTTCCCCATTAATACATAAGCTTCTTGAGGGCAGGGGCTATTTTTATGTTTATTTGCTTTGTCCCTTTTCTTTTTATCCTTAGTGCTTGGCATTTAGTGTCTGGCACATAGTAAATAGCTGATAAATATTTGTTTATTGATTTTGTTCCCTTCAAAGAACAAAGTCTAGCTCAGCAGAGCTGAGGACCCAGTTGATGACAAATATAATTCCTAGTGATTCTTCAGTCTTAGCCTCAGGGATAATAATTTTCCAGAGAGGAGTGGTTCCCACAAGTAGCAGAGGCACTGGGAATATAGCTGGGCTGGATACAAGTAGGGAATATGAGGTAAGTGGAGGTTTCAGTGACATCTATGCATTCCCTATACATCAGTCCTTTTACCATCCTCTATCTGCACCCACTTTATCTGATGGCTCCCTCTGTCTCTCTTGCCCACTGTGGGCAGCTCAGTCTCTCTGGAGACTTTTTTCCTGGAGATGAAAGTTCTATTTCTGTTAGGCACTCTGGGTCCTCTATGTTCAGGAAGCATAGTATAGGATAGGTGAGATTGCATTTCTGAGGAGATACTTGGACTGGCAATGGGACTGACAGCCTTCTTCTTGCTAGAGCCAAACACTGAGTCAATTCACCCTGCTTCAGGATAGCTAGCTGTACCTGGAAGAGTTTGGCCATTGCCACTGAAAAGGCGGCAAGGGTTGGGTTGAATGTCCTGAACTGAGCCAAAATCTTGAGCACATCCATCCCCAGTGCTCTGGGTCTCCAGGTGTTGGATCCTCCAGAGTTTCTGCCTCTATTTCTGATAATCAATCCTACTGGAAGTGTAAGTTGAACATCCTCAGAAAACTAAAGTGTTTATACTCTTCTGCTTGCTTGAAGTGGGCATAGACATAGACGATTAAACAATCTCAAATTGTACATTTGCTAGAATTACTGTGGCCAGACCAAACTTATTTCTGGGGCATATCTAGGGTCTAGGAGTGTAGTGGAATTAGAGGCACTTGGCAGATATTTTACTATTTTATTATGGACTGCATGCTAGTCATTATGTACTGTTTATCTGCTTATGCATTCTCTGCTAAGAATAAATGCTATATGGAGTATCCTTGAATATATGTCTTATTTCTACAGAAAGTCACATCAGTTCTACTATGTTGATATCACAATGACTGATAGTCACTGAAATACTGCTTATTCAAGAAAGTGGTCAGAAATGTCAAAGCAATGGGTAGGGGGTTCAGAGCTCTTAAAATTCTGTGTGTCTAAAAATTCACTCACTCCATAAGCAAAAGTCAACTCCACCCCATGGAGAGGCACAAAGTTGCCAGATGGAAGGACAAGGCAGGTGAGTGATGCATAGATCACCAGGGAATGATGGAACACCCCAATGAGTGGCTAACAATGGCGCCAGATGGTTGTATGGCAAACTTACATTATGTCCTTCATAGGTGGGTGTGGGGAAAAGACTTTGTAAGGCTTAAAGTACAATAGACAGGTGAAAAGTCACCACCACTAGCACTGCTGTTGTTGTAGAAAGGCCCTTCACTAATGTAGAATAGCTCACAAATGTGCAGGAATGGAAATTCTGCTAAGAAAACAAATACGTTAAGTCAGAAGTAGGGACAGTTAGGTTCTCTGCTGGCCAGACTGTAACACAAAAACTAGGCGGTATTTTTTTTCTGCAGGAATGTGGGCCTTGCAGTTTGTGTGGAATATAGATTGGAGAAGGGAGGGGAAGAAGCAGTAGCAGAAAGTCAAGTAGGAGGTGAGGAGGGCTTGAACTAGTGATGTGGCCTAGTTAGTGAAAAAAGACCTTCCTGCTCCTGTCCCACCAGCAGAGTTAGAGTTAACAGGTCTTGGCAACTGGTTGGATATGGGTGGAAGTGAAAGAGGGAAGAATTGGTGAAGATACAGAAGTCACCAACCTGGATGACTGGAAGGATGATGGTGCCTTGGGAGCCTCTCAAGACCTCTCTCAAATCCCATGTGGGGAGCTTGGACCCAAGTCTGGGGACCCCATGAGAGGATTGCATAGTGGGAAGGAATGAGGACAGATGGAACCTAAATCTGTGGGGCAGGATACCCTGCAGTGGTAGTCAGAGTGGATCTCCTGGGCCCTGAGAACATAAAAATTGAAGGACCATTACCTCTCCCCTCAAGTCTAAAACTCTTTTTTGGACCTGAGGTAGACCCTAGGGGACTAGGGGACTTTGACTAGACATGGGCAGTTTGAAGACCATTGCTGTATCATTTTCCAAATTATGGTTAAAGATATCCCCCAAACCTAAACAACCACAACAAAACCTCAAACGCATTCATTTCTTCTTTCTCAATAACAGACATTGTCATGGTCAGAGTCTAATCATTTATGAGCAAGCCCTGACTCATACTCTAACACAGGGAGAGATTATATGAGATCCATTCCTTTTAGACAGGATCAGGGCATTGTCCACAGGGACGATTGACTAGGGCTGTGTCCACTCAGCCCATTCCCCATTGCTTGCTCAGTTGTGCTCTGACTTTCCTGTTATTGATTTGTTTTGCGGGAGTGTCTAGTGTTAGGCAGTATCATGATAGAAAATTTTGCAATCTAGATGCAAACCATTCTAGTATTTTTGCTAAGAAAACCCAACTGGGTTCACAAAGAGATGGACATGACAGACAAGATTGAAAAACAACAACAAAAATCTGGATAGAAACCAGGCACACTAAGAACCAGAGGTAACGATGGAGAACAACCAGTACAAAGGCACGACATGGGAAATGGGTGCCATGTGTGGGGAGCAGTAAGTTTGCCAATATGCATGGATTTTAGAGAGTGGAAAGGGGAGCGAAGTGGAAAAAGTTTGGAAAGGCATGAAAAGGCCAGGTTATAAAGAGCTTTAAGTGCAAAACAGAAAGTATAGTTTTAGGGGAAAGGTGGGTAATTCTGCTTTGGACATGTTGGGTTTGAGATTCCTATGAGAACCATCTACTTTGAGATGTACAAACAGTAGTTGGTGATGAGGGATGAGAAAGGGAGAGAGGGAAGGAAAGAGAGAGACAGAGAGAGACAGAGACAGAGACAGAGAGACAGAGAGAGACAGAGAGACAGAGAAAGAGAGAGAGAGACAGAGAGAAAGAGAGAGACAGAGAGAGAGACACAGAGAGACACACAGAAAGAGACAGAGAGACAGACAGAGAGGCAGAGAGACAGAAAGAGACAGTGACAGAGAGACAGAGAGGCAGAGAGGCAGAGGGAGAGAGAGAGAGAGAGAGAGAGAGAGAGAGAGAGAGAGAGA
>NW_027187368.1:12031297-12057878 GCF_028583685.1 Petaurus breviceps papuanus | reverse complement strand
GAGAGAGAGAGAGAGAGAGAGAGAGAGAGAGAGATGATAGTGAGGAATGATCTGTAGAAGATGAAAGGTTATGGGATCAAGCATGCATATAGAGCGGGGTGACCTTGGTAAGGAAAAGAACCTCCTATTTATCCACAACTGTAATGGAGAAGATACTCAAGGAAAATGTTTGAGTGATGTGTTGTGAGGAAGAGGGCAGAGGCAGGAGCTCTAGGATAATGTCCTTAATTGTTTGCTGCAGTATATGCCTACATCTTGAGTTGAGAGGTAAGGGGATGGAGTGTAGTGTTTCAGGAAAAATGGGAAGGGTTGTAACAGCCACTGTGGAGAGGACAGTGATTTTCCAATTCATAAACGGTCAAAGATGGCAAAAGATGGGAGTGCTCATTGCTGGAAGGTTTTTGAAAAGAAAGACACATTGCCTCAGTACTGGTAGAACTTCTAATTCAGCCATCTTAATTATAGAGCTGACATTCTAGAAGGCACAAGGGAAGCTTTAGGCATATTTAGAATGGAGCTTAGGTATATATACCATATGCCATGGTGCATCCCAGTTGGATGATAAGAAAGCATAATAAAACAATTTTTAAATGGAAGAAAATGAAATAAGATATCAATTTTGGGGAAAGATGAATTTTTTTCATTGTAACAAAACAATTATTAGGGTCAAAATAAATGCACTTGCCAACATGAAAATGAATAAATGTTTGTGTCACAAAACATCATAAATATTCACAATATAAAACAAATAATATTCACTTAATATATCATTTGAAATAAAAGAAAAATAATAGACTGGAAAAATGCTTAATGGCAGATATGAAAGATAAAAACTTGACATGGGAAAGTAACTCACACATATGTATATGTGTGAGTGAGTTAGTGAGTGTGTGTGCCATTCTCCAACAGAAAAGGAGCCAAAGAATATGAACAATTATTAAAAGAACTATAAACAACAAATATTTTAAAATATAAACAAACACAGGAAAAATTTCTCCAAATTATTAATAATAAAAGAAATGAAAATTAAAACAAATGTGAAGTTTCATTCGTGGCCAACAAATTGGCAAAGATGACAAAAGATGGTGATAATTGATTGCAGAGGGCATGCATTGTTGTGGAGCTTCCTATTGGGTTAATCATTCTGGAAAACAATTTGGAATGATCTTAAGAAAGTGACTAAAATGTACACACCCTTTGAATCAGATACCCCACTGCTAGGCATATATTCCGAGGGACTGAAGACCAAAATATTTATTAAAAGTGTTTTTTGTAGATATGAAGAACTGAAAACAAAATAATGCCCAAATAAATTGTTGTATATAAATGTAATAATACTTCTGCAACATGAAAAGCCAAGGATGTGAACTATACTGTGAAGCCTGAAACGACTTATAGAATTAATCAGAATTAATCATAATGACTGCACCATCAATGGAGAAAACAATAACAATGGATTGAAAGTGAACACTTTTATAATTTCAATGCTCAAACTTGGCCTTGAAGAGATGATATGAGAAAGTACCTTACTCCTTAGAGTTGGGGGGACTGTAAATATGGAATACTATAAATATTGCCAGCTTTGGTTTATGCATTGACTGGCTCTGCTGAACTGGGTTTTCCCCCCATCTTTTTCTTCTTAGTTGTAAAGGATGACTATCTTGGGTGAGAGGAGAGAGATACTATGGGGGAATAAATCTGATGTAAGACTGAAAGATAGGTATCTATGTGAAATGGCTGTGTGGGTTCTGCCGTTGGATAGTTCTCTCTCTTCCTGATGGAAAAGAAATAGTAGCAGAAGCTTAAAAAATCGGGCTTAGGAGTCCCTTCTCTTCTGCCCTGAAGTGTGGACCAGTTCAGGGAGGCCAAGCCCAGCCTGATGAGAGGCTGCCAGAGGAAAACTTGGGGTCAGCTGTCTTTTCCAAAGAGGAGACGGCACCTAGAAACTGTAGGATACTTTTCAGGGGAAGGTGTGGGGTGGAGAATGCCTTGTCTCTGGGGTTTCCAATCATAGGTCAGCACTCTGGATGAAGGCAGGAGGAAGTTGAAGCTAAGGGGCTGGAGATGAGGAATATGAGACAGAGAGGACAGCCTCTGAAACTGTAGGAAGGAAATAGAAAACAGAGCTAGAACAGAGTCCCCATTAACACACTCTGAACCCCCCTCTGCCTGTACCACCCGCTATGTATCTCTGCCCCAATCTGCCCTTGCCATCTCCCATCTCTCCACTAAAATGCCTCTGTTGAGAGCCAGGAGCCACTGTGAGGATCCCAGGAGACTGCTGGGAAATGTAGGAGACCTTGGGCAAAGTATGGCTTAATGGGGTCCCCTCCACCCTTTGCTTTGAGACTGAAATGCCTGAACCACCATGGTGAGGCAGAGTTTGCTGTTTCTTTGGACTGGTGGTGACAAGGTTCTGGGGCCTTCCTCCCTCAACTCCCAGTTGATCAATTGCAGGCTAAAACCCCCCTCTTACCTTTTAATTTTTGCTTTCTGAGGGAATAGAGCAAGAATATGATGAACAACAATAGCACTTTCAGTCCCAGGAGGAAAATCACAAAGAGTTGGCCAGAAACTCCTTGCCCTGAAGGTTAAAGGGACAAAAGGAACTGTCATATAGAGGTGGGTGGTGGGTAGAGCATGTGAGCAGCTGATGGCAGGTAGTTTTTAGATCTCCACTTTCCCACTTTGAGACCACTTGTGTCTAGTCCAGTCCTGGATCCTCAGACAATCTGCTTTCCTGGGAGCCTCCTACAGTTATCCTTAGATCAATCATCAATAATTAATCAGTCAATGAACATTTATTAAGCACTTCCTATGATCTATACACTGTGCTGAGTGCTGAGGTCCCGGGCTTGGGAAAGCATTACAGGGAAGGACTGCTCTCATCCCATTACTTATGTGACCCACTGGGTTACACCCTATTCTTGGAAAGAAATGAGAGTGAGAGCTTAATCTTGTTCAAATCCAGGGATGAGACAAAGATCCCAGCTTTGTTACTAACTACCAGGATTACTTTGGGAAGGTCACTCCTGCTCCCTTGGCCTCACATTCTTCATCTGTGTAGCATCAGGGGACACCTTCTAGTTCACATAGATCTTCTCATGATAAGCTACCTGATGAGCCTTTATTTATTTACTTTTATTAGGCAGAAATAAGTAAAAAGTAAAAAAAGGCACTTGATGGAATAGTATAGGGTCACATAAGTAATGGAGTTAAGACAGTCATTCCCTATAATATTTGCCTAAGCCCTGGACCTTAGCACTTAACCCCTCTAGCATTTGCCTTTTTCCTATTCTGTCATGTTAGCCAACCTGATAGGTGTGAGATGATACCTCTTTGTTTTTCCATTTGCAATTTTTTTTTTACAGAGGCAATTGGAGGCAAGTAACTTGCCCACACGGTTAGTTAACTGTTAAGTGTCTGATGCTGGATTTGAACTCAGGTCCTCCTGACTCCAGGGCTGATGCTCTATTCCACGAATCCCCTACCAGTCCCCTTAATTTGCATTTTTCTAATCAATAATGACTTGAGTTTTTTTTATGTGATTATTTGATAGCTTTGATTTCTTCTTTTGAAAATTGCCTGTTTATATCCTTTGACCATTTATCAAATGAGGAATGACTTGTATTTTTTTCTAAATTAGGTTCAGTTCTATAAATATTTGGTAAATGAAGCCTTTACCACAGAAATTTGCTGAAAATCCCCACTTCCCCATTTTCCTGCTTTCTTTCTAATTTTGGCTGTGTCAGCCTAACCATGAACAAAATATTTCTTCAGTTGTTCAGATACTTTCATTTCTGTACAAAGTGCTTCATAATTGTGTTAATTTTGTATATGGTTATTAAAACCTATGCAGAGAGGATGACTTGCTATGAGCTTGTAATGTTATGCTCTTTCAAGGACTTAATATAATAATAGCTAATATTTATATATAGTGTATTTATATAGTCTATGCGCCAGGCACTGTGCTAAGCACTTTAGTAATGTTCTCTTTTGTTCCTCACAACCACCTAGAGATATAGATGCTAATAGTATCTTCACTTTACAGATGAGGAAACTGAGGCAAACAGAGGTTAAGTGATTTGCCCAGGGTCACACAGTTAGTAAATGTTTGAGGCTGGATTTGAATTCAAGTTTTAATGACTCCAGACCCAACACTCTATCAACAGCACCACCCATAGCTACTTTGTATTACCATACAAAAAATGTGACATGCTGGTTCAATTCTCTGTAATGAATTAAGTATTAAAACTGCAAAAAAAAAACACCCCAAAACAAACCAACTATGGTGGACCTTTGACAATGACATCAATGAATTCTCTTTCCTATCCCAAAAAGGAAGGAAAGAAAAAGCATTTTTAAGGCCTACTCTATGCCAGACACTGTACTACATACTTTATGATGTTATCTTATTTGATCCTTACAACAGTTAGTTGTTACAGGTCCAGCACTCTAATCTATTGCACTCTCTAGCTGGCATCTTGGAATAGTGGAATGGACCCCCTTTGCCCAGATTTTAGTCCAGGCTCTGTGACTTACTAGCTATATAACCTTGGGCAAGTCACTTCTTAGCCATGGTCCTGCCACAGGGCAGGGTGGTCATGAGCACCACATCAAACAATTAGTCTGAAAGAGCTTTGTAAATTAAAAAAGCCCCATATCCATGTGCAGGATGATACTAATAACAATTTCCTCACCATCCCTGGTCATATTGGGTCTGAAAGGACCCATAGGGTTGAACCTACTCTGATTCTTTCCAAATTGAGCAGCAGAGAACTAGATTCTCCTTATGAAAGAAAGATGAACTCACCTGATTTTTTTTGATCCACAGTCCTATTAAGGGATGGGGCTTTAAACACTTGACTGACATTGATCAGAGCCTGGAAATCATGCAACACCTGGCAAGTGATCTTCCGCTGATCTTCATTCTGACCAGACACATTGACCTCGAGTGAGGTGTTGAGGCTAAAGGTGCCATCTTTGTTCTCTGTGGGTCCAACTGTCTTCCCTTTTCCAATCTCAGTGCCATTCTCTAGCCAGATGACACTCACAGTTTTGGGGTAGAACTTCGTCACATGACAGGTGATGTTTCTGTCATTCATGGCAAGTAGATGAGGAGAAATGTTCACGCTGGGTCGAACTAGAAGAAAAGGCAAAACCCTTGGGTTAACCAAGTGATGACCTGTCTGTCTCTAGGCCTTTGGACCATCACAGAGCCATAGGGATGGGAGCAGGGACAAACTAGGACCAGTTCTCTGTCCTGGTGGTAGCTGTTCCTGGGCCTAATTGGGGAATTCCTAACATCAGGGGCAATAGATTTTCCCATTAGATTGTAAACTCCTTGAAGGCAGAGTCTTTGTTTTTTATTTCTGTATCCCTAACATCTGAGTAGTGTGTTTTGCACATCATTTGTTCCAAGTGTTTGTTGACTTGAATTGGCTGAAAACCAGTAAAAATGGAGTCTCTCCTTCTCCCTCAATTGCCCATTTCCTCCCCAAAGCTCAAACTTTATTCAGTTGGGCTGCTTTCATTGAGTGTATGGATAGTAGCGTGTTCCTTGCAGGGGGATTTAAGGTCTGGATTTTCAGGGACACGGGAGACTAAGTTTCCTGTCCCAGCTCCTGTGATCTGCTTTCCCCAACACCAGCGTAAGATGTATATATATATATATATATATATATATATATATATATATATATATAATTTGTAGCTAAGGGGAATTTCTTCTTCAGGTATGGTGAGAAGGAAAGAACCCTTTTTTCCTAGGATTATACCAGGCTGTTTAGGACTTAAGGAAAACAGACATAGCTCATGTTCATAGGAAGCTGATCTAGTTATGATGTGATATCAAAACCAATGGCACAAGGAGAACATATACCAGTCTGTGCCTCTCTCTTCTCGTCTTCAGGGTTTTCCATAGCACACGTAAGGTCCAACCAGGAGTTGGTCATCTCTGTCAAGGTTACAGACTAACCTGAATAGTTCTTAAACGTAGGGGGTTACACTGTTTTATGCTCAGGAAGGGAACCCTATGTACGTGCATCAGCTGAGGGCAAGCAAATCCCAGGGACACTTGAAGACACCAATCATGGAAAAACTAGATCAAGAATCAGATGTTCAGTAATTAAACTAATAGGTATCAGTCACTATGACTGTTTTTGTCTACAGAAGCTTGGCTTTTTGGGGGAAGTCATCAAGTATGACCAGGTAGTCCTTAGAGACATTTGTAACTTGAGATAAGTCTAGTTTCTCATAGATGTTAGCTCTTGCCACACTCCTCCTTTAGTCTATCAGTCAACCAATAAGTTTTCATTAAGCACCTCTTATATGCCAGGTATTGCTCTCGATGGTTTGGCTATGAATATGAAAGTGAGACAGTCCCTGCCTTCTAGAAGTTTACTGTCTACAAGGGGAATACAATTAATTCACAGATAAGTAAATATGGTATACCTACAAAATAAATACAGTGATGGAGGGCAACATGGAGGTGGAAGATAGAATGTCTGGAGAACAGCAAATAGACCAGCATAGTTTGAGGAAAAAAAAAAATGCAAGAGGAAGTTTAATACACAACCCCCTGGGAAAGTTAGACTGGAACCAGACTGGGAAGAACTTTAAAGTGGTAATTAGAGGAGTTTCTATTTCAACTTAGAGGTAATCAGGAGCCATTGAGGTGTCTTGTGCAATGGGAGTAGCATGGTTAAACCTGTGCCATAGAAATACCACTTTCATGGCTTTTTGGAGCATAGATTGGAAAAGGGGAAAGAGTAGAGAGAGGGAAGCCAATTATAGGAGGCTACTGGTAAGGACTAGTTAACAGGTGATGAGTTGGATTAGGGTGGTTATGGTATGAGTAGTCAGTCAATAAACACTTATTAAGTGGGTATTGTTTGCTAGGCACTGTGCTAAGCACTGGAAAAGAGAAGGGGATGAAGGTGAGGGATTTGGAGGTGGAACTGACAAGCCTTGGCATAATGGAGGACACATAGTCCTACACAGAGTAGGCAAGTGAAAGTAAGAGCCACAGATGACTCCTAGGTTGCCACTCTAGGTGCTTAGAAGATAGGTGGTTTCCTCAAAAGGAAAAGAGAAGCTGGAAGCAGGGGTAGGACCAGGAAGAAAGATAAGGAGTTCTGTTTTAGAGTTGAATTTGAGATACCTAAGGGCCATTGAGGGACAGATGTTAAGTAGGCAATTAGAGATTAAGGATTAGAGCCTATGGAGAGATGAAAGTTGAATATATAGATTTTGGAGACATTTACATAGAGATGATAGTTAAATTCTTAGGAGTGGAGAAGAATGCTAAGAGAGAGTGTAGGAATAGAAGAGGAAAGCTCTAGGATGCACCCAGGAATAGATAACTAGACATGAATGGACTTGCAAAGGAGAACAGGAAGTTCAGTCTGATTGGTAGGAGAAGAGTCCCCAAAACTCAGAAAGAAGAGTGTCTAGAAGGGTGGTGTGGTTGAGAGTTCAAAAACTACAGAGAGGTCAAAAAAGGTAGAGGACTGAGAAAAGGTCATCAGATCTAGCTATAAAGATATCACTGGTGACCTTGGAGAGAGCACTTTCAGAGAGAAGGTAAGGTTGGAACAGGAAAAAGTGATATAAGTGACCGAGAAGAGCTAATATTTAGACTTATAGTACTAAGAGGTAAGAAGTGAGAGGTATGAAAGAAATTGAAAGCAGGAAGACAGCATTTTCCCTTGGCTATGAAAGAGCACAGAGTCTGTGAAAGGAAGAGGTATGGGATAATAACTTGAGGGGATGGTAAAGTCAAATGAAGGTTTTTGTTTGTTTTTTTTTTAAAGAATGGAAGAGATTCGAGCATGTTTGAACACAGGAGGAAAGTAGTCAGTGTAGAAGAAGAGGTTGAAAATTCAGGAGGAAGAGAGAATGTGATCAAAGGAACAAGCCCCTGAAGGACACACTAGGGGATTGGATGAGGGGCACAGGAAGAAAGTGTGCTGGTGGGCAGGGAGAGTAGCCAGCTTGTCCTGCAAGAGTAGGACAGAGAAGAGTCTGGGGATGACACCAAGGTGATCTAAAGTATGGAATTGGGGTTGAGTAAAAGAGCATGATGGATGGCTTCAATTTTTTTCAGTGAAGCTTGAAAGAAGGTCCTCTGCTGAGTGGGAACAGGGAAATCATATCATAGTACAGGTGGGCTGAAGGAGAAGAGGGAGAGTCCAATGGAGCCGATCAGTGAACAGGGAAAGAATTTCTAAGCAGCAGCAAGGGCCAAGTGGAGACTGGGTAACACTCAATGTCCCAAACAGCACAGTTGTGTGATTTCTGCTGGTGGTGCTGGTCATGTAGGGAAAGTAGTAGAGAAGGTAGAGAGGGTGGCAGAGATACAGGGCTGGGGTTTTGAACAATGATAAGACAAGGGGCTTCAAGGGTTAACAGTAGGATAAATTTAACTAAAGGTATTTTGTAGGGGGAAATCTCAAGTCCAGAGCAGGCATAATGGCCTGGGAAAGCAAGGAGGGGACAGTGTAAACCAGGGACACGGAGCACCTGAACACTTCATACAATAACAAGAG
The DNA here is from genome assembly GCF_028583685.1 of Petaurus breviceps papuanus. Lineage (NCBI taxonomy): Eukaryota > Metazoa > Chordata > Mammalia > Diprotodontia > Petauridae > Petaurus > Petaurus breviceps. Next base: position 12,049,329 of record NW_027187368.1, on the reverse strand, counting down.
CTAGCATTTATAATATTATTTTCAAATGTGCAAATCACTTATTACAAATATTATCTCATTTGATTCTCACAACAACCCTGGGAGGTAGGTGCTATAATTATCCCCAGATACAGAGGAGAAAACTGAGGCAGACAGAGGTTAAGTGACTTGTCCAGGGTTACTCAGCTTGTAGCATCTGAGGCCACTCAGGTCTTCCTGACTCTAGGACCATCACTCTATCCACTGAATCACCCACATACCTCTGGGCAGCATATCATATAAATATTTTTATGCCCCTTGCCTAACTCATTTTTTTTACCTTTGAAGGGACCTCTGTATAACATGAAACATGAAAACTCCCAAGCAAAGGTAGGAACCCCCTCTACATTTCCCACCCCCTTCTCCTTTGTCTCAGTCTTTGGGCAGACCCTATTTCCTTACAGGGATCTTAGGGTCAGTTACCTTTGTTAAAATAGAATTCACCCTCTATATCTGTAAGATCTTTAATGTTGATCTTCCCTATAAATCAGCAAGGAAAACAATGAGTATAATTGCTTGCCCATTGCCTTGATTGATATATTTATTTCCATTGGAAACCCTAAGTATCCAGTGGAGCCTGAGGTCCCCCAATCCCATCCCAATGTTGAAACTACTCTTTCCTTATCCCTTGAGGTTTATGATTATAATCTTCTATACCATACCATAACATAGCCATTTGTGGGGGCATGAGGAATGTCGGTGATGCAGTAAAAAGAACACTGGACCTGGAGACAGGAAGACTTGAGTTGAAATCTGGCCATAGATACTTGCTGTATAACCCTGGGCAAGTCTGTTTGTCTCATTTTCCCCCAATTGTAAAATAGGAATAATTACAATACCTACTTCACAGCCTTGTTGTGAGGATTAAATGAGATGTTATTTGTACAATGATTAGCACAGTTCTTGGCCCAGAGTAGGAACTTTATAAATGCCTTCCCTTCTTTCCCCTAATTCTCACCGGCCACCAGGATGCCAGGTAGATAGATGGAGTTCTTTCATGCCTAGAATTCCAACCCCATAGACATTTCCTTGTCAGCCACCATACAATAGTACTAGCAGCCATATTCCCTATCTCAATCCCCTCCTCTTTCTAGTTCAATCAATAAATCCATAAGTATTTATTAATTACCTACTGATGGGGTGCTTGGGATCTATATCTGTAAAATCAGTTTGTAAACTCAGTTTGTAATATCAATTTGTAACATCAGTTTGTAAAATCAATTTGTAAAACCAGTCTGTAAAATCACATTTCCTCCCCACAGCCTCAGAGCATTAACTCTCCCCCTTCCCCCTGCTAGCACTCTGCCCAGCAACAACCCATGAATAATCTCTGCTTGGAACAATAACGAGCTACACCTATGAATCCTTCACTAAACCATCTATAAACATTTTAGCTTAGGCAAATGTTATCTTCCCTTAGTAAAGTGGCCCACTGCCCCTATGAATCCTTCAATGCCCTATCTATAGGTTAACTCCTTAGCCAATTATCCACATACTGAGTCTCTGTTAGCCTTGGTTCCCAACATCCATCTTGTCAAACATGACACTGATGGCTGGCAGACTAGGCACTTCTCAGTCAGCCTTTACTGCTATCAGTAGCTAGCTGACTTAGTGACATTTCAGGCCTAAAACCACACCTCCAGGTAGCCCCACCTTGGGCTATTTCCCAGTGAATTATGGGCAATACGCCTGTGCAGTTGACATTAAAAGTGCATGTTCCTTTAAGCACTGACCACTCCTTAACTCCTCCCTAATCCTACCCTTACTCAATTAGTTAGCATAATTGACATCTGATTAATTGCCTAGACTCCTTAAAAACTATGCCTATGTCTTCTTTAAGCTTGCAGGTTCTCTAAGAACTCTTTCCCCCTGTACAGTGTAACAAAAAACTTGCAGGTCCCTTAAGGATCCTTGCCCGCTGCAAAGTATACAATAAACTTCTACAATTCTGACTCCATTTCTGCTTGGACCTACTGAATTCTTTTCCAGACTCAATTGCAGGCATTCTGGTCTTTGATAAGGATCAGAGTTCCTGTATAACCTATTGCCTTCCCCCCATCACTATGATGTGCCAGGCACTGTGCTAAATGCTGTGGATACAAAAAGAGGCAAAAGATAGTCCTTGCCATCAAGAAACTTACCATCTAATGGGGGCAACAACAAGCAAACAAATATGTAGGAAGAAATCCATATACAAAATAATTAAGAAATAATTAGCAGAGGGAGGGTATTAGAGTTAAGAGGGAAGGTTTCCTGTAGGAGGTGAGATTTTAGCTGGGACTTAGAGAAAGCCAGGGAGATCAGTAATCAGAGGGAGGAGGGAGAGCATTTCAGGCATGAAGGGCAGCTAGTTCAGGCACCTTAAGCAATTGAACTTCATGCCCTGTGACTCCACTGTATGTTTCAAAACGAATTATCCCCCCATTCTGGCTCTGCCTCCCCCATACGCATTGTCTCCCCATTGGAATGGAACCTTCTTAGAGGGCAGGGACTGTTTTTGCTTTTGTATGTGTGGGCCACCTCTTCCTCCTCAGCTTGGCACGTGCACTTGGCACATAGTAAGCACTTAATATGATTTTTCCTTCATTATTCTAATCCGCCAATAACAATGGTTCATATTTCTCTAGACCTTTATATATACACATATATAAGATACAAACTTTTTCACAATCCCTTTGGGAGATTGTTGTTATTGTTCAGTAATTTCAGTTGTGTCTGACTCTCTGTGACCCCATTTTGGGGTTTTCTTGGCAAAGATACTGGAGAGCTTGCCATTTCCTTCTCCAACTCATTTTACAGATGAGGAAACTGAGGCAAAGAGGGTTAAGTGACTTTTCCAAGGTCACACAGCTAGTAAGTGTCTAAGACCAGATTTGAATGCAGAAGATGAATCTTCCTGATGCTAAGGCCAGTACTCTATCCACTGTGCCACTTCGCTGGCCCCTTTCGGAGATTGGTGAGACAAATATTATTATGCCCTATTTTGCAGATGTGAAGATAGTCTCAGAAAGGTTAGCTCTCTTGCCCAATGTCCAATAGTTGGCAAATGGCCTTGACCCAAGTATTCTGACTCCTTAACTATACCATACTCCTATTTTTCCTTGTCATCCTCTATCCTGGCATTCTGAGGACAGAAGCCTTGGTGGCATATGTCTCACTCTGGTGCTGCCAAGAACCCCAGTATGAACTGCTGAATTGGGAAGCGAGTTCAGGGTATAATGTTAGATTACTAGTTTTGGTATCAGAAGACCTGGGTTTGAGCTCTACCACCCAAACTTACAAGGTGAGTGACCCCAAGGAAGTCAATTTCAATGTTTAAACTTGGAGTTTCCTCCCGTGTAAAATGGGGCTCATTAACACTTGCACTTACACAGAAGATAGCCCTAGGAGCTCTCAGTGGATTAGGAGTTATCATTGTCTCTACTGTTTAAAGAATGGCCTTAAGAGGCAGGCTCAGAGATGCTGTGATCAAGGGTTGAGGCTTTTTGGAAAGCCAGTTCCCAGGACTGAACCTCAGAAGATTACATTTGGGCTTTATAGTTAATAGATAAGGGTCAAGCCAGTCACTGAATAAGCAGTTATTAAAGGCTTACTCTGTACCAGATACTGTGCTAAGAACCAGGGATACAAAGAAAGGCCAGAAGCCAGTTCCTGCTCTCAAGGAGCTTGTGGTCTCTAATGATTGTCAGGCTTATGCCCCAGAACCAATTTGGGAACATAGAGTAGGAAGTAAGGAATGTGCCTGGCACAAGGGATCACCTACCTCGGATGATGTCTGACAAATTCTTTGTTCCTCGGAGAGGAAATAGTAATGTGCTGTGGTTCACTTCACAAATAACCTCAGAGTGGACGTCACTAGCTTCAAGTTTCACTCGCACAGCACTGGTGATGTTGTAGGAGACGCTATCGTCCTCAGGGAGAATCTTGGTCCGAAGGGGATGGATCTCATTCCCATTTTTAAACCATTTCAGGGTGATGGTTTTGGGAGAGAAGCCCACTGAGTTACAGGAGAAATACTCCATACGCCCAACATTTACTCTCTTCTGGGGACCAAACACCACGGGTAAAGAAGGTTTGGCTGGACATAGAAACAATTAATAAACACGGTGAAATAAAAGTCCTAAATAAACTTTAATAAAAATACCAAACAAATACAAAAGAATATTACCAATGATAATCTCTTCTTTAAATTACTTAAAATTTTAGCTTTTAGCAGCTTCCATGTTAAAGGAGTGGAAGGCTTGGAGTATGATACTCCAGAACTCAAAATAGTTAGTATTATAACCAAGAATATACCCAGAAAAACTGAGTATAATCCTTCAGGGGAAAATGGATAAATTAATGAAATAGAGGACTTTCAAGCATTCCTGATGAAAAGACCAGAGCTAAATAGAAAATTTGACATTCAAACACAAGACTACAAAGAAGTATAAAAAAAATAAACATGAAATAGTAATCATAAGGGACTCAATAAAGTTAAACTGTTTACATTCCTCTATGGGAAAATGATGTATGTAACTTGATCTTTATTACGGCAGTTAGATGGATTCTACATGAGAGTGACTCAATTATGTCATTCTTATCTAAGATGGTTCAAAGAAGGAAAATATATACACTCTTTTAATTGGGTATAGAAATCTATCTTACCAAACAGGGAGGTATTAGCAGGAGATAAGAGAAAAGGAGTGATAAAAGGGATGGTAGATAAAGGAAGGCAGTGGTCAGAAGTAAAACAGACTTTAGAAGAGACATAAAGAGAGAAAAAAGGATAAACAGAAGAAAATAGGATGGAAGGAGATGTACAATTAGTAATAACTGTGGATGTGAATAAGATGAAGTCACTCATGAAATGAATGTGGAGAGCAGAATGGATTGGAAACCAGAATCCAACAATATTTTGTTTATAAGAAATACTCTTATGGGTGACTAGGTGGCACAGTGAATAGACCACCAGCCCTAGAGTCAGGAGGACCTCAGTTTAAATCCGACCTCAGACACTTAACACAAAACTAGCCACGTGACCTTGGGCAAGTCACTTAACCCCAATTGCCCTACCTTCCCCCTCCAAAAGAAAAAACAAACAAAAAAGGCAAGGGTGGTAACCATGATCTCAGACAAAACAAAAGAAAAAATAGAACTAATTAAAAGAAATAATCAAGGAAACTATCTCTTGTAAAAAGCACCATAGACAATGAAGACATATCAATACTAAAAATATGAGCACAGAATGGCTTAGCATCCAAATTCTTAAAGGAAAAGTTAAATGAATTACAAGAGGAAATAGTAAAAGTATGTTAGTGGGGGACCTCAACTTTACTATCTCAGAGATAAATAAATATAACCACAAAATAAGTAAGAAAAAGTCAAGGAATTGAAGAGAATCTTATAAATATTAGATAGGATAGACTTCTAGGAAAAATTAAGTGGAAATAGAAAGGAGTGTACCTTTTTTAAAAATTTTAATTTGTTTATTTTTAGTTTTCAACATTCATTTCCACAAGATTTTGAGTTACAAATTTTCTCATTGTCTTTCCCCTACCCCCACCCCAAAATTACAATCCTACTGAATACTCCTTCCCCCTATCTGCTCTCTCTTATATTCTTCCTCATCCTCCCTCTGACTTTCTAGTAGGGTAAGATGAATTTCTATACCCCAGTTACTGGGGTATAGAAATAAATATCTTATTTCCCAGTTGCACATAAAAATTTTTTTAAACATTTGTTTTTAAAACTTTGATTTCCAGATTCTTTCTCTTCTTCCCTCATCACCCACCCCTACTGGGAAGATAAGCAATTCAATATAGGTTGTACATATATAGTTACACAGAATATTTCCATAGTAGATATATTGTGAAAGACTAACTATATTTCCCTCCATCCTATCCCACCCCTCACTTATTCTATTTTCTACTTTGATCCTGTCCCTTTTCAAAAGTGTGTGCTTCTAACTACCCTCCCCCCCAATCTGCCCTCCCTTCTATCATCCCCACTCTTATCCCCTTCCCCCCCTACTTTCCTGTAGGGTAAGATACCCAATTGAGTGTGTATGTCATTCCCTCCTTAAGCCAAATTCAATGAGAGGAAGGTTGATCTCCCTTCCCTTTGTCCTTCTTGTTCTTCCCCTCCATTGTAACAGTTTTCTCATGCCTCTTTTATATGAGATAATTTAGCCTATTCTATCTATAGCTATAGGGATCTATCTCCTCTCATTATATTCATCTCTCACCTCTTAATTTTACTTTTTTAGGTATTATCCCTTCCTATTCAACTGATTCTGTGCTATCTGTTTATGTATACATGTACACATATATACACACACTCACATCTGCATTTGTACACAATATGCCCTCCTTTATAAATATACATATGTATGTATGTATATATATATATATATTTACACACGCACACATATATATTCCCTTCAACTATCCTCATACTGAGAAAAGTCTCATGAGTTAAAATGATAATTTTTCCATGTAGGGATGTAAATAGCTCAACTTTAATAAGAATGAACAGGGAAGCAGGAACCACTCCTGCAGGTATTTCTGAATCTGAATCTTTGTATCCAAGTTTTCCCCACCTTCAGGGGGAATAGGAGATAGGCCAAGCCCCAGCCCAGATAAAAGAAATATGCAGAAGAGATTGCAGACCCCATGTCGGTTTAACAATATATTGGAAGAATGGATCAACTACTGTGACTAGGGCACTGCTTGATACTGGGGCTGAGGCCACACTTATCTATGGAAATCCTGATAAGTTTAAACATGGAACTCCTATTACCATCACAGGTCTAGGAGGCGCTGAAATATCAGCCAGACAGGTTAAAATAACAATGAAAATTGGGCAGTTACCTAAGAAAGAATATACTGTGGTTGTTGTACCCATTCCTGAATACATCATTGGAATAGATGTATTGAGAGGCATGACTCTGAATTTACCTGAAGGGAGATACCAATTTGCTGTGAGGAAGATAGGAATTAATACAGTTTTAGTGGGAAAATTAAAAATGGACCCAATCATTTTACCTGAACCTTCTGAAGTAATTACTTTAAAACAGTATTGTGTGCCAGGTGGACAAGATGAAATTACCACTACTATAAAGGAATATGTTGAAGCAGGAGTGTTAGTCCCTACAACCACAAGATGGAATAATCCTGTCTGGCCAGTAAGAAAATCAGATGGGACATGGAGAATGACTGTGGATTATAGACAGTTGAATAAGGTGACTCCTTCTTTGTATGCTGCTGTTCCAGATACCATCACCTTAATAGAAAGGATCCAGACATATGATGGGACTTGGTATGCAGTTATTGACTTGGCAAATGCCTTCTTCACCATCCCAATAGACCCTAAACAATGGACCAATTCGCTTTCACTTGTCAGGGTAGACAATATACTTTCACCCGCTTGCCACAAGGGTACATACATAGCCCCACTATTTGTCACAGGATTGTGGCTGAACAGTCGGATGAATTAAAGCTACCTGGTGTACAGCTTACCCACTACATTGATGATATCATGATACAGGGAAAAGATGCGAAAGTAGTGGAAAGGAGTTTGACCCTTCTAATTGAGCATATGAAAAGTAAAGGGTGGGAAATTAACCCTTTTATTAAGAGGATTTTGTCTGTGAAGTTTGGATTCAGTCAAGGGACCCCACTTGAGGACCTAGAGGGCCACACATGGTCTTGAGGCCCCCGGTTCTCCACCCGTGAGTTAGGTTATGAAGGGCTTTGAGTGCCAAGAAGAGGATTCTTTCTATGAGCTCTTTGCATTTGATCTCTTCTTTAGGGCTATGCTTGGTCATTATATTTGCAGAGTTCAGTTTTGACTTTTTTTGTGGTTTTCTTTCCCATTTCCATTTTTGTCATTGTCACTATTTTTTTCACCTGATTTTGTCTTCTTCACTTTGCGTCACTTCCCATGTCATATTATGCCTCCCTATATTCTTCATATTCATCCTTTCTTAAAGCACAGTGATATTGCATACCTTCTCTATATTATAGTTTGTGTAATGACTGATGGGACATCTCCTCTGTTTCTGCTTCTTGGTTACTCTAAGAAGAGCTGTAATAAATACTCTGGCAGATACGGCACTTTTCTTTCTATCTTTGACCTCAAGCCTAGGAATGGCATCCTTGGGTCAGACTATGGACATATTAGTTACTTTGTTTTTGTTGTTCAGTTGTTTCAGTCAGGTCTAACTTTTCATGACCCCATCTGGGGTTTTCTTGGCAGGGATACTGCTTTTTCCTTCTCCAGCTTATTTTACAGGTGAGGAAACTGAGGCCAACAGGATGAAGTGACGTGCTGAGGGTCACACAACTAGTAAGTGTCTGAGGCCATCCACTGAACCACCATAGATGCCCTATTAGTCACTTTAGTCACATGATTTTTATTGGCACAATTTCAAATTCTGGTTTTTCCATTTAATACCAGTGTGACCCTGGGCATATGATTTAATGTCTATGGATCTCAGTTTCCTCATATGTAAGATGAAAGATGCCTCTAAAATCCTTTCCAACTTTTCCAACCAGTCCATGGTATCAAGTAGTTTCTATTCTCACTTGGGAGACAAGATTTCTATACATGAATTTGTTAAACAACAAAACCAAATGACACAGAACATTCCTAACACAAACCGATTGTGATTGCTATCAGAATTCCAGGAAAGGTGAGCTGAGAGGGGGCTCTAGAGAGATTCAGGAAGGATTCATGGAGGAAGTGGGACTCTGAATGAGGGGAACTATTTGGGACTAAATAATTGCTTGCTAATTGTGTTGAGAGGCAGTCCCAGAGTCTAGTCAGCTTATTGTCCCATGGCTGTCACTGGAGTGGTTATAGTTCTCTTTGGGGTGGGGGGAGCTTTTGGTTTGAAATCACATGTCTGACCCCTGAAAAGGCCTGCCTAGCTTTGTCACCTCACATTCCCATGATTCCCTTATCCAAAGTCACAAGATGGCTTGACACCTTGATTGTTCATTACTGAGGGTCTGACATGGTAGGTCCTCAAGTGGCAAAGCTCTTTGTACACATGATAGTTGAGCCATACTGAATATCTGCGTTTCTCTGTAAGGGTTATGGGATTTAAATATCTTCCATGCCCCTTTGGACTTGCTGACATAGCAGGAAGGGGTGGAGCAAGAGGAAGCAGAAGCCAAGCTAGAGTTCCTGAGGTGGCTAGCAGTGGTGGTGAAGGTGGCAGCAGCAGCAGAGGCAGCGGCAGCAGAAGCGTGAACCCCTTTTTGAGTCAGCCAGAATTTCTGCTAAGGACTTCTGCTGAGGACTGCCAGGGGCCAGAGCTGCTGGGAGCGTGCTTCCTGGACGCTGGGTGGTTGCTGTGAGTGGGGAGAGAAGGACCTTTGTCTGAGGTAGCCTGTTCTGTTTTAAAGGCTTGAGAATGTGGGTGCTTTCTACTTTATCTGCCTGTGCCAATTCATAACTACTCTGATGGCTTTGATTTTCTGGTTTTGGGACTCAGTCTTTTGGTATTTTAATAAACTTTCTAGCTTATTCCCCCATATAGAAAGCCTGATATATTTTGTGATTGATAATTACATCAGCATATCTGTAATTTCCATAGGCATTGTGAATATTGCATTGCTGATACATTCTCGCACTCTGACTGTCAGCAGTTTGACTTCCTCTATCTGGAGTCTCTTTCAGCTGAGCATTGAGATTTTCCTTCACTGAACTTCAGATGAATGACTATTTCCTCTACAAGGTATACGGAGTCACTGCCTCATTAACCATCACCTGTAGGGAGGTAGGGAAAGACTCCCTTCCTCCATTACTTCAAGCAAAAAGGGAGGTCAGTTGAATTACAGGATCAAGAAAACAGCAGCTCATCCCAATTTCCCTGAGAGACCAAGTTTCTCTTCAAGCCCTTTGAAATTTCTTTCAGACAGTAGATAAAAATGGGGAAAGATTAACCATCTGGGCCACAGGAGTTTGCACCATAACGTGGTGTTAGATCTTTATGTCCTGGAAACATGCAGAGTAAGAGAACCGGGTGAAACTCCTTTGGGGCAAAGCAGCAGAACCCCAAAGAATCCTTGAGCGGCTATTTTGATGTGTAATCTTGGCTTGCATCTGTGAAGAAAATTTATGCACTAGGGCCCAAATTTGTAGCAATTTTGTGCTGATGAAAGGACTTACGCTCACCTACCTATTTAGATAGCAGAACCCTCTAACAATGGCCTGGAGTTTTAGCTTCCAGCAGTGTAATAAAGGACACCTCTCCTGAGTACCTCCCATTGTTCTGCCACACCATCAGCAATCAAGCAAAGGATGCTAGGCAACTTAAAGACAAGATAAGTCACAGATGTTTATGCAATGAATATTTAAAAGTCTAATAAATGTTCATGCAATTAATATTTAAAAATCCAATAGATAGAATATGCTACCAATTTTTAAAACCACAAAATTAAGTGAAAGTAAGGCAGGGATGGAATAGAGCCTGCTTATTCCTCCTATAAGGGTTTCCCTCACCAGCCTTGCTACTGGCCTGACAATCCATCCTCCACTCCTGCTTGCCAATCCCTCTGCAATTCATGAAGAGGATGCCCCTCAGAGCATTGAAAAAGGGAACTGCATGAGGTGTTCTAATCACTGGACTCCATATCCACTACACTTCACTTACCCTCTATTTGTTTTGGTTTCTTCAACTGTAAAATGGGGAAAATAATAACCCCTGCCTCCCAAAGTTTTTGTAAGGATCAAGTGAAATGATATTTGTAAAGCTCTTAGCACAGTACCTGACACATTCAGAAAAATATAAATATTAGAAGCTGTTCATCTTCTTCTACTGCCTTGTCATGGAAAAGGGACTTGCATAGTCAAGAGAAACTATGAGTTATGCCATGCAGGCTTAACCAAGATGGAAAAGTTATAGTAGAAAGTTCTGGAAAAAGAACTTCTAATATGATCCATTAGAGAAGGAAATGGCAAATCCCTCCAGTATCTTTACCAACAAAACCCCATGGACATCATTAAAATACTAAAATACATGATATCAGATTAGAAGGGGTCCAACATATTACTGGGGAATAACAGAGGACAATTACAAGTAGTTCCAGAATAATGATGTAGGCTGGGCCAAAGCCAAAAGGATGCTCAGGTGTGGATGCTGGTGAACTTAAAGGGACGGGGATGGGTGAATTTAATTCAGGTGATCGTTGCATCTACTAGTGTGGGCAAGAATACCTTAGAAGAAATGGAGTAGCCCTCAAATCAATGAAAGGGTGAGAAAAGCAATACTGGGGTGTAATCTCAAAAGTGAAAGAATGATACCTGTCTGAATCCAAAACAAACTGTTCTTTTGTGTGTGTGTCTCATTTTTACGAGAAAATTTTTCCAATTTTTCCTCTCCCTTCTTCCTTCTCCCAGCATATCCTTATTTCTCCCCATTTCATTTCTTAATTGCTGTCATACCAACATGCTCTATGTCTATGTAAATTGCCTCTAAGTGCTCTAATAAGGATAATGTTTTAGGAGTTACATGTGTCATCTTTGCATATAGGAATGCAAACAGTTTTAACTTAGTGAGCCCCTTATGATTTCTCTTTCATGTTTACCTTTTTATGCTTCTCTGGAGTCTTGTGTTTGAATGTCAAATTATCTATTTGGCTCTGGTATTTTCATCAGGGATGCTGGAAAGTCTTCTATTTCATTAAATATTCATTTTCCCCCTGAAGAATTATACTCAGTTTTGCTGGGTATTATCTTTATTGTAATCCTAGCTCCTTTGCCTTCCAGAAAATCATATTCTAAGCCCTCTGCTCCTTTAATGTCAAAGTTGCTAAATTTTGTGTGATTCTGACTGTAACTCTATGGTATTTGAATGGTTTCATTCTGACTACTTGTGATATTTTCTCCTTTATATGCTGGAAATTTTGGATTTTGATCACAGTATTCCTAGGAGATTTGCTTTTGTGGTCTCTTTCAGGAGGGGAATGGCGGATTCTTTCAGTTTCTATTTTACCCTCTGGATCTAAGATATTGAAGCAGTTTTCCTTGTTAATTTCTTGAAATATGGTATTTAGGTTCTTTTTGGAAAAAAATTTAGGTAGTCAATAATTCTTAAATTTTCTCTTGATCTCTTTTCCAGATCTCCTCAACCTATTTTTTCAATGAGATATACCACGTTTTCCTCTAATTTTTCATTCTTTTGAGTTTGTTTTATTGTTTCTTGAAGTCTCATGGAGTCATTTGCTTCCACTTTTAAGGAATTATTTTCTTTAGTTAGATTTTGTACTTATTTTTCCATTTGAACAACTTTTCTTTTTACATTTTTTTCAGTCAATTTTTGTGCCTCATTTCCATTAGACCAATTTTTTAAAAAGTGTTCTTTTCAGTATCTTTTGTGCCTCTTTTATGAAGCTGTTAATTCCCTTCTCACAATTTTCTTGCATCACTTTCATTTTTCCCCAAATTTTTCCTCTGTCACTCTTTTCTCTCTTCCAGTAATTCTTATTGGGCTTGGGTCCAATTAGAAGTTTTCCTTGAGGCTTTTGTTGTAGCTGTTTTTATATTGTCTTCTAAGTTTGTGCTTTAGTCTTCCCTACCACCATAGTAGTTTTATGTGTTCTTTTATTGTTGTTGTTTGCTCATTTTCTATCCTGTTTCTTGCCTTTGAACTTTATGTTAAAGTTGGGCTTTGCTCATGTGGAGATGGGGAGGCATTGATCCAACTTCAGGCTTTTCTGATGCTGTCATTTTCAGAGTCAGTTCTGGGAGTCTGCACATTTTTGGTATTTCCAAAGTGACATGATCTGGGGACAGGTGTGATCACTGCTCTCTTGGTATGTGTGCTAGTCTGTACCTAAAAAGGGCCCCTGCTTCTCTATAGACAAAAGAACTAGTCCTCCTCTTAGTCATGGAGTTGTAACCAAGTCCCCTGCTCTCCTACAGCCAAAAGCACTCCTCTCAGATCTGGGGCTATGACCAGATCTTCTGCTCCCTTCTGTAGCGTCAAGTTCTAAAGCTTCACTGGCCCTGGGACTATGACCAGGTTCTCTCCTCTCCTCTGCTCTACTATAGCCACTGATGCCAGTGCTCCTTTCTGCCTTGGAACTGTGACCAGGGCTCCTGTTCCCTTGTGACCCATCACAATGGTTGCCTGGAACTGTAACCAGAACTGCTTGAGGGCAATAGCATTGCAAATCAGCACCAAATGTACTCAGTGCCAGTAAACAGTCCCTCTGATCTCTTTCTGATCAATCGTCCAACCACCTTATTGTCCCTGTGATGAGAGCAGAGCTCCTAAAGCAGCTGCTGGCACTGTGGAGTCACAGACTCAACACAGAGTCACAGACTCCTCCTGCTGACCTCCTAAGTTGTCTTAGGCTGGAAAAATGTCTCATCCTGACATTTTGTTGTCTCTATATCTTGAGAACTCAATTTGAGGTATTATTTTAAAGTTGTTTGGAAGAGAATATTGGGAGGGTTGTCTGGGTCGCTGCCTCTGCTCTGCCATCTCGTCTCTGCCTCTGTTGATGTCTTCTGAGTTTATGTCTTGGTCTTCCCTGCCACTGTAGTAGCTTCTTATGGTCAAGTTATTTTTTTGTTGTTTACACATTTTCCTAGACTATTTCTTGACTTTGAACTTTATGTTAAAGTTTACATCTGCTCACTTGGGGAGTGAGGAAGCATTTTGAGAGCCATGGGCTTTTTCTTTCTTTCTTATGAGAGTAAGCTTTTGGATCTTCCAAGGTGGTATGATTCAGGGAAAGGTATGGTCGCTGCTCTTCTGTTTTTTACCCAGGAAGGGCCCCTGTTCTCCTGCAGCCACAAGTTCCAACACTCCTCCTGGGCCTGGAACAGTGTCCAGGTCCCCTGCTCTCCTGCAGCAACAAGTGCTAGTGCTCCTTTCTGCCTTGGGACTGCAACCAGGGTTCCTGTTCCCCTGTGACTGACCACAAATGCTCCTCTCCACCTGGACCTGTGACTCAGAACTGGGCATGGAGCACTAGAGATGGCAAACAGTACTAGGTCCTGCACCCTATGCTAGTAAAGGGTCTCCTATGATTTCTTAGTTATCTGCCCCTCTTACTGTCTCTGGGCTGAGAGCTCACCAAGCCATGGCTGCCACATTTCTAAGACCCTTCATTGCTGCTGCCCCTGAGTGCTCTGGGTCAGCCCCTACCTTGGTGTCACACACCTCTCCTGCTGACCTCCTAAGTTGTCTTGGGCTGGAAAATGTCTCCCCCTGAGCTTTTGTTGGCTCTGCTGCTCTGGAATTTGATTTGGGGTGTTATTTTATTTTTTGCTTTTTATTGGAGGGGGGACAGGGCAATTGGGATTAAGTGACTTGCCCAAGGTCATACTGCTAGTAAGTGTGTCAAGTGTCTGAGGCCGGATTTGAACTCAGGTCCTCCTGACTTCAGGGCTGGTGCTCTATTCCCTGTGCCACCTAACCTCCCCCAGGGTGTTATTTTAAAGTTTTTTGGGGGGCAATGTTGTGAGAGTTTGACTGGGTTCCTGCCTCTACTCTGCCATCTTGACTCTCCCTTGAAATTAGTGAATGTGTTTAAAATTTTTTTTATTTTAGACTTGAATACTAAAACTTAAATACATAATAAGAAAAGGAACAAGAAACATATCATAAACTTAAATATAAAATAAGAAGAAAAAAAGTCAAGTGCACAGCAGAACATAAGAGAAGATTCAACATATAGAGCAATAAATTTCCATTTCAAGAAAGCCTATACTAAATACTATGCATTATCTTGAAAGCTGTCCATCTTTGCCTCCTTGTAGGTTTTCTTTTCTTCTCTGCTGTACACTTTTTACTTTGTTCTTTTTCCCCCTGTCTTCCCCCAGGCTATAATTAAGTGTCAATATATTTATATATAGATATATAAACACATATAGAATATATACATACATGTATAGATAAACATATAGAACACACACATATGTAGAATAATACACGCATACATATATAAACATACACTAAGAGATTCTACTCCTCATCTTTGTTTTTATGTTTGCGCATACTTATTTCTTATCTGTCCTGTCTCCTCTACTTTACTTCTATCCCCTATCTTGCCCTCCTATTACTGAACCTACCCCCTCCAATGATCACTTATCCTCCCATTCCCATAAATCTAAACACTCTTTTATATCCTCCTTTGATCTGACCCTCCTCTTTTAAGATCCCTCTCTTATCCTTCCCCCACTCCTTATCCCTTTAATTATTTTATTTCTTTCTAAATTTAGAGGATTTTTATAGTCTTCTAAATGTATACCTATCATTCCCTCTTGAACCCATTCCTGATGAAAATAGGTTTCCAGAACAACAGCTCTTCTCCCCCATCTAATTCCTCTGTATTGGTTCTTCCTCTCACATCTCATTTGTATAAGATAATTACTCTTTTTAGCTCTTCTTGAACAGTTTTACTTTTGGAAGTCATATCATGCTCAGATCTATCCCAATTTTTCTTATGAACTATCCAATTACTAATAACAATCTTAGAAGTTTTACATTTTACATACATAAGTGGTAAACATCTGTACTTATTGAGTCACTTATAATTGGTCTTTGGTATATACCTTATGTTTCTCTTGGCTCTTGTATGTAAAATCTTCTATTAAGTTCAGGTTTTTTGTTTTTTTAACGGAGTCCTGAAATTTTGATAATTCATTAAATATCCATTTTTTTTCATTCAGGATTATGCTTGGCTTCACTGGTTATGATATTTTTGGCCAGAACCCCAGTTCTTTTGCTCTTCAATATTTAATGTTCCAAGACCTGTGGTCTTTTAGTGTTGCTGCTGTTAGGTTTTATGTGATTTCTAATTGCTGCACTGCAATATATAAATTTTTTTCTTGTTGCTTCTAATATTTTTCTTTAAACTGGGGGTTTTGGAAACTGACTACAATGTTCCTGTAGGTTTTTCTTGTAGCATCTCTTTCTGGTGGTGAATGGTAGATTTTTTTCTATTTCTGCTTTCTCCTCTTGCTCTAATGCTTCAGGACAATTTTCTCTAAGTATTTCTTGTATTATTGTAACAAGATCCTTCTTTTAATCATAGCTTTCAGGTAGCTTCTATTTTTTCATTCCTTATATTTTGTTTTATCATTATTTCTTGGTCTTTTATAACTTTTCTGGCTTCCCCTTGACCAATCCTGATTTTCAAGAAGTCATTTTCTTAAAATTTAATTGGTTGACTTTTTTTTTCATAATCTTGATCATTGCCTATGCAATTGCCACACCCTTGAGAAAACAGTACAAATACTTGAGAGACATTAATTCTTACCTTATTAGCCCTTTTCATTCCTGGACCAGGGCACAGAGCAAATTGAAATAATGCAATTATTTGCTTGATCTTAGCAATTGATGTGCAGTTCATTGAGGGAAAGGGTTGTCCAATGCCTCAAACCCATTTCAGCATTGTTCAGTCTTTTAGAGATCTATATTTAATATTGAACAAAGCCCCCAAGAACACACAAGCCCTGCTGTTTCTCAACCTGATGAAAACAGTTCTTCCTCACTTACTAAAAGAAATTAAAGGAGGAAAGACTGAAGGGGTGATCCAGCATGAAGGATGGATCCAGAGCTGTGGAGACACCTCAGACCTCTTTGGGACAGTCAGTTGTTAAATGTTCAGGGTAAGCATTTATACCTCAGAAGCTGTCAAGTGTTATCAATCAGATCTTGGTCTAATGTTTTTGCTGATTGTCTAAATTTAAGGAAGTGATGGACAAAACATTGATAACACAGATTCAATTTAAAAGTGTGACTTGTGGGAGAGAACCAATGGTTAAATATTTACCGACACATCTCTGAGTGCATCGCTCCTTTTCTATGTACACCCAGATCATGCTTATCAACTTATGAGTCCTGGGTCTTTTCAGCTCTGTTGGAAAGATTTAGAAGATTTTTCCTGATTACTTAGATCCAGCCCTATTCAAAAATGGAAGGAAACTGGCTTCCCAAGTGCCACATTTTGGAATAGAAGGCAGCAGGAACTTTCAGCACCTTCTATCATGTAACTCACCAGGAAAGGCAAATCCAAGCATGATTTGAAGAGTAGGCTTTTATTGGCCAGTCCATCCCCCTTTCCCCCCCATTACATATTTAATACTTAAGAGTAACCTTTGTGGAGCACAGGAAAGGGAGACAAATAGAACATGAGGCTTATGCATTGCCTTGTTTGAAACACTTATATTGAAAATTCCCTGTGCCCAAAGGAGTCTGAGCACCAATGTCTATGCTAATATTAACACTATAACTTGCCTTTCCCCCTGTGAAGGCTCCTGATCCCAATTCTTTGTTAATACTTGAACCCTCTCGTTGGTCAAGAGTTCCTTTACCTATCTAAGAAAGAATCATAGCTCACCTCTGACATAAAGCGCTTCATCACTTCCTCACTATAGCTTTCTGTAAGGTGGCTAATATAAGAATTATCCCTGTTAGACAAAAGGGGAAACTGAGTATCAGAAAGGTGAAATGACTTACTCTAGCCTAGATCATATGCCCTTGGTAATTGACAGATCCAGAACTCGAACCCAGATCTTCTTTCAAATCCCAACTCTACCACCTGTCTAACCCTGGAATAGTAATTTCAATTGCTGCAAAATAAGGAAGTTGGACTAGATGATAAACAAATTGCTATTCAATTCTAAGTCTTCTGATCCTCTTCCTCCTCTTCTTCTTGTTCTCATTCTCCTCCTCCAAACATAGTAGGGAGGGGGATGGCCCCTGGTTGTGACTGACTTACCTCAGATAATATCTGACAACTTTTTTCCATTCAGATGATTTTGTAATGACTGTCATGAACCTCACAGATGACCTCAGAGTGAACATCATAGGCTGTGAGCAGCATCTGTACAGTACTGGTGAGGTTGTAGGAAACACTGTTTTCCTCCAGGAAAACATGGTCCATCGGGCAGGGAGCTCATTCCCATTTTAAAAACCTTTCAGGGTGATGTCTTCTGGGGAGAAGCCAGTTGAGTTACAGGAGAAATTAATTGTTGGTTGATGTTTACCCTCTCTGGAGCCAGATACC
>NW_027187368.1:12009139-12031287 GCF_028583685.1 Petaurus breviceps papuanus | reverse complement strand
GGCCATAACGTGGAATGCTCAGGCCTGGCCAATAGCTTGGATGGGGGCAGTGTTCAAGAGACAGAGCAGAGCCCAGGATGGCTCCTAGGTTGTGAGCCTGAGGGAATAGGAAGATGGTGTTGTTCTCTACAGTAATAGCTAAGATAGAAGGGTTTAAGGGAAAGATAATCAGTTCTGTTTTGGACGTCTTGAGTTATGACGTATACTGGACATCCAGTTGGAGATGCCTGAAAGGCACTGCTGTCTATCATTATGAGGAAGATGAAGGGCCCTCCAGGGCTCTGCTGGATTTTCCCTTTCCTCCTCTGCCCTCTGTTCCCCTGGTACCCACTGCTCCCTTACCACCACTCAATCTTTAACAAACCTTCCTTTACCTTGGCCTTCTCTTTTTCATGTTCCACATCATCTAACACACACAAACATCTGACTTTCCAGCAAAGACCAGAGCCCTGTATGGGCTCCATGATCCTTTGTCCTGTTTCACATTCCCTGACACACAGGCCAGTAGGAGCTGGCATCCTGCTTGTCCCTCACTGTCTTTCAGATCTATTCTCTGACATCATGGCTCAGAAACCTTTCTTCTTTGGACAGGTTCAAGCCAGGTGTCCTTATCACACTGGCAACATTCTTGCTGATGTGACCTACTGACCTCCAAGTCATTCTCCCTTCTTTCTGAAACAGTTTAGAACCTGGTTCACAGCCATTAGCTCTAACCGAACCCATATCTTTATATTTGGGGGCTTTAATATACATGCTAATGTCCCCTTCAACATAATCACCTATTAGCTCATCAACATTCAAAACTTCCCACCTAGGTGATCATCATTTAGACCCTGAAACCACCCATAGTTGTACCACCATTAAGATTTAGAGATCTGGTTTTCTGATCATAATGGCCTGAGTTTGAAGAAGGGATTGCCAAGGCATCAAAAGTATTTTGGGGTAGAAAACATCATTCTCCCAACACCAGGAGGCCAGTGCCTTAGGCTGGGGTTTAGTGACCAGTGAAAGTTAAGAACAGTGAAAGATGAAAATGTTGGGGAAAAAGGCTGAGGTCCCTTATATGGATCTAAGAGGGGTCAATACCTTTGAAACAGGTCTACAGTTGAGGAGGCCTGGGTATTTCATGATCTCCTAGGGTTGGGGTACTTTGTCCTGAAGCTGGAATCTCCCTTGTCTTGCTACCTGGATTCCAATCCAGCCTGCAATAATCATGGTCTAACACGTGGAAGTCCCCATCAGAAAAATGAGGCTAATAAGACTTCCAGTAACTACCTCAAAATTTTGATGTGAGGGTCAAATGAAAAAAATCCACGTAGTTCTTAAAGTGCTATGAATATGGGCAGTGATAATTACTTACTTGGACTGCTTGGACTTTCTGTCTCACTATACTCCTGAGAGGAAACCATCCTACAAAGAGTAACATTCTAGAGAAAGAAGAGCTATATGAACCTATGTCCACAAAGCTCTTCTAGACCTTTTCAGTACTTGACTGGCCCTGCAGGCCCTTCAGGGGACACTGTTCCTAGACAACTACCCTGCCAGTGCATGGTGATCTATCCAGATATATCATGAATCTCTGGATTCTACCCTCTTCTGCCCTGGGGCTCCCCACTCACCAGAGACACCAATGAGCAGAATCAGCAGCAGAGAAGGCAGAGAGTAACCAGGTAGGTAGAGAAGACTGGTCATTTCGATGGGTCTTTGATGCTTCCTCTGTGTGTGTGACTCTTTGTTGGCTTAGATTCATAGAATGGACTGGATCTTCTGCAGGAAGGAACTGGAGTCAAACACATCTGCCTCTGTTTGTTGGTAAGCACCTAGGGTTAAGGAAGCCTCTTCTTGGCTGAGAAATGGGAAGTGGGAGGGATTTCAGTTCAACTTCCTTCAGACTCAGTTGTTTCAATGAATGGTAATAATAGGCCCGTTTCTGTGCAATCAAATATGTCACTCCATTTTAAAAAACCATGCAGTGGCTCCCCATTGCCTAGGGAGAAAACATTCACGCCTTAACTTGACATTTAAAGTCATCTGCAGGCTGGCTCCAATCTATTTTCCTATGTTATATCATGCTACTCCTCTTTGCATTCAGTATCCCAGAAAAAACCAGATATTCCCTGATTCATAATGTCATCCTTGCATCCTGGTATCTCTTGTCTCTGCCTACATGGACTTATGAATCCTGCCTTCTCATCTCTGCCTTTTGAAATTCTTCACTTCTCTTAAGGTTCAGTTCAGGAGGAGCTTTCCCTATGAAACATTGCTGAACACCATCCCCTTCCCTCTGCCCTCTCCAAAAGTGATTCTCACAAAATTTTCTTAGAGTTCTATCTGAATCTCTTGTTTCTCTCTGTCACACTCTTCTTGTGCTATGTTTTTGTTCTTCAGTCTTTTCTCTCATGTCTGACCCTTTGTGACCTCATTTGGGATTTTCTTGGCAAAGCTACTTGGGTGGTTGGCCCTTTTCTTCTCCAGTTCTTTTTACAGATGAGGAAACTGAGGCAAACAGGGTTAAGAGACTTCCCCAGAGTCACACAGGCAACTAGTGTCTGAGAATGGATTTGAACTCAGGTCTCCCTGACTCCAGGCTCAGAGCTCTATCTACTAGGCCTCCTAGTTGCTTTATGTGGTTTATTAGTGGAATACATATCATAACATAGTAGGCTCAAAATTCTAGCAGGAGAAGGACTCTCACTATTTCCATCTTTGTAAGCTCAGGATATATTACCTAAAGTAGGTAAATAAAACAATTGCTGAGCTGAATTCAATTAAAAATTATCACCTTGTTTGTACAAAGTTCCACTGCCTAGAGTTAAATAACAAAGGAGTAATGGGTGATGGAAAAGAAGGATATAGTCACCTCAGACTGGCCCCTCTCACCATCTGTATGAGAAGGCTGTGACCCGGGGATCTGGGACACTGTGGAGAGGAGGGAAAATAGGAAGCACTGAGTGAGGATGGGGAAGAAGGTGGAGGTCAACAAAGAGGTGAAAGGAGACCAGGAGCTCAGAGATGTAAGATATCAAAGGGCAGGAATTCATCCAGCTTGATTCCATGCAAGAAATGGGAAAGTCTTCCTGAGGTCTCCTTTGTCTTATGTCTATAAGTGCTCTCTTCACATTCCTACAATTTGACATTAAGCTTCTTGAGAGAAGGGATTGAGTCATCTTTCATTTGTGAAGAGGTTCTGCTGTCCTCAAGACAAGTAGCTTGTGGGTTGTGGTGAGGGTGAGTATCTTCACCTGCAGAGAAGGCAGGGTGAACATAGGAGGAAAGGCTATTTTTGCCTGTATAGTGTTCCCATGATATCTCTGAGTAATGGCCCAGAAATAAAAGCTGAGAGAGGAAGTCTGACATTTCATCATCTGATTACACAGCAGGGCATAGAGCTAGGAGAGTGAAGGAGACTTCTTGTCTAAGCTTGGCTGTTCACTGATTAATTCAGGGAAAGTGAGAGTTGAGTATCCAGGTATCTCAGGGCCCAGAGAGCTTGAGGAACATGCCTATTCGTGATGTAGTAGCTACAGGTAAAAGTTGGGTGACACCAAAGGTGGATGAGCAAATCTGAAAAGGGCTCAGCAAGACCTCAGATCAAAGATGTTCGGCCTCTTTAAATACCTGAGGCTTCAAGGCATGAGCAGCAGCCACAGTCCAGGAAAACCATCTCTGCAGATAGGTTAGACTTGGTTGAGTGTAGCCAACAGGACTCACACCTATTGGTGAGTTAGAGGAATGTCTAGCATTGTGAAGCATCTATTTCATCTAGGCTTCCCCTAGATGAAATAGATGGATGCAACACTGAATAGCGTGTGTTCTCAGTGGAAAACAATCCATCTCCTCCTGGACTCATGAGAATATGTGGGAAATTGTACCCTTTTCAAAATTAGTTCTTGCTATTGGCTTAGCTATAATGTCATAACTAAATGCTATTAATTTACATTTCTTGTGGCATCTGGTCTAAGCATAAACAGGAGCTGCGGTGTTTTGTGGTGGGGGCTTTTGAGATATGGCTTTGAACAGGACTCCTCCTGCCGTCCCACAGAAGAGGATGTGAGAGTCACAAAGGGGGTGATTCTGGTGCCACCAGAGATCAGACAAAGTGCTCCAGGCATGTTTGAGGAAGGAGAAAACTATGATCTCTCTAGATTCAGGGAATGCAGGATGGAGAGCCTGAGTGGAGACTGTGAAGCTGAGATAATGGGGGAGAATGCTTTCCATACACAAGGGATAGGCTGTGTTAACAAAGGAGGGAAATATAATATTAAGTTTATGGAATAGCTACCAGTACAGTTAGAATCTTTCAAAAGACTCAAGGTAAGTAATGGGAAAGAAGGGTTCAAAGGTAACTTGCAACTATGCTGTTGGAAGCTAGGGGACACAGTGGATGGAGCACTGGGCTCAGAGTCAAGACCTGAGTTCAAACCTGGGTTCAGATACTTACTAACTACGTGACCCTGGGTAGGTCCCTTAATTCTGTTTGCCTCAGTTTCTTGATGTGTAAAATGAGGATAGTAACAACACCTAACACCATGATCATGTGGTTCAAATAGGATGATATTTGTAAGTGCCCGACACATAGAATTCTTATTCCTTTTGCCAGATTGATCTGAAATATCAGGTTTTGGATATTATATTTTATCCTAGAGACAATGGGGAGGCTTTGATGAATTTTTAGGTGGCGAGGTGGCAGGGCATGGGCAAATCTAGATATTAGGAATATTATTGTGATAGCTGCATGATAATTGGACTTGAGGTGGAAGAACCTGATGGTAGAAAGACACATTGGAAACTGTTAGAATAGGCAAGGTGGGAAGTAAGAAAAGTGGAGATAGGACTGGGTTCATGGCAGCAGAGAGAAGGGTTAGGTTTGTGAAAGGTATTGCAGCATGGAAAGTACCAAGACACAGTGACTGATTGGAGATTTCATAGAAAGGGAAGAAGAGTCAGTAATGTCTCTGCGAGTAGGAACCTGGGTAACAGGAAGGATGATCCAACCTTCTGAGTCTCATTGGACTCCTCTCAAGTCTTAAGGGAGCAGCTTGTGCTCAGGCTTAGGGACCTGATGAGACAATGTGTATAGTAAAGAGAAATGGGGAGAGATGGTACCTAGAGCCCCAGAGTGGGGGAGATCTTCTGCAGTAGGCAGAGGGTAGCTCCTGGACTTATAGAACACAAAAGTTGAGAGGCTTTCCATTACTTCTCCATCTACAGACTAAACATCTCTTGTAAATTCGTATTTTTCATTTAGTAGAGAATAGTCAGGAAACCAATTCTATTTCGTTTAATGAAGAATTAAGTGCTATGGTGGTAATGCTATTTGCGATGGGTGTAGCTAGGTTAGTTTTTCTTAGATGGTTTGATAATTATTGTGTACAGACTTAATTAGCTCAGAGGATTAAGATGTTATTAACTTAAAATCATAGTTTTGAACAACTTTTCCACAGGCTTAAAGAAGCCAGGACATGAACTGGTTGTAGGCTATAATTGTTTTACTACATCAAGTGGCTCCTTGAATATGGCAAGAATGTCTCCAAATCTTTTTCACTCTGAAATGATAGAGATGATGAGAAAGAACAAAGAGAACAAGAACAAGAAGAAAAAGGAAAAGATGACAAGATCAAGATCCAGGAGAAAATGAAGAAAGAGCAAGAGATGAAGAAGAAGAAGGAGAAGAAGAAGGAGAGGAAGAAGAAGGAGGAGAGGAAGAAGAAGAACAAGAAGGAGAAGAAAAAGAGGGAGAAGAAGTAGAAGGAGAAGAAGAAGAAGGAGAAGAATAAGGAGAAGAAGAAGGAGAAGAAGAAGGAGGAGAGGAAGAAGAAGAAGGAGAGGAAGAAGAAGGAGAGGAAGAAGAAGAAGTAGGAGAAGGAGAGGAAGAAGAAGGAGAGGAAGAAGAAGTAGAAGAAGGAGAAGAAGAAGAAGGAGAGGAAGAAGAAGTAGAAGAAGGAGAAGAAGAAGAAGAAGGAGAAGAAGAGGTAGAAGAAGGAGAAGAAAAAGGAGAAGAAAAAGAAGGAGAAGAAGGAGGAGGAGAAGAAGAAGAAGTAGAAGGAGGAGAAGGAGAAAAAGTAGAAGGAGAGGGAGAAGGAGAAGAAGAAGAAGTAGGAGAAGAAGAACAAGAAGGAAAAGAAGGAGAAGAACAACAACAAGAACAGTAGAACAAGAACAAGAAGAAGGAGGAGAAGAAGAAAAGAAAAAGAAGGAGAAGGAAAACAGGAAAATCAAGAACAAGGTGAGAAGTCAAGAACAAGCAAAAGAACAAGAATGAAAAAAAACAAGTACCAGAAACACCCACCGAAGGAGGATGAGGTTAATAATCAGGAATATCAGGCAGAGAAGGAAGAATAGGAAGGACACACAATGGTGAGGGCAGAAAAGAGGAGAAATGGTGTCTCTGGTTGCCCCATGGGAGTAATATTAAGTCATTTTATTGGTTCTAATGTATGTATTTCTTTCTTCTTCTACTGAGAAAGGGCAGGGCTAAAAACTTCAAGAAGCAGAGTCTGTGGCCTGTTGAGCCCCGGAGTTTGGTTCAATCCAGAGAACCCAAGTTCAGCCTGATATCTGTCATACCCTTGTCATCTAGCCCAGGTCACATAGGAACCCCAGGGAGCTGGTTTGGGACCAGCTGTTATGGGTCAGTAACATGGGGGAAAAAACTCTGTTTTATTCCAGACCAGGACACTTGTTGAAAGTAGGAGGAAGTTGACACTGAGAAGCTAGAGCAGGGGAGCTCTTGAAGGAGATGTTGGCCCCTGAAGCTATGGGAGAGAATAGAAAGCAGAGATTAGTCAGGACCAAACTCTAGTGATCCTCACCTTGACACCCTCCACTATCTGACTCTGGTTTTCACCTGCTCTCTCCATCCCCAGTCTTTCCACTACAACTTCTCTCCTGTAAAATTTGGAGTCATTATGAGGGTCCTAATACAGGAGATCATGCATAAAATATGCCATTGTGTTTTCCTATCTCTTCCTTCCTCAGTTCCAGAATATCTTAAGAATGGTGGAGAGATCAGATCTACTGCCCTTTCAGTCCAACTGGACTTGGGCCCACCTTCTTTAAACCCTGACCCTGCTGCCCACTAATCAGATACATCATCTCACCTGTTCTCTTCGACTTTCTGTGTACAAAAAATATGGAGATTATGAGCAGTAACAGAACCTTGAGACCCAGGAGAAAAATCCCAAAGAACTTTACAGAAACTGTTGAGCCTAGAGGTCAAAGGGAAAAAAGGAAACATCAGCTGAGAGTCTAGCAGAGGGAATATATGACCCATTGATGATAGGTAGACCTGGAGTATCAACTTTCCCACATGAGGTTAAGTATGTCTAGTGTAGTTCATGGTTTCCAAGATCTCCATTTTCCTGTGGGTTATGATAACTGCTTGTAGTTCCCCAGAATTATTTCTAGGACCAGGCCTAAGTCAGAAGCTATAGAGAGAAATTTGCTTTTGCTTCCATGCTTTGACATCAGATAAAGTCCTTAGCTGATGTGGCAGTTCTTTCCAATGAAAGGAAATTTGCTCTCTGCTATCTCTCAGCTTAAAGACTTTACAAAGACAGAGGAGTTTCTCTCAGATCTGATCACTGTTCATATAAATTTGGGAAAAACCCTTAGGGGCTTGACTTTTTCTTCCCACCAGGGACTTTGGTTGTGACAGGTTTTCTCCCATCCTTTCATCCATCCTCCAGTGGAATAATAGAGGGACCAGTTTCAAGTTAGGATCCCAAAATGTTTATCTCATGAGAGTTTGTAAAACAACCTCTTCATTCTGGAAAGTTATAGTAAATCAACAGGGTTTAATGTGCCTTCTCTTATTGTTTAGTGAGTCCCTTCTCACTGATGTACCTATGGCATCTCTTAGAGTACTCTCAGTATCTTAATTGCTCAAACAGGAGGCCCCTACTTTATTTTTTAAATACATTTTATTTTCTCCATAATTATGTATTTAAATAATTTTAAATATTTTGCAAAGTTTTGAGTTCCAGATTCTCTCCTTCTCTCCTTACCTCATTCTCCTCCTCCCTGAAATGGGAAGCAATCAGGTCTAGGTTATACATGTACAATAATGTAAAAGATTTCCATAGTAGTCATTTTGTACAAGGAGCCTTGGATAAAAGAAGAAGAATGAAACAAAGAGAATAAAAAATAGCATGCTTCAGTCTATGTTCAAACATTATCAGTTCTTTCTCAGGAGGTAGATGGTATGCTTCTTCATTAGTACTTTGTGATTGACTTGATTGTATTGCTGAGAATAGCTAAGTCATTTAGAATTCTTCATTGTTCAACATTGCTGTTATTGTATTCAATGTTCTAGTTCTACTCACTTTGCATCAGTTCATGTAAGTTTTGGCAGGGTTTTTCTGAAATTATCCTGCTTTTCATTTCTTAATACCACAATAATATTTCATCACAATCAAATATCACAGCTTGTTTAGCTGTTCCACAATTGGTGTGAATTTCTTCAATTTGCAATCCTTAGCCACCACAAGCTGGTGCAATAAATATTTTTGTACAAATAGGCTCTTTTCTGTTTAAAAAATTTCTTTGGAATATAGACTTAGAAGTAGTATTGCTAGATAAAAGGGTATGCAGAGTTTTATAGCCCTTTGGGCATAGTTCCAAATTGCTCTCCATAATTTTTGGATCAACTCACAATTCCACCATCAGGACGTTAGTGTCCTAGTTTCTGCAAATCCCCTCCAATATCCATCATTTTCCTTTTTTGTCATATTAGTTAATTTGAGAGGTTTGAAGTGGTACCTCAGAGTTGTTTAATTTGCATTCTTCTAATCAATACTGGTTTAGAACATTTTTCATATGTCTATAGATAGCTTTGAATTCTTAGTCTGAAAACTGCCTGTTCATATACTTTGATCCATTTCTCAATTGGGGAATGATATGTATTTTAAAAATAATTTTGACCTAGTTCTCTCTCTATATATATAGAAATGCAGCCTTTATCAGAGATACTTGCTCTAATTTTTCCCCTGTTTTCTGTTTTACTTCTAATTTTGGTAGCATTGGTTTTGTTTGTGCAAAAGCTGTTTAATTAAATTAATTAATTAACTAAATTATTTATTATTATAATAATTATATATTATTATATATTATATATAATTATATATAATATATAATAATTATATATAATAATTAGATATAATATATAATAATATATAATATAATTATATATTATTATAAATTAATTATTAAATTAATTAATTAAAATTATCTAGTATACATTTTTAATGATTTTTATAATTTCTTTAGTCCTATATTCTCTTATTCATACATCTGACTAATCTATTCCATGCTTTCCTAATCATTTAATATCATTTCCATATCATCCTTTATGTGTAAATCATGTACGCATTTTGACCTGATTTTGGTATACAATGTAAGATGTTGGTCTATACACATTTTCTGCCATACTGTTTTTCAGTTTTCCCAGCAGTTCTTGTGAAATGGTGTGTTTATTCCAAAAGTTTGTATCTTTGGATTTGTCATATAATAGATTAGTATGGTCATTTCCTATAATATAATGTGTACCTAAGCTATTCCACTAATCCACTGCTCTATCTCTTCACCAATATCAGATTATTTTGATAATTACTGCTTTGCAATAGTTTGAGATCTGGTGCAGTTAGACTACTTTCTTTCAAATTTTTTTTCATTGATTCCCTTGAAATTGTTGACCGTTTCCTCTTCCAGAAAATTTTTTTATTATTTTTTCTAGCTCTATAAAACATTTTTTGAAAGTTTTATTGGTACAGCATTGAGTAAACAGATTAATTAAGGTAGAATTGTCATTTGCATTATATTGGCTCAGCCTCTCCATGATCAATTATTACTTTTCCAATTATTTAGATCTGACTTTATTTTTTGTGAATAGTGTTTTGTAGTTGTGTTCAAATAGTAGGAATGTGATATACCATCAGGCAAAAGAGTTAGAATTACAACCAAGAAGCACCTACCCAGCTCAACTGAATACAATCTTTTGATTAAAAAATGGATATTTAATGAAATAGAGGATTTTCAAGCATTTCTAATTAAAAGATGACAGCTGAAGAAAAAATTTGATCTCCACATACAAGACTCAAGGGTAATAAAAAAAGGTTAAAAAGAAACAAGAAAAAGAAAACATAAAAGATTCAATAAGGTGAAACCTTTTTTTCTTTATATGGCAAGATAATATTTGTAAATTTTAAGAACGTTAGTACTAAAAGGTCAATTGGAAGGAGTATACATAGATAGAGAGTATGAATATAAAGTGACTTTGATGGGATGATACCTTCTTTCCCCCTAAATAAACCCCCAACAAAATAAAGGTAAGAGAAAGAAGATTGCACTGAAAGAAAGAGGAGAAAGACTGAATGGCATAAATGATCTCACATAAAAGAGGCATAAATGAGCTATTATGACAGATGGTAAGATGGAAGGGGGGGTTGGCATGCAAATATTAAAACTTAATCTCATCAGAATTGGCTCCAATAGGGAATAACACACGTCCTCAGATGAATACAGAAATCTATATTTTCCTTTAAAGAAGTTAAAAGGGGTGGGGTTATAAGAAGAGGGAGGACTAATAAAAGGAAAGATTGAATGGGGGATGCAGTAATTGGTGAAATGCTTGTGAGGAAGACCAGGTGGAGGTGAGAGAGAGAGGAGGGGGATAAGGAAGGGAAAATAGCATGCAGGGAAATACACAGTCAATTATCATTCCAAAAATGTGAATGGGATGAGACCACCCATAAAACAGAAGCAGTTAGCAGATTAGATTAAAAACCAGAATCCTACAATATATTATTTAACAGACACATATGAAGTAGAGAGGTACACACAAGGTAAAGGTAAGGTGCTGAATTAGAATCTCTTATGCTTCAGCTGAAGCAAAGAAAACTGGGGGTAGCTATCATGGTCTCAGACAAAGCAAAAAAAATTTGATCTAATTCAAAGAAACAAGGAAGAAAACTATATCTTGCCAAAAGGCACCATAGACAATGAACTAATGTCACTACTAAACATATGTGAACCAAATGGTATAGCATCTACGTTTTTTGATGAAAAAATGGAAAGAATTACCGGTGGAAATAGATAACAAAACTATATGAGTGGGGAACCTAAACGTTCCCCTCTCAGAAGTAGAGAAGTCTAACCAAAAATTAAATAAGAAAGAAGTTAAGGAGCTATATAAAATTCTGGAAAGTTAGATATGCTACATCTCTGGAGAAAATTCGATGGAAATAGAAATGAATATACCTTTTCTCAGCATTGCATGATACACAAAAAAATGGCCATGTATTAGGTTATGGCCTAAAAACCTCACAACCAAATGCAGAAAAGCAAAAATAATAAATGGATCATTTTCAGTGTATGATGCAATAAAATTACATTCAATAATGGGCAGTGGAAGGAAATATTAAAAATAAATTGGAAACTAAATAATCCATTCCTAAAAAATAAGTGTGTCAAATAACAAAGCATAGAAATAATTGTTAATTTCATCAAAGAAAATGACAATAATGAGATAACATGCAAAAATTTGTTGGATGCTGCCAAAGCAGTCCTGAGGTATAAATTTAGATCTCCAATTCCTTACATCAATAAAACAGAGAAAGAGAAAATCAATGAATTGGACATGCAAGTATAAAAAAACCCAGGAAAGAAACAAATTAAAAATCTCTAATTAAACACCAAATTGAAAATTCTGAGAATCTAAGGAGTTTGTGAAAGTAAGAAAACCATTGAACTGATAAATAAAACTAGAAACTGATTTATATGGGAAATCACGGTAAAATAGATAAATAATAGGTTAAATTGATTTTTAAAAGGAAAATAGAAAACTAAGTTACTAGTATCAACAATGGAAGAGGTGAATTCTCCCATCATTGAAGAGGAAATTCAAACAATTATCAGGCGTTATTTTGCCCAATTGTGTGCCCATATATTTGACAATCTAAATGAAAAAAAAAAATGAATATCTACAAAACAAGTTACCGTGATTAAGAGAAGAAATAAAAAATTAATTTAACCCAAACTTAGACAAAGAAATTGAACAAGCCATCAATGAACATCCTCAGAACAAATCCCCAGGGCCAGATGGATTAAAAATGAATTTTATCTTATATTTAAAGAGCAATTTACCCCAATTTTGTATAAACTACTTGGAAAAATAGGCAATGAAGGAGTCCCATGAAATTCCTTTTATGACACAGATATGGTGCTGATAACTAAACCAGGAAAAGCCAAATCAGAGAAAGAAAATTACAGGCATACTTCTGTAATACTGAAACAAAAATATAAA
This sequence comes from Petaurus breviceps papuanus, assembly GCF_028583685.1. Lineage (NCBI taxonomy): Eukaryota > Metazoa > Chordata > Mammalia > Diprotodontia > Petauridae > Petaurus > Petaurus breviceps. Next base: position 12,018,986 of record NW_027187368.1, on the reverse strand, counting down.
TAATATACTAGCAGTAATGTATCAGAATGATTTTGCTTTATGGCCAGGTGGGATTTATACCAGGAATGCAGGGTTCAATATTACAAAAATTATTAGTATAATTTACCATATCAATAACAAAATCAATAGAAGTCAATGATTGTCTCAATAGATGGAGAAAAAACATTTGACAACATACCAAACTCATTCCTATTAAAAACATTAGAGAGCATAGGAATAAAGTCAGTGTTCCTTAAAATGATAAGCAGTATCAATTAAAAACCATCAGCAAGCATTATTTGTAATGGGGGCATGCTAGAAGCCTTCCCAAAAAGATCAGAGCAAGGATAAAGCAAGGATGTCCATTATCACTATTATTATTTAATATTGCATTAGAAATGTTAGCTATAGCAATGAGAAGAAAAAGAAATTGAAGGAATTTGAATAGACAATGAGGAAACAAAACTGTCACTCTTTGCAGTTGATATGAGGGTATACTTAGAGGATCCTAGAGAATCAACAAAAAAAAAATTTTAAACAACTTTAGCAAAGATACAGGATGTAAGATAAATCCACATAAAGCATCAACTTTTCTATATACTGCCAACAAAGCCAAACAGGGAGAAATAGAGAAATTCCATTTAAAATGACTATATACAAAATCAAGTACTTGGGAATCTATGTGGGAGACAGTACTTTATCTAGCTGTCTTCTCTATGCTTCTGGGGACCAATATTCTAAAAATTCAGTATCCATACTGCTTATTTTATGTTAAAGAGTGCCCATAATGTGCACAGTAGAATAAAAAGCATAAGTACTTAGGGACAGAACTATACAGAAATTATCTTAAGGGATCTTTCCCAACCTGTAAAGTGGGACAAAAACCCCCATACATTAGCAAACCCACTTTTCTAATCACAAGCAGAAAAAAATTCCAGGAGTCACAATTAATTGAAACAAAAGTGTTTAGTAAAATATCTTAATAAGGAAAGTAAGAGTACATCGTGTTCTTTGTGAGCTTAGGGCCTACTCTTCTACAAATATATAAAATGACCAATGAGAAAACACATTTAGAGACTACATGTGAATAGGTATAGAGGGAAAGGGCATGTGTATTCAGAGTGCATGTGGAAGGCACCACCTAGTGGAATAAGGGAATAGGGGAGTTAGGTGCTCTCAGTTCTTACTTATGTTGCCTGTTACTTCCCTGTTAGAGATTCTAGATCGGTCTCTCCAATTAAGAATTCACTCTCCTTGGCAGAGAGAACAGGAGCACAATAGGAATTAGACAGTTCTGCTGCTTTCTCTTTTATCCATCATCATTTTTCCATCTTTGCTAAATAGGGATTTCCTTGATCCTCTTCTTTCCCAATACAGATAAAAACCAAATCTTCACTTAAGTTGTCCTTAGCTTTTCTTAACAGCCTCAACTCCTTTTGAGGTTTATAATTTCTAGAACTATTTATAAAGGATTATGCCATACTTTTTCATTAACCTCTGCTATCTGTCCTTATACCCGCATTTCAAAAATCTAAGCTTATAGGTGGGTTCTCTGTTTTTCCATGACAATGTCCTTAAAGTGCTCTAACTTTTCCTCTATCTTTGGAAGTATTTCCCTTCGTGACTTCAGAACATCATTCCTGATTGTTCATCACCTCTTGTTCAATTCCCCTGTAGAATTTGAATCCATGGAATTAGAGCTGTCCTTCTTATTAACTCTTTGAAGTTGACTTTCTTAAAATCTTTTGTGACACCAGATTATGATATTTTTTCTTTCTTTCTCCATCACAGACTGTATGAGGAAATAATCTTTTCCCCAGAGGGTTCCCATCCCAAGCCAAAAATTTGACACCATGAGGGCAATGTGATTTACAATAAAATATCCTGTTCTCAGTTATTTACTTTCAGAAGGATGAAATTATGTTTATGGCAAGTCATGCTGTTATAAACAGCTCTGTCTTTTCCAGAGGTAATCTTTAGCACTTCTCTGGATAATTGGAGCCCCTAACCATTTCTGGATCATGTTTCTGTGTCAGGATTATGTTTCTTAAAGTACTCAGCTATTTTCTCGTTCTGTGCAGATGGTCTGTAGTGTTCGCAGATAAGAAAATCAGTTCTCTAGTTTCACATTTTTAAAAATCCAACTACTTCCTGCCATACTCTTCCTGTTTCATCGGTCTTAGATTTCCTCAAGCATATATAAATCTTAATAAATAATAGTAGTCAGTCAGTCCTTATTCAAGTCTTATTCCCTTCCAGTAACAATCTCTGAGAGTCTTTTCCTGTGATGTATTTTACTATATAATTACAGTGGTGTATTGGTAAATATTTAACTACAAGAACTTTGGAAAGGAAAAAAAAACACAAATCAACACTCTGTGAAAGCTGATTTTCATTTTTAACATTTTCTCAATGATTTTTAAAGTGCATACAATGGACCATGCAATAAATTAAGCCCTATTTTATAGTGTTTCTTCAAATCCCAGGTGTAAATGCTCACTCTCAAAATTGAACAATTGGCTCTCACAAGCCAAGTTCAAGTTTGCTCCAACATACTTTAGGTTTTACCACTAAATGTTCACGATACCTATGGAGTTATATTTCACTCCTTGTATTAGAACCTTAAGCTAATACTTCTTGCTGAATAAGCTCTTTGCATTTGTGTCTAAACATTAGACACATTAGGATTCAATCTTGGCTCCTTTCTTGTTTTTTTTTTTTCCACTGTGAATGGGGTATTTCAGTCAGAGTCTAAATTCAGTGGACTCCAGGATCTGAAAATTGAGAAGACACTTAAGAGATGTGTGAGAAATAATTCCTTCAAGTTCAGGAGGGATGAAGTGTAAAATTTGTCGTGCTACTGCAGTGGCACATGTCATAGAATAGACACATCACATAGAAGCAAAAGTAAGCTGTACATACCAATGCCCAATCACAAAGTCCCTCTCCTACTTCCCATTGGCTAGGTAATACAGGGGGTACTACTTTCTGATACTCCTATTACACAGTTCCCCTTGATATGTCCCCTGTCCTGCTACATGAATTATATGACCATTAAAATGAACCTTTAGTCATCCCAGAGGAGGTTACTATTCATGAGCTTATTGAGCATTACTATTCCAAGCAAGACTTAACTTTTACCCTACTTAACTGACTTCTAACCTCAAAACAGGATTAAACAGTTGGACCCTGCTTTGCCCATTGTCTTCTGTGTGAGACATATCTCCTCTGTTATATTTCCCATTCTGCCAACTGTTATTCTGAATTTATGGAGACGAATTTCTCCATTGTATCTCTCAATTTCTCCCTTTCCCCCTTCTTCTGTTAGAATACAATCTCTTGCATAAATATGACTCCTTAAGTTTCATAATTTATTTTTCTATGATTTCTTTGAAAAAAAATCAATCATCCCTTAGAGATGGGAGAAGCAACATAATGTGATAGAACGAGTAAGAAGTGTTGAATCAAGAAAGACAGGGAGGTGTATTCTCCTAGATGGTGCAGTAGAGGGTGTTATAAGAAGTGAGATATTAGATCCAGCATTATTTATATTGTGGGGACCTGTGGCTTGACCTGTCAAGTGAAGGCTCTTTGTCATTTCTACATGGACATGTTGACAAGTAGTAAGCTTTCCATGGTTTAGTTGCTTTCCTTGGTTTCCCTCAATGTGTGTGACTGGGTGATGCCCACTGAGCCATTTCACTAATGAGAAGATGTCCCTTTCTTGGAACAACACCTCTTCACATGCCTAATATGATTCTGGAGGTCCTAGGTCACATGGATTCTAGTCTAATTCCCTACCATTAAATCCAAGGGTCCTATTGGGAGTAAGAAGCAGGACATCAAAGCCCTGGCGCTCTCCCCCGTTTCTTCATTGATCCTGAGCAAATCACTTTCCCCTTGGCCTCAGTTTTCCCATTTGTAAAGTGATAGGGTGTGACAATGATCCCCACATTCCCTTCCAGTTCCAACAGTCTGTTCTAAAGTCTCTTGTGACTCAAAGAAGTTTTTTTTAATGTCTGCAGCAGGAGGAGCCTAACTTGAGGCTCTAAAAACATTGGTTCTTTGGAAGGGATTCCTGCAGTAAATGTAGGGCAACCAGGATAGTGCAGTGGATAGAGTGTGGGGCCTGGAGTCAGGAAGACTCATTTCCCTGAGTTCAAATCTGACTCCAGACACTTATTAGCTATATGATCCTGGGCAATTCACTTAGTCCTGGTTATCTCAGTTCCTACTCTGAAAATGGACTGGAGAAGGTAATGGCAAACCACTCTAGTATCTTTGCCAAGAAAATTTGAAATAGGGTCACAAGGAGTGAGACACTGAAATGACTGACCACCACCAACAATGAGAACTACCTTTCTAGATTCTCTTTATCATAAAATTTTATAATGTGATGACCATTTCTATGTGGGTTTTAGTTTCTATGATGGAAACAGTATCAAATTGTGGAGGAAATAATTATTATGGGCCTTTGTCAATGTCCCAGTGGAATTCTGGATCCTGCCTAAGAAACAGTGTGAAGTTAAGGGAAAAATCTTAGAATAGAAGTCAAAGGAGAGCCAGGCCTGGTGGCACATGCCTGTTCTTCCAGCTACCTGAGAAGCTGAAGGTAGAAGATTCATGGAGACTGGAAGTTATGAGCTGCAGGGGACTAACTGGGCTATTCAAATTGGTTATCCAAAATACATTTTGTATCAATGCTATGAACCCCAATAGCAGAGAACAATCAGGTTACCTAAGGAGAAGTGACCGTTCCAGGTCAGAAACTACAGGTTAAAGCTCTGTTGCCCATCAGTAATGGGGTACTGGCCTTGAGTAGCCCATGCACTTCTAGCCTGGTAAGATGGCATGGACCAGTCTTAAAAAAACAGCAGAATCTAATTTGGGCTCTTCTATTTGCCAGCTGTGTGAACATGAGGAAGTCATTTCACCTTTTTAAACAAAATTGGCTCATAATTCCTGTCTAACTGAAAAATCTCATAGAGGATTTAAGGAGGACATGATATACTGGGTAGAAAAGACCTTCATAATCTAAAAAACTCCACCCTTATTTGCGAAGAGGAGGATTGTGATCATTACCATGTGGGAACAGGTGAGCTGATCTTTGAATGGAGCCTGAGCTCTGAATCACCTCTATAGAAGAGTCAAATAGAAGTTCAATTCTCTGGTTAGGAACAGAGATAAACTCACCTGGGTCTCTTTGAGCTCCTTGCAGGGGAGAAGCTGAAGCTCTCAGTGTCTCATTGATAGGAGGCTGGGAATCATGGAACACCTGACAGGTCAAAACAGTGTCTTCTTTTTGCATAGACGTAGGGACCATGAGTGAGTAATCAAGGTTATAGGTGCCATCTTTATTTTCAGTGGATATAGTTGACTTCTTTCCTCCAACAATGATGCCATTCACCAGCCAGGTGACATTTAAATGGTTGGGGTAGAATTTCATCATGTAGCAGGTGGCTGCCATCCAATCTGAGGGGAACGTCAGACTCAAAATACCGATTTGTGGTGGAACTAGAAAAATATAAGAAAAAGTTAGCATAGCAATGACCAGAATCCAATTCCCTGACTGATGATAGAAGCAAAAGGAGAGAACAGGAAGAAATATCTTAGCAAAAGTAACAATAATCCCTTAAGCTTGGGAGTAGGTGTTCATAGGTCCCTTCATTTGGAATGATTCCTAATATAAGGTACGTTGGCTACCTTTTCTCTTCTGAGAGCTCCTTGCAGGAAGAACCATTTTATTTCTGTGTGGTGGCCCTGCACTTAAGTTGAGTGCCTTGCATATAGGTACAGTTTCACAGTTTTGTTGGTGGTGTTGTTTGTTAAGGGTAGAGGAAGTCTGAACCTCTAATTTTTTTAAGTGCTTCACTCTTTTATTAATCATTTTTCTCCTTCTTTCTGTTTTCCATGGGCATTGTCCAGTTAGTTAGTGACCAGTCTGGATTTTATTTCTTTCGACCCAAGTTGGCTGGCTGTAAGGCTTCCAGGGCTGACAGTGTGCCTGGTTTGATCTTTAGGACAAATTTGTTAAATGAGATGGAGCTTCCAGGCCTGGAGGGACTGAGGGTTTCAGAGGTAATTTCCTAAGGAATGTCATTACATATCTATCTGAGGGTGCAGTGTCAGAAAGATGTGAGTGTTGGGTTTTGAACCCAGTCCAGAGAAGAGGTGCTCAGGCCCATCAGTGAGTGAGGGGGACATTAACCAAAGCACATGAAGACTCCCCCCAGGAGAAGTGGTAGATGAGAACAATTTGTTGCAACCACCATGATGGCAGCTAAAACAGGCTCTGGGGAGCACTTTAGGGTCTGGTCGGGCATGGAAGGTGCCAAGGTCGTGCACTATGTCCTGGGTCATCACCGTCCTCCTGACCTTCATCCCGCCACTGGACCTTGATGGTATTTGAACTAGTCTGTTCTCCACATTCCTTTCCCTTGTAGCCATCAGCAAATAATTCTTGAAAGCTCACCCCACAACAAAGTTCTTCCATTAATTTTGGGAAAGCTGGTGTTTGATGCTTCAGAGTTCAAATGACAGGAAGGAAGATGGGTTGGATCCCTGGGGTACTCAGTCCTAGGACTGGGGCTGTGTCTTCTGCACACCTAGTTCAGGGGAAAAAGTTCAGCACCCCAAACTTCAGAGTATACAGACAGAAACATTTCAAGCAGACAGACCTCCAACTGTCCAATGATTACATCCATACCAAAACACAGTTACCAGTGAGGGAAGCATCATTATCTGGGTTTTTCAAAGCTGGGGGGCTCTCAACGGGTACCCAGAGTGTCATCTGGTCAAATCATACCACACTTCTCAAAGTGAGCCCCCCTGAACCCCTAATTGACGATCAATACCAGAGGTATTTCATTAATGTTTTTGAATGTAATTGACTACAACCCACTGAAGCTGAATCCCACTCTCTCTTAATTACCTTCTTGTGTCCTGAACCTTAGATCTCATATAGGAGGTGGTAGGAGGAGGGTCTTTTTCTTGGAGTGGAGGAGAGGCAATGAGGTGTAGTGGACAGAGTCAGGAAGCAATGGGCTCAAGTTCTGTCTTTTACATATACTGGGTATGAAATGATCCTGACCCTGGAGCAAGTCACTTAACCTCTCAGTGTCCCAAGCAAATATCTTAAACTCTGAGTTCAAGAGTTTCCCATTGTAAAAATATTTTGGTGATATCCTGTTTCAAAGAGTTAAGGCCCAGCAAGTAATCTGTGTCCTGAAGTTGTCATAACAACAATCCTTTGTGATGATATCACCCTCTGGCAAAGTGTATTGCTTTGACAAATGCCAGGTGTTCATTGAGGGATTTAGTATCCCCTATTTACCAGGTCATCTATCACATGTTCATAGTCCCTGTTCCTTGTCACTGACAGGTACCATATTACTGGTCCTATTACAAATCCTGGTTCTATACCTGTCGTGACCCTGAAGAGTTGAGACAATGACTGTTCCCGGGGGACCCAAGAACAACTCTATTGTCCCAACAAATCCAACCTTGAGTACTATCTCGAGATCTAATAATGGTTGTGTTGTGTGTGGCCCACCCCTTTCATGTATATAAGTGGCCCCATCCTTAGCAGACTTAAGCCTTCTATCTTAGGAAGGGGACCTACATATGCATATGTCATTTTCCTTGCTCTGAAATTAATTAAACTTCTTTTTGTGTCTTGATTCTCATAATTCTAGACTGCTCTGTTTGGTTCCACCCACTCTCTGGTTGGAGGCCAGTTCTGGTCCAGTTGACATTAATTGGTTTCAGAAATGGGGTCTGAAATGGAACAAGGCCAATGGACTGGCTGCCATTGGAGATTTATTTCTCTGAAGTCTGACAGCCTCTCGTCTGATGAGTCCACTGCCCTTTCCTGCTCATATCATCTGTCTCACCCTTGATTGAGCTTGACTTTTCATTGTGAGGAATGTTCCAGGGTCCTTTTCTTATGCTTGAACCCTCTGGATAGGCCTGTTTTGAACAAAGATTGGCAAACTTTTTGCATGGATATGGTTTTTTATTTTATTTTTATTTGCTGCATATGCCAAATTTTACATGGGTAAGGATGGCTTGAACATTTGGTTCTGTACATCTATAACTGGTTGAAATGAACATTTTAACTAAGTGCTGGTGAGGCACACCTTTTTCTCTGCCTAATGATTTAAACTCTTTTCTTTCAATTGCATGTCTGGCTTTGGACTGTACACTCTTATTTCCCCATTTGCATTCATCTTGTCTGTGTCTTTGTAAAATGCAGAATATCTGTATCACAGCCCACGTCCCTCTGTTAACCCTCTCACCTCAGATTAGATCAGATTAAAAAAAAGAACATGCTGAAAAATTCTAGGGAAACTTGAATTCCAGGCCATCCCACCTGGTGTTAGGTGGGGGCAGCAGCTGCAGTGGGGCTCCCCATGCCCTGCCACAGCAACTTTCAAAGCCTGGCACCTGCAGCTGTGAGGGGCAGGGAGATCAGACCTATGGTATGAATTCCTTGAACCCTACTCATAGGAACTACCACCAGTGGGAAGGTCCTTGCACCAGTCACGCTATCCCCTAGGTAGTGCCCTCTGTCACACACCCCAGAGCCCAGTCAGTCAGGGTGTCCAGGGTAGGACCAGTTGTAGGCAAGTGCTACCCTACTGCTGCCTTGGAGAGGCTGAGTACCCCTGGCAACACCTTGTGTGGCAGTATGGGGAGAGGAAGCAGACTGTTTTCCTGCCATAGCTCCCACTACCTATTTCCCTTAAGTCTTACAAAATTCATATTAATTTGAACTGAGGGAACTTAACTCTTGTGGGAAAAAGAGAAAAGGAGAGGACTAGAAATTCTGAGATCACACCAAACTATTTAGGATTTAACTAAGGTAGGCCTAGTTCATACTCTCTAACAGTTCTGAAAATAACAGTGAGTGTCACAAATTACTCAGAATCCACCCACAGGGTGTCTCCACATGAAAATATATGCTCCCAATGGTCAAACATGGTCCGAGTCAGCTGACTTTAATAGCACAGTGGTCCCCTTGATAAATCAAACCTGACTGGCAGTGCCAGAAGGAACATATCAGGCATGGGTACCACCAATTTCAGAGTATCTTCTCTACACCACAGTGCAAGACCTTTTTTGCTTAGTTTGACACCCATCCTAGTCACTCTATGTGTGGACATCATCATCTATAGGAATGCCCCATTAAAACCTCCTGGCATCTTGCACCGTGACTTGTGTTCAATGGACTATGTCCTGATAGGCTTGAGAACCCTTAGTGTGCTTTTATGCTGGGGAGTTGCAGGGGAAGAGGTCCATAGGAAGGTGTAAGATTCACATATGGCTATTGCAGAACAATTACAGGACCAAATAGAGGACTTGACAAATAGGCTGAAGGACAACATACATTGGGAGCTCTGGGATGGACCACAGTTGGCTTTGGACTGCAAGGTAGCCAGTCAGGGAGAAGTTTGTAATGTGTAAACTCCTGTTGTGTGTGGATTGATGCCAAAGGAGAAATAGCCATCCTCACATACCATATAATTAAACAGATAAAGACTATGGGCACCATCTTCACAGATATTAACATTATCTTGCTAGGGACCGTGAATATTTTCAGCGATCTTTCCCCCTGGATTTTCTCAGACAAATGAGCAAGATTCCTGTGGGATTCCTTTGAGGTTATTTTGATTATTATGCTTGCTGTGACTTTTTTTTTAGCTTATCTCATAGACATGGTAGTGAATAATAGTGGACAGGGGCCCAAGGAGTGACTTGTGAAAAAATTATATTTTGTCTTGTTTCCCCTGCCACGATCTCTTCTCTTTTAGTATATACACACACACACACACACACACACACACACACACACACACACACACACACA
>NW_027187368.1:11899657-12009129 GCF_028583685.1 Petaurus breviceps papuanus | reverse complement strand
ACACACACACACACACACACACACACACACACACACACACACACACATATATATATATAAAGTTTATAAGGATCCAGTACAAAGGGGCAATTGTAGGAAATCATATCGCAAAAAGGGAACTTGGAAGTCATGTGCAAACAATGCTCAAGGTCAAAGGAGCATAATTTACAAATTGTATTATATATTAACCAAAACTCCCTTCCTGAATCAGCAGAATCATCAGACGCCATTTGGGTGCTGCTGTTGGGTGTTTGGGTCTCATGATATATAAATCTCAGACACGTTTCATACCTGTGCAGTAAGGCCAGCAAAATACGAAGAAGTGCTAATAATTTTGAGATAATTTTGAGAGCATGTGAACTTAAAATTTTACTGAAAACTTTGATATGATTTGGATGTGTCAATGAACTAACCACCAGGTAGCACAGACAAGAAATAGTTAATTCCTAAAAAATCTATTAAAATGATTCCTCAAATACCTGTCTTCCATTGACTCTTCCATCTCCTTTAGGTCCATGATGCTTAGGGCTCTCAACTTTAATCCATGGTTCCTTGCATGATAGTCTGTTTCTCTCTCCTTCTCTCTCCTCTCCCCCAGCATAGCTGCCTATCTTCCTATCTTCGCCACCCCATCTGCTGCTCCCACACCATCTGCCTTTGTACTCCTTTTGTTACTGGTCTCTCTAATTTCTGTCATTTTTGCCCCTGTATCCTCTGTGGTTATTTATGTTGTGATTGTCACTCTACTTCCTGATACTCTAGTCATTTTTCCCAGCCAGCAACCAAAGAACTGGGTGTGCCTGCCTCCATTTCATATTTCATAATCATTTCACTTCTTCTTTTCTCCTTCTATTGCTTCTCTTCTTTTTTTCCCCATCTTTCCCCTTCTCCTTCCTCCCTGGCAGTCTCAGAGAAGAGAAACTGGTAACCTACATTCCAGGAACATGAACAAGAGATGTGGCAGTGAGTTGAGTCATAAATTCACTGATCTTAGAATCAGAACACCTGGGTTCATACTCATTTACAAAATTTCTGTTTGCCTGCATAGTTGTGACCTGCTAAAAGAAATTCATCCCTTTGCACCACAGTTTCATTATGTGTAGAAGAGGAATGATCACTCGGAAGAATGATGTGGCTGTTGCGAAACAACCCTATTAAGCTCAGAGAAGCTGGTAGTTGTTCTTATTCTTAGTGTTTAAAGGGTGGCTTGGGAAAGAGGTTCAGGTAGGTTGTGAGGACAGAACGTGACTATAATATCAGCTCCCAGGACTTCAGAAGAATCTCTTTGGACTTCATTGGTGGCTGGGTGGCTCAAGGGGTAGCTTGTTGGGCCTGGAGTCAGGAAATCTTGAGTTCAAATGCAGCCTTAGACATCTACTAGCTATGTGACCATAGGCAAGAACCTTAACTTCTGTCTCAGTTTCCTCAGCTGTAAGATGGTGATTATTATTCCCCCTACCTCCCAGGGATTTGTGAGGATCAAAGGAGCTGATATTTGTAAAGCCCTTGGCACACAGTGCCTGTCATATATTAAGCACTTAATAAAAGCTTGTTGTTTCCTAGACAAGGGCCAAGGTTCTAAGGTGTCTGTGGCCTCAGAGAAAGTTGGGGAAAAAGCAGGTCATATTGGGAGAGGAGGTAGGGAGGAAGTACCTGGGCCATAGCTCACTCACCTCGAATAATGTCTGACAACTTCTTTTTCCCACGCAGAGGAGTCTGTAATGTGTGGTGATGAACCTCACAGATGACCTCAGAGTGGACATCACTGGCTGTGAGCAGCACCTGCACAGAGCTGGTGAGGGTGTAGAAAACACTGTCCCCCTCAGGGAATACATGGATCCAGAGAGCTGGGAGCTCAGTCCCATTTTTAAACCACTTCAGGGTGATGTCTTTGGGGAAGAAGCCATTTGAGGTACAGAAAATATTCACCATCTGGCTGATGTTTACTCTCTCCTGGGGGCCAGACACCAAAGGGGTAGAGGGTTTGGCTGGAAAAATAAACCATTACATGGAATCAATACCTCTGTGCCATCTCATCAAGTGAAATAATTGATGTCAGTCTTAAAGACTTGCATGGGTTCAGCTAGGTTTTTCAGTGAAGAGAGCCCAAACCTGGCATCAGGGAGATCTGAGTTCAAATCTAGCTTCAGATAGTTACCAGCTATGTGACCCTGGACAAGTCACTTTATTACTTAGTTTCTTCATCTGCAAAAAAGGGTAATAACAGCACCTATCTCCCAAGGTTATTGTGTGGGGCACCAGAGATAATATCTCTAACATGCTTAGCACAGTTTCTGGCATATGGTAGGCAATATATAACTGTGAGCTTTTATGGGAGAAGGTCTGTCTTGAATCTGATATGCACCATGTTTGATGGTTGCTTTATTGGCACTGATGAGTCCTTTAATCACTTGTGCAGAGAGAAGAAACAGTCCATAATCTGATAATCCCAATGGAAGGATTAGGTGGAGATACAATGAGCCAAACTCTGAGGTTCCCTGGGAGAAATTTTGGGTTGAGTCAAAGAATGGTTTTCAGATAATTCTGGAAGGTAAATCAGTCTATCTAAATTCAGAGCATGGGGTTCTAGACTATGGGATAGAAATATTTATTAAGAAAATATCTGTATGTACACACACACGCACATATAAATTTTGAACTTAAAGACAAAAAAGAACATTTCCATGTACATAGAACATGAAAAAAAGATACAGAAGGAAATTAAAAGTGAGAGGAGGTGATATGGTGAGTGGATGTCCTCCCCTCTCATATTGCCTCCACTCTAGTGCCGGATTTCATAAACTCACACCTTGACTATTGCAACAGCCTCCTGCTCAAGTCCCTTTGTTTCAAATGTCTCCCTTTTCCAAACACTTGTTCACTCAACAACCAAATTGATTTTCCTAAAAATTAGGTCTGACTATGTCACTGCCTTTCTAATGAACTTTAATGGCTTCCTATCACCTCCAGAATCAAACACAAAATCCTCTGTTAGCTATTCCTTGTCCTTGAGGACAAGAATTGTCTCTTACCTTTGTTTTGTATCCCTATCATTTAGTACTGTGCCTGGCACATAGTAGGCAGTATGAATATTTATGGATTGATTGACGGAGGACCTGAAATCAAATTCTAATTTGACTCTATCTGTGTGACCCTGGGCAAGCTACTGTGTCTGGGAATGTCTAGCATTTTAATCAATATATGTTTTAGTTGATACACTCATCAGTTTAACCATCCACAAAAGCTGGGAGTGACAGGAAATTCAGCCTGATGGTCAGGACCCACAAGGATGTCTAAAGGTTAGAGGGATGAGTCAAACTCCAAACCAGAGGTGGTGGTTCTGTTTTTCTGCTTTGGCCATACTACATATAGTTTACTACATTCAGTTCTTGGAGCGACTTGACAGGAAAGGCATCAATAAGCTAGACAGCATTCAGAAGAGGGTGACCATTAGGATCCATAGTCTGTAAAACATGCTAATGAACTAGGAATGATTAGTCTGGAGAAGAGAAGATTTGGTGGAGCAGTTTGGTTGCGATGGAACAGAATATCTGTATTCCAGTGCAAGAAGGATTATCATGGGGAAAAGGGAGTAGACTTAGTTTACTTCTCCCAGGGGCAGAATGAGGAGTAATTGCAGAGGTAGGTTTGAGCTCTGTAAGAAAAAGCTTCCCAGTGAGTAGAACTGTCCAAGGTAGGAAGGACAAACTCCTGAGGTTCTCCTTCAGTTGAGGTTTTCAAAGAAAATTTGGGTGGCCTCTTGTCTAGGGACATGGGTTGGAATAGATTTTGAGTCAGATTTATATATCTCCTAAGATTCTTTACTATTATAAGACTCTGAGGTTTTTGAGTTGTTTCCCCATAGATCTGAAACATAGGTCTGACAAAACTAGGAAGGAGCTTAAATGGTGCAGTGAAGAAATTCTTGGGCTGGAAATCTGAGTAAGAATCATAGTAAAAATAATGATAGCATTTATATAATTATTTTAGGTTTGCAGAGTGCTTTACATATATGATCTCATTGATCCCTACAAGAAACCACTGAAGTAGGTGCTATTATTATCCCCATTATTCAGACAAAGCATACTGAGACTAAGAGAGGTCAAGTGACTTGTCTGAGGCAGGATTTAAACTCAGTACTTCTTGATTTCAAGTTTACTAGTCTAAACATTACAGTGGTTAGTTGGCTTCTAGTCTTGACTCTGCTTCTCAATCTTGCTTTGTGACCTTAGACAAGTCACATTCCCTTGCTTGGTCTAAATTTCCTCTTCTATAAACTAAAGAATTTAGCCTTATGGTCTCTGTGATCTCTAGCTCGGAGTTAGGTGATCAGAGCTTTTACACTCAGAACACAACTAGAGGATATTGACAATACATGTAAGATTTGGTGGTGAAGAAACAAGGGAGCTATGCAAAGTGTATGATGTAATAGAAACAGAGCTGGGCTCTGTCAAAAAGTCCTGGGTTCAGTTTCTGATTATGACAAAGAGAAGACAGAAGGAAGACCCTGAAGCTGTGACCACTAGATTGAGCTGCCCTACTAACAAGAAGAGGACACTGAGCTGAAGTGGCTTGGTAGGAGATGTGATTTTATTTGGAAGAAGTGACAGCAGCATCATGCAAGGTCAATGCCTTACAAGTGTGAGAACAGAAAGGCCTACAGATTATTCTACTGCCTGGATTCTTCTCAGCGTGTCCAAGCCTTTCGTCATTTATCATGAATATAGGATAAACTGAAGTCTGGACCTGTGCTCAGGACACAAGGAGAATCTGCATACCTATGCCCCTTATTAACTAAGAGCCCTTGGGCAAGCCATTTTCCAGGCTTGGGCCTCAGTTTCCTCCTTTGTAAACCCACCCCCACAAACAACTGGAGTAGATGATCTCTAAGATACTTCTAGCTCTAACACTCTGTGTATGTGCTAAGAGTTCTTTCTGTAATAGGCTACAATCTGTATTCTAAAAGGAGCTTCTTACCTTTGATATGATACCCTGATTCTAGGGACTCTGTGTTCCCATGAGATCAAGATGGACCAGAAGGCCAGCCCAGAAAACAACAGAAGGAGTGTTTGCAGCATTATCCAAGGGGACAGTGACCCGGGGGGGTGGCAGAATCATGTCAGTCCTAGAGCTTCCCTTCTGATGGAGGCCTCAGGCCAACTGTCCTTCATTCCTCTCCCAGCTCTAACTCTGGTTCTTTGGATTTTTACACCCATGTGGGTGCCTTCCCTGACAAACACACTTTCCAGTTCCTTTTTTCTGTGGGGATATCCCCAGTTGGAATATAAACTTCTTGAGCACATGGCCTGTGTTTTTTTGCTTGTATTTGTATCCTCAGGACTTAACCCTGTGCCTGGTACTGATTAAGTGCACAATAAATGTTTGTTAACTGCCAGGTGTGGTGGCAAGGTCTATAATCCCTGCTCCTGGGAATGGCTGAGGCTAGTGAATCTCTCGAGTTCAGAGGGTTTGAACTCCAGTAGGGCAAAGCTGATCGACTGTCCACTCTGAGTCTAGCACCAATTTGGTGAGCCCTTAACAGCAAAGGAGACCACCAGGCTGGCCAAATTGGGCCAGCTTGGAAAAGAGGAGCAGGTCTTAGCTCCTATGTTGATCATGAGGCATCTGGCCCATGAGCGGCCACAACACTTCCAGGCTGAGATAGGAAGACCCAGTTTAAAAAAATGAAAGAAACTAGACAAAACCTCTCAAACTTCTTGATTTGACCTGGGGAAATCTCTTAATCTCTCTGGATTTCAGATTAAGCACCACCACCCATGTGGGCACTCTCCTCTTCCCTCCTCCAACACCCATCCCACTCCTTGTTAATGCCAAAAGGCTTTGTATTTATGCCAGGCCCATTTTATACACAGACCAAGCTAGATAAAGGACAAACAATCACAGCAACATACTCTCCCACACCAGGAGGCCAGAGCCTTGGGCGGGGTTTTAGTGACCAGTGAAAGTTAAGAAGAGTGAAAGATGAAAACCTTGGGGGAAAAGGCTGAGGTCTGTCCCTTGGATGGATCTAAAAGGGACCAATACCTTTGAAGCTGGTATTCAGTAAAGGATACCTAAGGGCCAGGCCTGGATATTTCATACTGTCCAAAGGTTTGGGAACCTTGTCCTGCTACTTTCCTTCCTCAACCTCAAATAAAAGACTCCAAAAAAGAGAAGCCTCTTGGGGCAGAGTCCTGGGCCTGGGATTCCTAGCAGACAAAGGACAGGACTGCTAGGGCTCTGTACTTACCCATCACAGACAACACGGTGCCCCCACCAGATTTAAGCTCTATGTCAGTATTCCCCTTTTTGAACTTCACACAGTAATAGGTGCCACCGTCCTCTGGAGTGATGTGGCTGATGCTGATGGATAGGTCCATGTTGCTGCTAAAGGGGCCTGCTTTCTTTATCCGGGGGTAGGTGCCTCCTTTGAAATTGTAAATTTCCTGTCTCTGGGGCCCTTTCCCCTTGAACCATATGACTTGTCCTGGGGGTGGAAGCCCAACCACTGTGCAGTTCAGAGTGACTGTCTCTCCCTCGGCCACAGACACGGAATCCTTAGGCTGCAGCACCTGGAACTCTTCCTGGCCTTGGGCTCCTACAAGGACATATAAGTTTTAACATGGTTTTCCTGCCCTGATCATCCCAGGATTTTGGCCTGGGTGTCTCTGTCTAGCTTGGGTAACATGTGAAGCATACAGATTCTGGGTCAGGAGAAGAACTGAGAGGGAGTCATAGAGAAGTCCTGTAATTCTGGGACCTGAGATGATGTTGGGCTAAGACATTTGAGCTCAGGTTAAGCACCACCTCCATGTGGGGCCTGTCCTCTTCCCTCCTCCAACACCCATCCCACTCCTTGTTAATGCCCAAAGGCTTTGTATTTACATCAGGCACATTTTATATGTTTTCATGTGTCTGTGTTGTTCCCTCCATACCAGCGGGAGCACCTCGAAGGTTAGGGCTCGTGTTTTTCCTTCATCTGTGAGGTAGACAGTCAGCACATAATAAAGGCTTATTGTTTGTTGCTCTTCTTTGACCAGCAAGCACTGGACATGACATTGTGGAAGACCTGGATTCCAATCCAGCCTGCAATAATCAGGGTCTAACACGTGGAAGTCCCTTGTTCTCCTTCCCCCTCAGAATAATGAGGTTAATAAGACTTGCAGTAACTACCTCAAAATTTTGATGTGAGGATCAAATGAAAAAATCCACGTAGTTCTTAAGGTGTTATGAATATGGGCAGTGATAATTATCCTTACTAGGATGCTTGGACTTTCTGTCTCACTATACTCCTGAGAGGAAACCATCCTACAAAGAGTAACATTCTAGAGGAAGAAGAGCTATATGAATCTATGTCTTCAAAGCTCTTGTAGACCTTTTCAGTACTTGACTGGCCCTACAGACCTTTTGGGGGACACCATCCCTAGACAACTACCCTGCCAGTCCATTGTTATCTCTCCAGATGTGTCATGAACCTCTGGATTGTACCCTCTTCTGCCCTGGAGTTCCCCACTCACCAGAGACACCAATGAGCAGAATCAGCAGTAGAGAAGGCAGAGAGTAACCAGGTAGGTAGAGAAGACTGGTCATTTTGATGGGTCTTTGATGCTTCCTCTCTGTGTGTGACTCTTTGTTGGCTTAGATTCATAGAATGGACTGGATCTTCTGCAGGGAAGAATTGGAGTCAAACACATCTGCCTCTGCTTGTTGGTAAGCAGCCAGGGTTAAAGGAAACCTCTTTTTGGCTGAGAAATGGGAAGTGGGAGGGATTTCAGTTCAACTTCCTTCAGACTCAATTGTTTCAGTGAATAGTAATAATAGGTCCATTTCTGTGCAATCAAATACGTCACTCCATTTTAAAAAAAACCGTGCAGTGGCTCCTTATTGCCTAGGGAGAAAACATTCAACCTTAACTTGATATTTAAAGTCATCTACAGGCTGGCTCCAATCTATTTTCCTATGTTATATCATGCTACTCCTCTTTGCATTCAGTATCCCAGAAAAAAACATTCATTCCCTGATCCATAATGTCATCCTTGCATCCTGGTATCTCTTGACTCTGCCTACATGCACTTGTCAATCCTGCCTTCTCATCTCTACCTTTTGAATTGCTTCACTTCTCTTAAGGTTCAGTTCAGGAGGAGCTTTCCCTATGAAACATTGCTGAACACCATCCCCTTCCCTCTGCCCTCTCCAAAAGTGATCCTCACAAAATTTTCTTAGAGTTCTATCTGAATCTCTTGTTTCTCTCTGTCACACTCTTTTTGTACTATGCTTTTGTTCTTCAGTCTTTTCTTTCATGTCTGACATTGTGACCCTATTTGGGGTTTTCTTGGCAAAGATACTAGAGTGGTTGGCCCTTTTCTTCTCCAGTTCATTTTACAGATGAGGAAACTGAGGCAAACAGGGTTAAGTGACTTCCCCAGAGTTACACAGGTAACCATTGCCTGAGGCTGGATTTGAACTCAGGTCTACCTGACTGCAGACCCAGAGCTCTGTCTATTAAGCCACCTAGGTGCTTCATGTAGTTTGTTAGTGGAATACATATCATAACATAGTAGACTCCAAACTCTATCAGGAGAAGCACTCACTATTTCCATGTTTGTAAGCTCAGGATATATTACCTAAAGTAGGTAAATAAGACAATTGCTAAGCTGAATTCAATTAAAAACTATCACCTGGTTTGTATGAAGTTCCACTGCCTAGAGTTAAATGACAAAGGGGTAATGGGTGATGGAAAAGAAGGATATAGACACCTCAGACTGGCCCCTCTCACCATTTGTATGAGAAAGCTGTGACCCGGGGATCTGGGACACTGTGGAGAGGAGGGAAAATAGGAAGCACTGAGTGAGGATGGGGAAGAAGGTGGAGGTCAACAAAGAGGTGAAAGGAGTCCAGGAGCTCAGAGATGTAAGATGACAAAGGTCACTAATTCATCGAGCAGGAATTCACTAATTCATTCCATGCAGGAAACGGGACAGTCTTCCTGAGGTCTCCTTTGTCTTATGTCTATAAGTGCTCTCTTCACATTCCTACTATTTGACATTAAGCTTCTTGAGAGATGGGATTGCATCATCTTTCATCTGTGAAGGAGTTCTGCTGGGTGGGAGTCTTCACTGCAGAGAAGACAAGCTGAACGTAGGGGGAAAGGCTTATTTGCCTGCATAGTGTTCCCATGATATCTCTGAGTAGTAGCCACAGATGTAAAAGCAGAGAGAGGAAGTCTGATATTTCATCATCTGGTCACACAGCAGAGCATAGAGCTAGGAGAGTGAAGGAGACTCCTTTGTCTAAGCTTGGCTGTTCACTGATTAATTCTGGGAAAGTGAGGATCTAGGTATCTCAAAGTCCAGAGAGCTTAGAGAAACATACCTACCCCTGGTGTAGTAGCTACAGGTAAAGGTTGGGTGAAAGGAGGACACCAAAGGTGGATGAGCAGACCTGAAAAGGGCTCAGCAAGACTTCAGACCAGATGTGTTAGGCCTCTCAACACCTGAGGCTTCAAAGAATGAGCAACAGCCACAGTCTAGAAAACCATCTCTGCAGATGGGCTAGATTTGGTTGAGTGTAGCCAACAGGATTCACACCTCTTGGTGAGTTAGAGGAATGTCTAGCATTGTGAAGCAAGTGAAGGCTTCCCCTAGATGGAATAGATGGATGCAACATGGAATAGATGGATGCAACATCGAATAGCATGCATTCCCAGTGGAAAGCAATCCCTCTCCCCCTGGATGCATGAGAATATGTGGGAAATTGTACCCTTTGCAAAATTAGTTCTTGCCATTGATTTAGCTATAATATCTTAACTAAATGCTATTGATTTAAATTTCACATGACATCTGGTCTGGCATCAATGGGAGCTACAGGTTTGGGGGTGGGAGCTTTTGTGATATGGCTTTGAACAGATGACTCCTCCTGTAGTCCCACAGAGGAGGATGTGAGAGTCATGAAGGGGGAGATCCTGGTGCCACCAGGGATCCAACAAAGTGCTTCAGGCACGTTTAAGGAAGGAGAAAACTATGATCTCTCTAGATTCAGGGAATGCAGGATGGAGAGCCTGAGTTGAGACTGTGAAGCTGAGATAATGGGGGAGAATGCTTTCCATACACAAGGGATAGGCTGTGTTAATGGAGGAGGGAGATATAATGTTAAGTTTAGGGAATAGCTACCAGTCCAGTTAGAATCTTTGAAAAGCATGAAGGGAAGTAATGGGAAAGAAGGATTCAAAGGTAACTTGGAACTATGCTGTTGGAAGCTAGGGGACACAGTGTATGGAGCATTGGGCTTAGAGTGAAGACCTGAGTTCAAACGTGGGTTAAGACACTTATTAATTTATGACCTTGGGTATGTCCTTTAATTCTGTTTGCTTCAGTTTCTTGAAGTGTAAAATGAGGATAGTAACAACACCTAACACCATGATCATGTGGTTCAAATAGGATGATATTTCTAAATGCCTGACACATAGAATTCTTATTCCTTTTGCCAGACGGGTCTGAAATGTTCCGTTACAGAGATTATATTTTATCCTAGAGAAAATGGGATGGCTTTGACAAATTTTCAGGTGAGGATGTGGCATGATATGGTCAGACCTAGATGTTAGGAACATTATTGTGATAGCTGCATGAAGCCCATTGAAGACTATTAGAAGAGGCAAGGTGAAAAATAAGGAAAAGTGGTGCTAAGACTGGGGTCATGACAGCAGAGTGAAGGGGAAGGTTTATGATAAGTATGGCAGCATGGAAAGAACCAAGACCCAGTGATTGATTGATAGGAGAGCTGATAGAAAGAGAAGAAGAGCCAGTGATGTCTCTGGGAGTATGAACCTGGGTAACTGGAAGGATGATCAGACTTTCTGAGTCTCATTGGACTCCTCTCACGCCCTAAGGGAGCAGCTTATGCTCAGGTTTAGGGACCTGATGAGACAATGTGTATAGTAAAGAGAAATGGGGAGAGATGGTACCTAGAGCCCCAGAGTGGGGCAGATCTTCTTCAGTAGGCAGAGGGCAGCTCCTGGACTTATAGAACACAAAAGTTGAGAGGCTTTTCATTACTTCTCCATCTTCATACTAAACATCTGTTGTAAATTCATATTTATAATTTAGTAGAGAATAGTTAGGAAACTGATTCTATTTAGTTTAATCAAGAATTAAGTGCTATTGTGGTAATGCTATTTGTGATGGGTGTAGCTAGGTTAGTCTTTCTGAGATGGTTTGATAATTACTGTTTTCAGACTTAATAAACTCAGAGGATTTAGATGTTGTCCCAGTTTCCTAGTAGCTTAAACACAAAAGTACAGCCCAAGAGGGCACTAGAGTGGCTCTCCCTTTGGCATGACCATTCTACCACTATGGGGATGTATGGTGGCTTGCTTGAATGTACTCAGATAGACTCACATAGAAGCACATTCTTCCCTGTGTCTCCCTGCCAGTGGGTGAAAATAGTTTACTGTGCTTGGCTGCTTAGCTTGAAAAGAAGGTGTC
Source organism: Petaurus breviceps papuanus (assembly GCF_028583685.1). NCBI lineage: Eukaryota > Metazoa > Chordata > Mammalia > Diprotodontia > Petauridae > Petaurus > Petaurus breviceps. Next base: position 11,997,649 of record NW_027187368.1, on the reverse strand, counting down.
TTTATAATTGTTCAAAATGAATGCTTTTTTCTTTCATGCCTGCTCTTTTCTGCTGGGTCTGATGGGGGAAGAATACAGTTTTTCCCACAACATAAACAGAAATGATGAAGGAAAAGGAAGGCTTCCTTCCTTCCTATATTTTCCATTTTACTTCTTGACTTGGGGAAACTGAGGCTCAGAAAGGTGAAATGCCTTACCCTATATCATATGCTTTTGGTAAGTGAGAGGTCCAGAACTTGAAACCAGACCTTATTTAAAATTCTAGTTCTTTGCTGCCTGTTTAACATGGAAAAAATAATTTAAATTTCTGCAAAATAAGGAAGTTGGATTTGATGATCTCTAAATTGATTTCAAATTCTAAGTCCTTTGATTCCCCACACCCACCCCTTTTCTTATTCCTTCTCCTCATCTCATTATATCATTATCATATATGCCATTGAACAACTGAAAGCTCAATTTCTTTTTTTCCTCCTTTCTATTTTTATTTTTTTTAATTTTAAAATTTTTTTAGTTTACATCATTCATTTCCACAAGATTTTGAGTTACAAATTGTCTCCCCATTTTTCCCCTACCCACCACCCCAAAACAGGGATCCCACTGAATATCCCCTCCCCCAATCTGCTCTCTCCCATATCTTCCCCCTACCCCCACCGACTTTCCAGTAGGGCACGGTGGATCTCTATGCCGCAGTGCCTATAAGTCTTATTTCCCAATTACATGTAAAATAATATACATATACATATAGTTTAACATTTGATTTTAAAACTTTGAATTCCAGATTCTTTCCCTACCTCCCTTGACACCCACCCTTATGGGGAAGATAAGCAATTCAGTATAGGTTGTATATGTGTAGCTATGCAAAATATTTCCATAGTGGATATATTGTGAAAGACAGACTGTATTTCCCTTCATCCTATCCCACCCCCCTCCACTAGTTCTATTCACTACTTTGATCCTGTCTCTTTTCAAAAGTGGGTGCTTCCAACTTCCCTCCCCCCAGCCTGCCCTCACTTCCATCATCCCCCCCTCTCATCCCCTTCCCCCTTACTCTGCTGTAGGGTGAGATACCCTATTTAGTGTGTATGTCATTCCCTCCCTAAGCCAAATTCAATTAGAATAAGGTTGACTCATTCCCTTTCACCTTCCTGTTCTTCCCCACCATTGCAACAGTTTTTCTTTGCTTCTTCTATATGAGATAATTTATCTCATTCTATCTCTCCCCATCTCCTCTCATTATATTCCTTTCTCATCTCTTAATTTCACATTTTAAGTATGATCTCTTCCTATTCAATTGGTTCTGTGCCCTCTGACTATGTATACCTGTACACACATACTCACACATGTATCTATATGCCCACATACCCTCCTATATAGACATACATATGTATGTATACATAAACATGTATGTATGAATGCACACACTCACACACATATTATATATACACACACACACACACACACACATATATATATATACACATTTCTATTTCCTTCAACTATTCTCACACTGAGAAAAGTTTCATAAGTTACAATTATCATTTTTCCATGTAGGATTGTAAATAGTTCAACTTTGATAAGTTCCTTATGATTTCTTTTCCCTGTTTACCTTCTCATGCTTCTCTTGCTTCTTGTATCTGAATGTCAAATTTTCTATTCAGCTCTGGGTTTTTCATCAAGAATGCTTGAAAGTCCTCTATTCCATTGAATGACCATATTTTCCCCTGAAACATGATACTCAGTTTTGCTGGGTAGGTGATTCTTGGTTTTAATCCCAGCTCCTTTGACCTCCAGAATATCGTATTCCAAGCCCTTCCATCCCTCAGTGTGGAAGCTGGCAGATCCTCTGTTATCCTGATTGTGTTTCCACAATATTCAAATTTTTTTCTTGCTGGCTGCTTGTAGTATTTTCTCCTTGATCTGGGAACTCTGGAATGTGGCTATAATATTCCTAGGAGTTTTCTTTTGGGGATCTTTTTCAGGAGGCGATCGGTGGATTCTTTCAACCTCTATTTTGCCCTCTGGTTCTAAAATATCAGGGTAATTTTCCTTGAGAATTTCTTGAAGGATGATTTGTAGGTTCTTTTTTTTGATCAAGGCTTTCAGGTTGTCCAATAATTTTAAAATGATCTCTCCTGGATCTATTTTCCAGGTCAGTGGTTCTTCCAATGAGATATTTTACATTGCCTTCTATTTTTTCGTTTGTTTGGATCTGTTTAATAGTATCTTGATTTCTCATAAAGTCACAAGCTTCCATTTGCTCCAATATAATTTTGAAGGAATGATTCTCTTCAGTGGGATTTTCAGATTCTTTTTCCATCTGACAAATTTGGGTTTTAAGGCATTCTTCTCCTCATTGGCTTTTTAAGCCTCTTTTGCCATTTGAGTTAGTCTATTTTTTTAAGGTGTGAATTTCTTCAGTCAGGTTGTTGACTCTCTTTTCATGATTTTCTTGCATCATTCTCATTTCTCTGTTCAATTTTTCCTCCACTACTCTTATTTGGTTTTCAAAATCCTTCGTAAGCTTCTCTATGGCCTGGAAGCAGCTTATTATTTTGTTGGAAGCTTTTGGTGAAGGAGTTCTGACTTTGTTGTCTTCCTCCTTTTCCATGCTTTGATCCTTTTTTGACCCCCCATAAGGAATCCAAAGTCAGACCGCTGTCTTTGCCTTGCTTCCCTCATTTGCTCATGTTGCCACTCAATTTCTTGACTTTTGATCTTTTTGTTACAGTAGAACTCTGCTGCCAGTGGGGGAAGCTTTGTAACAATTGCTGGGGTTTCCTCAGCTGCTGGAGTTATTAGTTGGCTGCCTTCTCTGAAGCCTCCACACATTCTGGCACACTGGTCACGCCCCTCAGGACCTCCATCCCAGATAGTGATCCAGATCCAAGCAGGGTAAAGCAAGAGCAATTACCCCTCATACTGGTTGGTTGGTCCCCCTACAATCGGCAGGCCAGGAGCTCTGAAGCAGCCAAGTGGCAGTGGATAGACTGCCACCACACCTCACCTACTTCTTACCTTGGGGGCAAAGGCCATACCACACTCCCAAACTCCTGGGTCCCAAAGTCCACACTTCACTGTCCTCTCACTTTGTCCTTAGCACCTATGGGTTGATAATTTTGGAAGCAGCCACAGATGCTGGTGATCTAAAGTCCCTCCAGCCAGTGGCTGGATGTGGCCTCCCTTAGGCTAAAAACTTAGGATCGCAAGGGGCTAGCCTGGCTCCCCTAGCGCCGTGCTGGCCCCTTCCTGCCAGCCTGACAGGCTGTCTTCGGCAGGAGGTTAGATTCTCTGTGTCATTTTGTGGGTTCTGTAGCTCCAAAGTTTGTTAAGAGTAATTTTTTACAATAATTTGAGGAGGTAGAAGTGGGAACCCTACAGAAATCCTATTTCTTCTAAGCTCAATTTCTTAACCCCATCTGTTTTCTCATGCCTGGGCCTATGCTGACATCCTCCTAGAGTCATGAAATGTTTCCAAAATAGAAACTTTTATAAGGTGTATTTGTAGCCTTGGTCTACCAGGCATTTTAGCCTCAAAGAACAGCTACGGAGATGAAAGACTCAGAAACTATCGCAGAGTTCAGCAGTTGTTGGTGTTTTTGAGCATTCAGTTTCTGGACCTGTACTTTTAGAGGCTCCTGGAGAAAGAGTAAAATACAGAAATTACACAAATTTCATTTACATTTTGTACTTCTCTCTCTAGAAGAACAGAAGGAAGAAGCATGCATATTTAAAATGGCCAATAAAGAAACCAGAGGGAGACCAGGCCATGAGTCATTGCTGGTGGAAAGTGGAGCAAATGTCACCACTCTTTTCAGTCTCTTCTGAAGCTCTTGAGAAGTTAATAAATTTGAGGAATATAATGAGTGGGTGGGTAGGGAGGCTTTGAAAGTGTTTTCCTTATTACAGTTTCACTCAATTCATTTTTTCTGTTTAAGGAAGCAGAGACATTGAAATCCTCTGCTAACCAGGGTTAGGGGATAGTTTGTGGTGTGCATGATAGATAAAAAGTAAGAATTAAAATTTATTTCTGACTATGAATCAGATGGGTATTGAAATTATGGAGTCAGAGGAGACAACAGAGAACAGAAGAGTGGAGAGAACAAATAATTCTGTTCTTGGAGTCCAAGCAGAACATGTTTAATTCATTTTCCCCATGACATTTGAAGGCTGCTCTCATCCCTCTATGTTTGCTCTTTCTCTTACCAAAAATAATCACTGCCACTTATATGGCAAGGACTCTAGCACCCTCCTTATCCTTCTCCAAATCCAGCTTGTCTCCTGATGTCAAAGCTGGACTCCAGTACCTTAATGTCATCTTGGAACAAGGTCCCTGGAACTTTAGTGCATTGTAGATCAAACTGGACGTTGTGGTTACAGTCATCCTGGAAAGCAATGTGAAACTATGTTCCATTATGAACTTGGGAAATCCTCTGATCCAGCCATATCACCACTAGGCCTATAATGTAAAAGAGATCAAAGAAAGAAAAAAAAGAATCCCTCATCAAAATTGTAGTAGTTCTTCTTGTAGCAAAGAACTAGAAACTAAGTTAGTGACCAATGAGAGATTGGCTGAATAAGTCATGGCATGTGAATGTAATGGACTATTATTGTGCTATAAGAAGTGCTGAAATGGGTGGTTCCAGAGATATTTGGAATGCCCCTATGATTTGATACAGAATTGGAAAACTAAAAGGGTCCCAGACTGGACCACTGCACAAGGGAAAGCCATAGGGATACAAGGAGACAGAGGTCCCTTTAGACCAGAGACCCTTCCTGTTCGTTCTTCATTCCTTTTGTTTTACTCAAACATCCCTCCTTTTTCCAAGCTAAATTAGAAGAATAAATGCAATAAGCATAACATTATAAGAACAAACAACCTTGAAATCTTTAAGAACTCTAATAAGTCCAATGATAGCCCATGATTCCAGGGGGCCCACAGTGAAACCTGCTATTCATCTCCTATTAGAGGTGATGCAGATTTAGACATTTATTTTTGGATGATGCTAGTAAGGAAATTATCTTAGCATTTTTCATGTTTGTTATGAAGATTTTCTTTCTTCCCTCTCCTAATTGTGATGGATTGTGATTGGCAAGTGATAAAATAGTTTTTTAATTAAAAGAAGTTAAAGTTGAAAATAAAGTGGTGCCAACGACTGAAATTCATACTCCAAAAGTAGTCTGACCAGGGCAGAAGACTCTAATAATGCTTTCTTTCTTGTTCTGGACATTATGCTTCTATTAATATGGCTCAAGGTCATGTTTTATTGGCCACATAATTGTGTTTATTTTAATCTTTTAATTGTAAAAGACTCTTCACTTAGTATGAGTCATGGTCATCTATCATTATAGGTTCTGAGTCAAGTTGTCAAGATTCTGATCACTGTCTTCAATCCAAGAGATGCTAAGATTTTCAGAGATAATTCCAGTTGTGTTGATTTTTTTTAAAACTTCAGGGTTACCAGACTGGGTCCTTGTACAAAGGAAAGTCACACAGACACTTAGAGGCAGAGGTCCTCTTGGATCACAGACTCTTCCTTTCTCTTCTAATTCCTTTTTGTTGACTCAGAAATCCCTCCACATTCCAAGACAGGAGGTAGTAATAAAGCCCAGGGCCTCTAATGTGTAATATATTAACAAAGTATTTGCAACAATTCAGAAAAATTAAAACAAATTTTACTGTAAAGAGCCAAGTTTGATCTAAATGTTATCAGAAATGATTGGATGGGACTTATAACTGGAACATGGCTTGGGAATGTTCCATCGTATTGAACAATAGAGTACTATACCATAGGTAATACGACCAGAAATAAACCTTGACAACTTACAAAGTTACAAAGTGAGGCATTACTTTGGAAACTTATGTTTCATTTATAAATACTAATATTTCCATTGAATCTTGATGTGATTTAATTTATCAATTTATTTTCAAAAATAAACTTCCTTTTGGACGAGGACCTAGAAACTTAAATAAACTAAGCAGTTCATCGATTTGGAAGGAGAACAGAGAGCTGAGAACAAATATACATACTGTTTTAAAGCATGATCCTCAATCCAGTATGTCAGGAACATAATAATCATCATGATAATAATAATAACAGCAACAGCTAATTATAACTATTATGTGATGTTCAGTTATTTTCATCATGTCCAATCCTTCCTGAGCCCATTAGGGGTGTTCTTTGGAAAGATGATGGAGTGGTTTGTCATTTCTTTCTCGAGCCCATTTTACAGATGAGGAACTGATGATGAGGAGGAACTTCATGATACATTGTGATTGTCAGATTCCAAAGTGAAATTTCAATTTATTTTACTCTGAGTGAATTTTGTTTCAGTGCTAGTATTACTGTGGAGTTACCTGCTGGATATGGAAGTAGACTAAGAATGTGGATGTGAGAACCCTCTTATTTGTACTGCCTATGATACCACAACACTTTAGGAGGCAGCCATAGGCACATAGGCACTATGACACAGACAAAAACATGATGATAGGAATTTAATGTAGAGGCACAGAGTGGCCAGATTATGTACTATATTCCTTTCTAGATGGCTTAATTTATTAACTTAAAATCATAGTACTGAGCAGCTTTTCTATAGGCTTAAAGAAACCAGGACATGAAGTTGCAGGCTATTATTGCCTTATTACATCAAGTGTCTCCTTGGTCATGCCAAGAATGTCTCCAAATCTTGATCCACTCTGAAATGATAGAGATGATGAGAAAGATCAAAGAGAAAAGAAGAATAAGGAAAAGATGACAAGATCAAGAACCATGAGAAAAAGAAAAAAATTGCAAGTGATGATGATGATAATGATGAAGAAGAAGAAGAATGAAAGCAGGAAAATTAAGAACAAGATTGAGAAGTCAAGAACAAGCAAAAGAACAAGAATGAAAAGAAGAACAAGTACCAGAAACACCCACAGAAGGAAGATCAGGTTAATGAGTCAGGAATATCAGGAAGAGAAGGAAGAATAGGAAGGACAACAATGGTGATGGCAGAAAAGAGAAGGAGATAACGGTGTTTCTGGTTACCCCATGGGAGCAATACTAAATGATTTTATTATTTCTAATTTATGTATTTCTCTCCTACTGAGAAAGAGCGGGGCTAAAAAAATTCAAGAATTAGAGTCTGTGGCCTATTGTGCCATCAAGTTTGGTTCAATACAGAGAACCCAACTTCAGCCTGGTGTCTGTCATACCCTTGCCATCTAACCCAGGTCACTGTTGATAGGAACTATAAGAAGCTGGTTTGGGACAAGATGGGTCTGTAACATGTGGGAGGAGACTCTATTCTATTCCAGACCAAGACCCTTGTTGGAAGGAGGAGGAAGTTGAAACTGAGGTGGAGAAGAGGAGCTCTTGAAGGAGAGGGTGGCTCCTGAAGCTATGGGAGATAATAGAAAGCAGAGATTAGTTACGACCAAACTCTAGTGATCTTCACCTTGACATTCCCCACTATCCGACTCTGATTTTCACCTGCTCTCTCCAACCCCAATCTCTCCTAGGATTTCTCCCCTGAAAAATTAGGAGTCATTATGAGGACCCTAATACAGAAGATCATGCATAAAATATGCCCTAGTATTTTCCCATCTCTTCCTTGCTCAGTTCAGGGGGTTGAAGTGAATAATTTATCATGTTACTGCAGTGCCTCATGTCTTATAGAATAGACACACCCCTAGAAGCAAAAGCAAGCTTTACATACCTATGCCCAACCACAAAGCCCTTCTCCCACTTCCCTTTGGCTAGATACTACTGGGGATACAACTTTCTAATATTCCTATTACACAGTTCTCCTTGATATGTTCCCCGTCCTGCTACATGCTTTGTATGACCATTAAAATGAACCTTTAATCCTCCCAGAGGAGAAGTTAATCTTCATGAGCTTGTTGAGCATTACTATTCCAAGCAAGACTTAACTTTTACCCTATGTAAGTGACTTCTAACCTCAAAACAGGATTAAACAATTGGATCCTGCTTTGCCTATTTTCTTCTGTGTGAGACATAACTCCTCTGTAATGTCTCCCATTCTGCCAACTGTTATTCTGAATTTATGGAGACAAATTTCTCCATTGTATCTCTCAATTTCTCCCTTTCCCCCTTCTTCTTCTAGAAGATTATCACTTGCATAAATATGACTCCTTAGGTTTCATAATTTAAGTTTCTATGATTTCTTTGGAAAAATATTCAATCATCCCTTAGAGATGGGAGAAAAACAGAATGTGATAGGATGACTGAGAGGTGTTGAATCAAGAAAGACAGGGAGATGAATTCCCCTAGATGGTGTAGTAGAGGCTGGTATGGGAAGTCAGATATTATATCTAGGATTATTTAGATTGTGGGGACCTGTGGCTTGACCTGACAAGTGAAGGTTCTTTGTAATTTCTACACAGACATGTTGACAAGTAGTGAGCTTTCCATGGTTTAGCTGCTTTCTTTGTTTTCCCTCAATGTGTGTGACTGGGTGATGCCCACTGAGCCATGTCACTAATGAGAAGTTGCACCTTTCTTGGAGCAACACCTCTTCACATGCTTAATATGATTCTGGAGGTCCTAGGTCACATGGATCCTAGTCTAATTCTCTGCCATTAAACCCAAGGATCCCATTGAGAGTAAGAAACAGGATACCAAGGTCCTGGCGCTCTCCCCCATTTCTTCATTTATCCTGAGCAAATCACTTACCCTTTGGCCTCAGTTTTCCCATTTGTAAAGTGATAGGATCTGATAATGATCCCCACATTCCCTTCCAGTTCTAACAGTCTGTTCTAATGTCTCTTGTGACTCAAATAAGGTTGTTTTTTAAATGTCTTCAATGTCTACAGCAGGAGGGGCCTAACTTGAAGCTCTAAAATTATAAGTTGTTTGGAAGTGATTCCTGCAGTAAGTGTAGGGCAATTAGGATAGTGCAGTGGATAGAGTGTGTGCCCTGCAGTCAGGAAGACTCATTTCCCTGAGTTCAAATCTGACTCCAGACACTTATTACTTGTGTGACCCCAGGCAATTCACTAAATCCTGGTTATCTCAGTTCCTCCTCTAAAAATGAACTAGAGGAAGCAAAGGCAAACCACTCTAGTATCTTGGCCAAGAAAATTTGAAATAGGCTCACAAGGAGTCAGACACCAAAATGACTGACTGTCAACAACAATAAGAACTATCTTTCTAAATTCTCTTTATCATAAAATTTTATAATGTGATGACCATTACTATGTTGGTTTTAGTTTCTATGATGTAAACAGTATTAAAATTGTTGAGGAAAGAATTATTATGGGCCTTTGTCAATGACCCAGTGGAATTTTGGATCCTGCACAAGAAACATTGTGAAGTTACAAGAAAAATCTTAGGATAGGAGTCAAACAAAAGCCAGATCAGGTGGCACATGCCTGGTATTCCAGCTACCTGAGAAGCTGAAGGTAGAAGATCCCTGGAGACTTGAATTTATGAGCTGCAGGGGGCTAACTGGGATATTCCAATTGGGTATCCAAAATACATTTTGCATCAATGCTATGAACCCCAAGAGCAGGGGACAACCAGGTTACCTAAGGAGAAGTGATTGTCCCATGTCAGAAAAAGCAGGCTAAACACTCAGTTGCCTTTTAGTAATGGGCTACTGACCTTGAGTAGCCCCTGCACTTCTACCTGGGTAAGATGGCATGAACCAGTCTTTTAAAAAAGCATCAAAGACTAGAATCTAATTTTGCTCTTCTATTTACCAGCTGTTTGTACACGAGGGGGTCATTTCACCTTTTTAAATAAGATGGACTCATAATTCCTGCCTCACTTAAAAATCTCAGAGTTGACTTAATGAGGACATGATATACTGGGGAGAAAAATACCTTCATAATCTAAAAAACTCCACCCACATTTGTGGAGCAGGAGAATTGTAATCATTACCATGAGGGAACAGGTGAGCTGCTCTTTGTCTGAATGGAGACTGATCTCTGAACCACCTACGTATCAGAGTCAAATAGAACCTCAATTCTGTGTTTAGGAACAGAGATAAACTCACCTGGGTCTCTTTGAGTCCCATGCATGGGAGAAGCTGAAGCTCTCAGTGTCTCATGGATATGAGGCTGGGAATCATGCAACACCTGACAGGTGAAAACAGTGTCTTCTTTTTGCACAGAAATAGGGACCATGAGTGAGCAATCAAGGTTATAGGTTCCATCCTTATTCTCAGTGGGTACAGTTGACTTCTTTCCTCCAACAATGATGCCATTCACCAGTCAAGTGACATTTAAGTGGTTGGGGTAGAATTTCATCACAAAGCAGGTGGCTTCCATCCAATCTGAGGGGAACATCAGACTCAAAATACCAATTTGTGGTGGAACTAAAAGAATATAAGAAAAAGTTAACATAGCAAAGACAAGAATCTAATTCCCTGTCTGATGATAGCAGTAGAAGGGAGAGAACAGGAAGAAATATCTTGGCAAAGTGACAATAATCCTTTAAGCTTGGGAGTAGGTGTTAAAAGGTGTCTTAATTTGGAATAATTCCTAATATAAGGGACATTGGCTAGCTTTTTCTCCTTTGAGAGCTCCTTGCAGGCAAGAACCATTTTATTTCTGTGTGATGACCCTGCACTTAAGTTGAGTACCTTGCATATAGTGGTATACTTTTACAGTTTTGTTGGTGGTATTGTTTGTAAAGGGGAGAGGAAGTCTGGACATCTGATTGATGAACATACCAGTGGTATTTAATCAATATTTTTGAACATAATTGACTACAACTCACTGAAGCTGAATCCCACTCTCTCTTAATAACCTTTTTGTGCCCTGAGTCTTAGATGTCATATTGAAAGAGGTGGGAGGAAAGTCTTTTTCTTGGACTGGAGGAGTGGCAGTGAGGTGTAGTGGACAGAGTTAGGAAGAATTGGATTCAAGTTCTATTTTTTACATATACTAGCTATGAAATGATCCTGACCCTGGAGCAAGTAATTTAACCTCTCAGTGCCCCAGGAAAATATCTTAAACTCTGAGTTCAAGAGATTCCCATTGTAAAAATGTTTTGGAGATAACCTGTGTCTCAGAGTTAAGGAATAATCTGTGTCCTGAACTTGGCATAATAATAATTCTTTGTGATAATATCACCCTCTGGGAAAGTGTATTGCTTTGACAATTACCAGGTGTTCATTGAGGGATTTAGCTCCCCCTGTTTACTAGGTCCATCTAACACAGGTTCATAATCCCTGTTCCTTGTCACCGACAGGTACCATACTACTGTTCCTGTTACAAATCTCTGGTTCTATACCTGACATGGTAGTCATGACCCTGAAGACTTGAAACAATGGTTGTTCCCAGGGCACCCAAGAACACTTCTATAGTCCAAAGAAATCCAACCTTGAGAACTATCTTGAGATCTAAGAATGGTTGTGTTGTTACTCACCTCTTTCATGTATATGAGTTGCCCCAACTATAGCAGACTTGAGCCATCCTTTTTAGGAAGGGGGCTTACATGTGCATATGTCATTTCCCTTGCTCTGAATTTAATTAAACTTCCTTTTGTGTCCCGAGTCTCCTGTTTCTAGACTGCTCTGTTTCGTTCCACCTATCCACAGGTTGGAGTCCAGTTCTGGTTCAGTTGACATCAATTGGTGTCAGAAGTGGGATCTGACATGGAATAAGGCCAAATGAAACTTCTGGTACCATTGCAGGTGGACTAGGTACCGCTGGAGATTTATTTCACTGAAGTCTGAACTCCCTTGTCTGAGGAGTCCACTGTGCTTTACTGCTCATATCATCTGTTTTGCTCTTGATTGTGCTTGGCTTTTCATTGTGAGGAATGTACCAGGGTCCTTTTTATTGTGCTGGATACCTCTGGTAAGGCCTGTTTTGCACACAGATTGGCAAAGTTTTTTTTGCATGCGTATGGTTTTTAATTTTATTTTTATTTGCTACATATGTGACATTTTATTTGGGTAAGTATGCCTTGCAAGTTTGGATGTGTGCATCTGGAACTGGTTGAAATGAACATTTTAACTGAGTGCTAGTGAGGCATAACTTTTTCTCTGCCTGCCTCATGGTTTAAACTCTTTTCTTTAAATTGCATGACTGGCTTTGGACTGTACACTCTTGTTTTTCCCATTTGTACCTTTCTTGTCTGTGTCTTTGTAAAATGCAGAATGTCTGTGTGACAGCCCATGTCCCTCCATTATCCCCTTTCACCTCAGATGAGATCAGATTAAGAAAAGAGAATGCTGGAAAATTCTAGGGAAACTCAAATTCCAGGCTATCCCACCTGGTGCTAGGCAGGGGGCAGCAGCTGCAGTGGGGCTCACCATTCCCTGCCCCAGCAACTTTCACACCCCAGCACCTGCAGGTGTAGGGGTTAGGGAGATCAGACCTATGGTCTGAATTCCCTGAACCCTAATCCCAGGAACTACTACCAGTGTGAAGGTCCTTGTACCAGACATTCCATCTCCTAGGCAGTGTCCCCTGTCAAACACCACAGAGCCCAGTCAGTCAGCGTCTCTAGTGTAAGACTAGTGGCAGGCAAGTTCCACCCTACTGCTGCCTCTGAGAATCTGATTGTCTCTGGCAACACCTTACATTGCAGTATGAGGAGGGGAAGCAGACTATCTCCCTATTACCTATTTATCTTAATTCTCATAAAAGTCATATTCATCTGAACTGAGGGAACTTCCCTCATATGGAAAAAAGAGAAAAGGAGAGGACTGGAATTTCTGAGATTACACCAAAATGTTTAGATTTTAACTAAGGTAGGCCTAATTCATACTCTGTAACATTCCTGAAAATAATAGTGGGTGTCACAAATTACTTAGAATCCACCCCACAGGGTGTCTCCACATGAAAATATATGCTCCCAATGGTCAAACATGGACTGGGTCAGCTGACTTTAATAGCACAGTGGTCTTCTGGATAAATCAAATCTGACTGACAGTTCCAAAAGAAAGGCAGGCATGGGCACCACCAATTTCAGAGTATCTTATCTGCACCCACAGTCCAATACATTCTTTTCTTACTTTGACACCCTTCCTAGTCACCATAGGTATGGACATCATCTTCTATAAGAATGCCCAACATAAACCAGTAGACCTCCTGGCATCTTGCACTATGACTTGTGTTCAATGGAATATGTCCTTATAGGCTTGAGAACCCTTACTGAGCTTGTAAGCTGGGGAGTTGCCTGAGAAGGGGCCCACAGGAAGTTGTACTATACATATATGTCTATTACAGAACAATTACAGGACCAAATAGAGGACTTGACAAATTGATTGAAGGACAAAATACTTTGGGAGCTCTGGGGATGGACCACAAGCTGCTTTGGATTACAAGTTAGCCAGTCAGGGAGGAGTTTGTGATATGTAAACTCCTGTTATATGTGGATTGATGCCACAAGCAAAATAGTCTTCATCACAGACAATATAATAAATCAGATAAAGACTATGGACACCATCATCACAGATGTTAGGAACATCTTTCCAGAGACTGTGAATGTTTTTGCTGACATCTTCCCCTGGATTTTTTTTCAGACAAATGGGTAAGATTCCTGGGGAAATCCTTTGGGGTTATTGTGATTATTATGCTTGTTGTGATTTTGTTTAGTTTGTCTCATAGACATTGTAGTGTATAAGAGTGAATGGGGGTCCAAGGAATGGATTGTGAAAAAAATTATATTTTGTTTCTCCTGCCATTATCTTCTCCTTTTTAAGTTAATATATATAGGAAGTTTATAAGGAGCCAGTATAAAGGGGAAATAGTAGGAAATCAGATTGCAAAAGGGGAACTTGGAAGTCATGTACAAATCATCCACAAGATCAAAGGAGCATAATTTACAAATTGTATCATACATTAACCAAAACTCCCATCCTGAATCAGCAGAATCATTCAGAAGCCATCTGGGTGCTGTTCTTGGGCCTTTCAGTCTTGTGATATGTAAATCTCAGACAAGTTCCTGACCTCTGCAGTAAGGCCAGCAGAATACTAAGAAGTGCTATTAATTTTGAGATGACGGGAATATGTGAATTCAAAATTTTACTGACAATTTTTATATGATTTGGATGTGTCAATGAACTAACCACCAGGTAGCACAGATAAGAGTTAGTTTAATACTGAAAAAATCTATTAAAATGATTCCTCAAATACCCATCTCCCAATGATTCTAACCTCTCCTTGAGGTCCATGATGCTTAAGGCTCCCAACTTTAATCTATGGTTCCTTGAGTGATAGTCTGCTTCTCTCTCCTTCTCTATCCTCTCCCCAATGCTGCCTATCTCCCTGTCTTCATGACCCCATTCCCTGCTCCCACACCATCTGCCTCTGTACCCCTTTTGTCAGTTGTATCTTTAATTTCTAAAATTTTGCCCCTTTATCCTTTCTAGTTAGTTACAGTGTGATTGTCACTCTGTTTCTTGCTGCCATAGTAATTTTTCCCAGAAAGCACCCAAAGGACTGGGTGTGCCAGCCTCCATTTCATAATGAATTCCCATCTTCTTTTCTCTTATTGCTTCTCTTCTTTTTTTTCTCCTCCTTCTGATTCTCCTTCCTCCCTGGCAGTCTCAGAGAAGAGACACTGGTAACCCCTTTTCCAGGAACATCAACAAGAGATGTGGCAGTGAGTTGAGTCATAATTTCATTGATTCTAGAGTCGAACACCTAGGTTCATATCCATTCTCAACATATCTGTGTGAGCAAATATTTGTGTGACCTGCAAAAAGAAATTCATCCCTTTGAACCCCAGCTTCTTTATCTGTAGAAGAGGAATGATCACTCACTCTCTAGGCTTGATGTGGCTATTGTGAAACAACCCTGTTAAGCTCAGAGAAACTGGCAATTGTTCTTATTCTTAGTGTTTGAAGGGTGGCTTGGGAAAGAGGCTCAGGTAGGCTGTGAGGACAGAACATGACTATAATATCAGCTCCCAGGACTTCAGAAGACTCTCTTTGGACTTCTTTGGTGGCTGGGTGGCTCAGGGGATAGCTTGCTGGGCCTGGAGTCAGAAAATCTTGAGTTCAAATGCAGCCTTAGACACCTACTAGCTCTGTGACCATAGGCAAGAACCTTAACTTCTGTCTCAGTTTTCTCAGCTGTAAGATGGTGATTATTATTCCCCCTACCTCCCAGGGATTTGTGAGGATCAAAGGAGCTGATATTTGTAAAGCCCTTGGCACACAGTGCCTGTCATATATTAAGCACTTAATAAAAGCTTGCTTCCTAGACAAGGGCCAAGGTTCTAAGGTGTCTGTGGCCTCAGAGAAAGTTGGGGAAAAGCAGGTCATATTGGGAGAGGAGGTAGGGAGGAAGTGCCTGGGCCATGGCTCACTCACCTCGAATAATGTCTGACAGCTTCTTTTTTCCATGCAGAGAAGTCTGTAACATGTGGTGATGAACCTCACAGATGACCTCGGAGTGAACGTCCCTGGCTGTGAGCAGCACCTGCGCAGAGCTGGTGAGGGTGTAGAAAACATTGTTCCCCTCAGGGAGTACACGGGTCCAGAGAGCTGGGAGCTCAGTCCCATTTTTAAACTACTTCAGGGTAATGTCTTTGGGGGAGAAACCAGTTGAGGCACAGGAGATATTCACCATCTGGCTGATGCTTGCTCTCTCTTGGGGGCCAGACACCAAAGGGGCAGAGGGTTTGGCTGGAAAAATCAACCATTACATGGAATCAATACCTCTGTGCCATCCCATCAAGTGAAATAATTGATGGAAACCACTTCTGTCAGTCTTAAAGACCTCCACAGGTTCAGCCAGGTTTTTCAGTGGAGAGAACCCAAACCTGGAGTCAGGGAGACCTGAGTTCAAATCCAGTCTCAGATACTTAGCAGCTATGTGACCCTGGACAAGTCACTTTATTTCTTAGTTTCTTCTTCTGCAAAATGGAGTAATAACAGCACCTAACTCCCAAGGTTATTGTGTGGGGCACCGGAGATAATATCTCTAACATGCTTAGCACAGTTCCTGGTATATGATAGGCAATATATAAATTTTAGCTTTTATGAGCGAAGATCTGTCTTGAATCTGATATGCACCATGTTTGATGGGTGCTTTATTGGAACTGATGAATCCTTTATCCACTTGTGTAAAGACCAGAAACAGTCCAAATTCTGATAATCTCAAGGGAAGTTTAGGTCGAGGCAAAATGTGCCCAAATCTGAAGTTCCCTGGGGGAAATTCTGCGTTGAGTCACAGAATGGTTTTGAGATAATTCTGGATGGATAAATTAGTCCATCTGAATTCAGAGCATGGGGTTCTAGGCAATGGGATAGAAATATTTATTTAGAAGATGTCTGTATATACACACCTACATATAAATTTTGCATTTAATTACATAAAGAAAAAGAGAACATTTACATGTACATAGCATAGCATGAAAAAAACTGATGTGGAAGGAAATTAAAATTGAGAGGAAGTGATATGGTGAGCAGAAGTCCTCCCCTCTCATATTGCCACCACTCTAGTTCAGGACTTCATAAACTCACACCTTGCCTATTGCAAAAGCCTCCTGTTTAAGTCTCTCTGTTTCAAATGTCTCCCTATTCCAAACACTTGTTCACTCAACAACCAAATTGATTTTCCTAAAAGTTAGGTCTGACTATGTCACAGCTTTCCTCAATGAACTTTAATGGCTCCCTATCACCTCCAGAATCAAATACAAAATCCTCTGTTTGCTATTCTTTGACCTTGAGGGCAAGAATTGTCTTTTACCTTTGTTTTGTATCCTTATCATTTAGAACTGTGCCTGACACATAGTAGGCAGTATGAATATTTATTGATTGACTGATTGACAGAGGACCTTAAATAAATTTGACTCTATCTGTGGACACTGGGCAAGCTACTGTGTCTGGGACTGTCTAGCATTTTAATCAATAGGTGTTTAAGTTGATACACTCATCAGTTGAGGCACCCACACAAAGCTGAGATTTACAGGAAATTCAGCCTGATGGTCAGGGCCCACAAAAATGTCTATGGGTTAAAACAATGGGTCAAACTTCAAACCACGAGGTGGTGGTTCTATTTTCTTGCTTTAGTCATGCCACATATACCACATACAGTTTATTGCATTCAGTTCTTGTTACTACGTGTTAGGAAAGCCATCAGTAAGCTAGACAGCATTCAGAAGAGGGTGACCATTAGTATCTGTAGTATATAAAACATGCTATGGAGCTAGTAATAATTAGTCTGGAGAAGGGAAGATTTGGTGGTGGGGTTTGGGTGTGATATAACAGAATATCTGTCTTCCAGTCTTAGCATAATTGTCATGGGGAAGAAGGGGTAGACTTACTCTACATCTCCCAGGGGCAGAACTAGCTGTAATTGCAGAGGTAGGTTTGAGCTTTGTAAGAAAAAGCTTCCCAGTGAGTAGAACTGTCCAAGGTGCAAAGAATAAGCTTCTTAAGTTTTCCTTCAGTTAAGATTTTCAAAGAAAAGTTGGGTGGTGTCTTGTGCACAGAGATGGGTCAGAATAGATTTTGAGTCAGATTTATATTAGATATCTCCTAAGTTTCTTTACTATTATGATACTCTGAGGTTTTTTTGAATTCTTTCCCTATAGATCTCAAAGAAAGGCCTGAGAAAACTAGGATGGAGCTTAAATGTTGCAATGAAGAAAGCCTTGGGTTGGAAATTTGGGCAATAATTGTAGCAAGAATAATAATAAGAATGGCATTTATATAATTATTTAGGGTTAGCAAAGTGCTTTACATATATTGTCTCATTGATGCCTAAAAGAAACCACTGAAGTAGGTGCTATTATTATCCCCAGTTTTCAGATAAACATCCTGAGAATAAGAGAGGTTAAATGACTTGTCTGAGGCAGGATTTAAAGCTCAGGATTGCTTGACTTCAAGTCTAGTAATCTAAACATTACAGTGCTTAATTGGCCTCTAGTCCTGGCTCTGCTCCTCAGACTTGCTTTGTGACCTTGGACAAGTCACATTTTCTTGCTGGATCTCAATTTCCTCCTCTATAAACTAAAGAATTTAGCTTTATTGTCACTGTAATCTGGCTCTGAGTAGGCTGATCAGAGCTTTTACACTTGGAACACATTTATAGGGTCACATTCCCTTGCTGAATCTCAATTTTCTCCTCTATAAACTAAAGAATTTAGCTTTATGGTCTCTGTGATCTAGCTTTGAGTAGGTTGATCAGAGCTTTTACACTTGGCACACATTTAGAGGGTATTGACAATACTTGCAGGATTTGGTGGTGAAAAAACAAGGGAGCTATGCAAAGTGTATGGTGTAGTAGAAACAGAACTGGCCTCTGTAAAAAAGTCCTGGGTTCAGTTTCTGATTATGACAAAGAGAAGACGGAAGGAAGACCCTGAAGTTGTGACCACTAGATTGAGCTGCCCTACTTACAAGAAGAGGACACTGAGCTGAAGTGGGTTGGTAGGAGATTAGATTTTATGTTGGAAGAAGTGACAGCAGCATCATGCAATGTCAGTGTCTTACAGGGGTGATAACAGAAAGGCCCAGAAGGACTACAGATTATTCTACTGCCTGGATTCTTCTTGGCATGTCCAACCCCTTTGTCATTTATCATGAGTGTAGGAGAAATTGATGTCTGAACTGTGCTCAGGTCACCAGTAGAATCTCCATAGCTATGCTCTTTATTAGCTATGAGCCCTTGGGCAAGCCATTTTCCAGGCCTGAGCCTCAGTTTCCTCCTTTGTAAAACCCCTCACAAACAACTGGAGTAGATGATCTCTAAGGTACTTTCTAGCTCTAACACTGTGTATGAGCTAAGAGTTCTGTCTGTAATAGGCTACAATGTGAATTCTAAAGGTGCTTCTTTCCTGTGATATACTCTCATTCTAGGGACTCTGTGTTCCCATGAGGTCAAGATGGAGCAGAAGGCCGGCTCAGAAACCTGCCAGCATGCTGTGATGAACCCTTCCTGCCAGTCTGCCAGCCTGCCTTCAGCAGGAGATTTTTCTCTCTCTGTCACTTTGTGTGTTCTGTAACTCTCAAGTTTGTTTAGTCATATTTTATAGTTATTTGAGGGGGTTATAGGGGGAGTTCACGGAGTTTTCCTGCTTCTATGCTGCCATCTTGGCTCCACCCAAGGGTTTCTAATTTTAAAGAAAATTTTGTATTCTGTGTATGTTTAAACTTAGCAGTATCAATATGGTATACATACACTAAATATTTGCTGTGTGACACATATCAAGGGGGTGCAGTTTGAGCAGAAGTAGAGTGAGTATTAATAACTTTATCATTATTAGAATTAGTGTAGTAGCTTGCATTTCCAGTAAGCTGGTAGGCAGAAGTTCCTAACTAGAACCTTACCCCTGAATAGTAAACATACATCTCTGTTCCATGAAGCTTGTTTATCCTCTGATTATATTCATTTTTGAAGAAAGAGATACTTCAGAAATTAGATCTTTTACCTATAATAAGTTGAGACACTGCTTAACTCTTGCTTAGGTTGTGGAATGAGCATACATTGAGATCAAAACAGCGAAATCTGTTCCACTTTATGTTAACTTAGTTCCAAATTGTTGTGGAAATAAAGGTTTTAGTAGGCCTCCCTTATAAATCATACTAAGGATTGAAAAGAAATTTTAAAAGTATATTCCTTGTAAGTAAAAGAGTTTTAAGCTTCATAAAAGATCACCAAACCTCTATGAAGAAAATCAATGGGAAAGTTGTAACTAATTCTTGATGAAAAATTTGAGCTTTAAAATAGTAAAGCAACTTAAGTAATAAGGGGTAACCAAATGTTTCTAGCTGTAGCCTCCTTTTTCAATATAGGTAAAGGTAAAAATGCCTGGTGTAGAGGTTTTTCTCCTCTCCTCACAGCTGTAAAGCCTAATTGTGGATTTAGGGGTTTGAATTTGAGAGGTCTGTTTGTTTAAAGGTATGGGTTTCAGGGTGCCCCAGGGCTGTTGCTAGTGGGGTCCTTGATAAATTTAGTATGCTTCCTCCCTTTTGTTAGATTGGGGAGGGCAACTGAAACTCTCCACTAATCTTCAGCATTTTCTCTTCTGCTCTAGTCTGGGACGAGAGGCTTCAGTAAATCTCTACAACATATTTTCAGCTGATAAAACCTGTAAACTGTACCTATGTGTCCACTTCCTAAAAACCTTGAAAGGGTGAGCTCCAAATCCTCTAATAAAAAGAAGTTGGAAATGGCGCTGTATTCCTCCTTCTTTGTATTAGTGATGGGGTACCTGGGGTCTAAATCAATTTGTAAAACCAGTTTGTGCAATTGTAACTGCAATTTGTATTGTAAAATTGTAATCTGTAAAATCCCTTTCCCAGCCTCAAACTCTGCCCCTTCCCCCTATCTGAACTCAAACTAGGCCTAGGCAACAACTTGTGACTCCTTTGTTCTTAATCTCTTCATGTCTCCTCTGGTCTGGCCCAAATCTCATCTAAACTATCTATGCACTAAAGTCACAAGTTCCTCTCAGTCAGCCCTAATCTTTATCTATGCACTGAAGTCCCTTATATCCATCAGGTCGGCCCTGACAATGGCAGCCCTACCCTTTATAGGTAAAAGCATGTACCCCTCTCACTTGCAGGTCCCCTAAAGGACTCTTGCCCACTTCTCATGGAAGCATAACAATAAACAACTCTCACTCCAATTAAGCCTGAGACCTTGA
The DNA here is from genome assembly GCF_028583685.1 of Petaurus breviceps papuanus. NCBI lineage: Eukaryota > Metazoa > Chordata > Mammalia > Diprotodontia > Petauridae > Petaurus > Petaurus breviceps. The sequence continues at coordinate 11,977,088 of NW_027187368.1, read as the reverse complement.
ATTCTTTCCAGACGCTATTGCAGGTTTTCTGGTCTTAGATAAGATCAGAGCTCCTGCTGAACCTAGAGGGAGCTATTCCTCATCACTAGAGAGCTCAAAACTTCCTGGTTTTTTTCTTTATCAGATCCCAAAGAATATCCCAATCTTCCTAAACACCAAGCAGTATAACAAATTCTGATCCATCTGCAGCATCAAATCAGGAGTGACACTTCCTTCACATGAATTTAATTGACTTATAGTTGCATTCTGAACACACAAAATTTTTCTCACAGGGAGGAAGAAATGGTGAAATGCTTGTCTGTTTGCCTCTTTGATCTGAGGGGAAAAGTCCTTTATCCTATCTCTTAGTTGACACCCAAGTTGGCCAGAGTTGAGTGAGAAAAAGAGATTTTCAAACTTTTAAAAATCTTAAAAATTCCTGTTCACACTTTTCATGCAGCTAATTTATATCTCTCTTAAATTTTCTACCCAGCTCCTTGTAATAGTAATGTAATTTAAAGATTCCCCTGTATTGGCTTGTTTTTTGGTTTGATTGTGTTAAAACCCAGAGCTTGTGAATCCCACTTGTGGGATGGACTTGTTGACGTGAAAAGAGAGGGCTGAACTGGGAGGAGCAGGTGACGTAAATTTAGAGAGACACAAGGAAAGAGAGAGGCAGAAGAACTTTTTGGAAGCAGCACCTTTGGAGGCAGAGAGAGACTGAGAGGATTGCTGAGGGCTACTTTGAATTGCCCAGGACTTTTGAGAGCTGCCACCCAGAGCTGCCAAGGACTGAGGAGACATGGCTGTTTTTCTGGTAATTTGTCTGTCTGTTTTGATGTTGTTTTGCCAAATTTGTCCACTGGTGAAGGACAGTGCTGTTGTCGCAGAGGTTCTGGAACCTTGCTGTTGGTTCAGAAGCCCTGAAGAAGGATTTTCTTGTTGTATGTTTACAGAAATCCTGGAAGTGGGTTTTGCTAATGTTCTCAGGGGTCCTAGGACTGTTCTGCAGACAGAGAATGAATTAATGAAGAGACTGGCAATGTATCTTCTGGCCTTGCTAAGCTTTGTCTCCCCAGGAACAAAGATTGCTGAGAACTTGCCTCTTGTCAAAATGAAGAAAAGACCTCCATTTGGGTATTAAGTGCTGTGCTTAAGCTTGTTGTAACTCTGGGGTAGATTAAATTGTGATCCAGGGGTGGGGAACTTTTGACCTTTTTGTGCTCTGTGATTGAACAAATGAATGTACTTTGCTTATGATTGGAAACTAATCTCCATTTGAGAACAGGGCCTTTGTGATGGACTAAATGAATGTTAAATACAGCCTAGGGGTGGAGTAGTATTTAGAAGAGGTACTTTGTGATTGATTAAATGAATGTAATGTCCAGGGGTGGAGTAGTACTTGATTAAATCACACTTGGGGCTAGTACTTGGAGATTATTGAATCACACTTAGTAAATGCTGTATTTTGAATGATGTTATATTTTGATCTTCTCTGTTCTTAATTTTTCACTGAATAAAATGGAGAGCACCTATGCTGGTATTTTGAACCTTGGGAAGTTGCCTTTGCTTGGCATTACATTACACTCCTCTTTACTACATACTTAAATTTCTTTCTAATTCTGACCTGACACTGCTCCTACACACTTCAATTTACCATAAGCATTTTATAACCTGTAAAATAATGGAATACCTTGTTTGTCTTCTGGAAAGAAAGAAAGGAGAGGGGGATTTTGCCATGGAATAGAGAAGGAAAGATTATATGGGCTGCATAGGAGGGAAGCCCCACCCAACGACTACGCTAAACCCTTTGACGTAGGAAGGCAGAAGGATAAAGGTGCATTGTAAAACCTTGATTTGCAACCTTAGGGGGTCCTAAGAGGATGCCCACAGTGCCTAACAGCAAAAATGTTGTTAAACTGAGGTACTGTGACTTCCTGATCATGAAAGGAGGGTCCTGATCCTCAGTGGTTTTGTCCTACTGGATTTGTTGTTGGATATACCGCTGCTGTAAACTTGGAGGGTTGCTCAAGGCTGCAGCCATTGCCCATTGCTGTTGGCCCTGGGAGCCATTTCCCAACCTACATTCTGATGACCAATGAAAACCTTTTTTACATTTTGGGGATGGGGTGTTAGGCCTGGAGGGCCTGGTTCTAATGAGCTCCTTTTTGTCTTTCCCTTTTTGTCTGCACTGGGCTTATAAATGACCTGCTTTCTCATAATTAAAGCTTTTTCAATCTTCCTTCCTCAGGCTCTCTCCTGTCCTGTGCTAAGGTTCATTACCCCCAGCCCTTCTCCAAGCAGATTCACACAGAAGGTCTGAGTGGCACAGCTTTGAATTATGTCTTCTATAGTGATACCCTTTCTGCAACCTGCAAGAGCTCTTTTGCAGTCCTGGTTGTAGTTTTCTCTCACTAATTGCCTTGTTGGACTATCAGCTGCATATCTTTCTCCAACTGCCCTAATGATAGTCTGTATAAGACGGGCTAGAAAATCTGTAAATGTCTCTTGGGGTCCCTGAGTTACTTTTGTGAATGATTGTCCCAGGAGTGCTGCCTGTGCCCTGGTGGCACATGTAGCTATTGGTATCCTCTTATCACAATGTAGCTGCTATTGCCTGCTATAGGCTGGTACCCGAAAGTTGCTCATAATTAAAGGGCACCTGTTGTTGATCATTAGGGCCGGCCTGTTGCCTGTGATGGGGTACCTGGTGTCTAAATCAATTTGTAAAACCAATTTGTACAATTGAAACTGCAATTTGTATTGTAAAATTGTAATCTGTAAAATCCCTTTCCCAACCTCAAACTCTGCCCCTTACCCCTATCCGAACTAGGCCTTGGCAACAACTTGTGACTCCTTTGTTCTTAATCTCTTCATGTCTCCTCTGGTCTGGCCCAAATCTCATCTAAACTATCTATGCACTAAAGTCACAAGTTCCTCTCAGTCAGCTCTAACCTTTATCTATGCACTCAGGTCCCTTCCCTCCACGAGGACAGCCCTGACAATGGCAGCCCTTTAAAAGTAAAAGCCTGTACCCCTCTTGCTCTCAGGCCCCCTAAAGGACTCTTGCCCTCTTCTTTCAGAAGCATAACAATAAACTTCTACAACTCTCACTCCAATTAAGCCTGAGACCTTGAATTCTTTCCAGACCCTATTGCAGGTTTTCTGGTCTTGAACAAGATCAGAGTTCCTGCTGAACCTAGAGAGAGCCATCTTTCATCACCTGCACTGCTCAAGAAACTCAAAGCTCTAAATCAAATATTCTCCAGGTTCCAGGCAAGTGTGCACTACCTGTCCCCAATCATGAGGGGGTAGGACAGTATAGGCTACTTGGTCCAAAAGTGTTCTGACATTCATGGAAGTTGAACCAAATTTTCTAGAGGCCTTTTAAAATTTCTCTGAGCAGCCTGATATCAAGGGGTTAATTGCAAAGCACTTGTCCAGGATTATTAGGGTCAGGTCTCTCTAATACTGGGAATGTTTGAAATCTAGGTCTTGGCAGTGCTCTCCCCACTGCTTATCCAGTTGGATAGCTTTTCAAAAGGGGGGAGAGCATACTACACTCTTTCCACTTACCGACTTCCCCAGCAGGGGTGCATATGTGCTGATAAGAGGGGCATCGAGACAATGGGGCTGTGTAGGGTGGCTGTGTAGGGTTCTCCACCCCAATTGGGTAACAGCCTTTTTCTCCCTGTGTGTTCCCCTGCTCTTTTTTTTCCTCCTCTTTCTCTGCCTCAGTCCCTGCATCAAAGTCTGCACCTCTCAGTAGTAATCTGGCTCGACTAAACAGAATCTACTGAAAGCAATATGCTGGGAAATCCTCTGGCTCTACTGTGGAGTAATATTCTGTTAGTTGTTCACCCACTGTTTTCCACTTTTTGAGGTCTAATGTAACCTCCTTAAGTGCCATGGAGAAGTGATCTCTAGGAGATCCAACATTCTTTTATCTTTCTAGGCTGGGCTGCTTAATCTACAATCACCATATAGTTGTTATCTGCTCAGGAGGAAAGAGAATACTGAAAGAGGTTTGTCCAAGCCTTCCTCTTTGCCTTGTCCTTGGATCCTGTGCTGCTCAAGGGGGACCTCCCGGGTGGAACCAACGTGGGCTTGGGTGACACCCACTCGGCCCATCGTTCCTGTGCCTGGTTCTGTAGTTCTGCCTAGGCTTATCGTTTCTAGGCCTTGGTCCCTTGTTGGGCCTATCACTTCTGTGTCTTAACGCAGGCCATACATTGAGGCACCAGTTGCCTCACATTGGCCCCACGTTGGGTGCTGGTTGTAGGGAGCCAAGTTTGGGGAGCCCTGCTGTCCTACAGCAGGACTGAGAAAGTGTCACTGACCCAGAGGTTGCTAGTGAATGCATAAAAGAGAGCCTAGAATCTCAGAATGGTGATAGTAGAGAGGCAATCTTTATTGTTCCAGGCACAGCTTTATACAGCCATAATCCTTCTCCCTAATTGTTTACCCCTACAGACATTGTGCACTTCTATGTTCCCAGGCCATGGGTATAAATGCCATACTTATCTTGAAGACCTAATATTCACACCTGTATGTTTGAGTAATTTCTTGGGGGATGGGGAACCTATCCAGACCCATCAGCAGGCCAAACACCTGAGAGGGCTTGTTCAGCCATCACGGTTAGAGTCCCACTGGCCTGTGATCCTCAACAGTAAAAGATTCTTCACATAGTATGAGTTGCAGTCATCTATCATTATAGAGTGTGAGTCAAGTTGGCAAGATTCTGATCACTGTCTTCAATCCAAGAGATGCTGAGATCTTTAGAGATAATTCCAGCTGTGATTATTTTTGTAAAGCTACAGGGTTCCCAGACTGGGTCCTTGTACAAAGGAAAGTCACAGAAACACTGAGAGGCAGAGCTCCTTTTGGATCAAAGACTCTTCCTTTCTTTTCTAATTCCTTTTTGTTGACTCAGAAATCCCTCCCCATTCCAAGACAGGAGGAAGTAATAAAACCCAGGGCCTCTAATGTGAAATGTTTGAAAAAAGTATTTGTAACAATTCAGAAAAATTAAAACAAATTTTATTGTAAAGAGGCAAGTTTGATCTAAACATTATCAGAAATGATTGGAGGGGGTGGCCAGGTAGTGCGGTGAGTAAGAGCACCGGCCCCAGAGTCGGGATGACCTGAAATAAAATCTGGGCTCAGATACTTAGCACCACACCCAGAAATAACTGGCCATGTAACATTGAGCAAGTTACTTAACCCCAATTGCTTTAAAAAAATTGGGGGTGGCCAGGTAGCACAGTGAGTAAGAGCACCAGGCCCAGTGTTGGGATGACCTAGGGAATCGAATCCAGGCTCAGACACTTAGTGCCCACCCAGAAACACCTGGCCGTGTAACCTTGAGCAAGTTACTTAATCCCAATTGCTTAGGGGCAGCCAGGTGGCTCAGCGAGTAAGAGCACTGGCCCCAGTGTCAGGATGATCTGGGGATCAAATCCGGGCTCAGATACTTAGCACCACACCCAGAAATAACTGGCCATGTAACCTTGAGCAAGTTACTTAACCCCAATTGCTTAAAAAAAAAAAGAAATGATTGGACAGGACTTATAACTGGAACATGGCTTGGGAATGGTCCATCTTATTGAACAATAGACTGAGAGTAGAAAAGGTTTCATTTTTCTGTCTGTGCTATTGTTTCTACAAAAGTGTCTGGAATAAAGTTGGAACTCAATAAATGCTTGATGATTTTTTGATTAGCAAGAAACAGAACAGATAAAAAGGTTTAGGGTACTATACCATAAGTGGTACGACCAAAAAAAACCCAAAACCTTGACAACTTATCAAGTTCTAAAGTAAGTTATTTCTTTGGAAACATGTTTCATTTATAAGTACTAATATTACCATTGATTATTGGAGTTTTAATTGTGATTTAATGGATCAATTTATTTTCAAAAATAACTGCCTTTTGGATGAGGTCCTATAAAATTAAGTAAACTAAGCAGTTCATCATGTTGGAGGAAGAGCAGAGAGCTGAGAAGAGACATAAATACTGTTTTAAAGGCTGTATATCAGGAGCATCATCATCATCATCATCATCATCATAATATTAACAGCAACAGCTAATTTTAACTGTTATGTGTTGTTTCATTATTTCCATTGTGTTTGACTCTTCCGGAGCCCATTTGGGATTTTCTCTGGAAAGATGATGGAGTGGTTTGTCATTTCTCTCTCCAGTCCAGATGAGGAACTTCATGATACATTGTGATTGTCAGATTCCAAAGTGGAATTTCAATTTATTTTTACACTAAGAGTGAATTTTGTTCCAATGATAGCATTACATTGGGGCTAGCTGTTCTATATGGAATCACACTAATAATGTGGATGTGAGAACCCTCTTGTTTGCACTGACTGTGATACCACAGCACTTTAGGAGGCAGCCATAGGCACTTAGGATACACTGCAACAAAGACAAGATGATAAGAGTAGAGGCACAGAGTGGTCAGATTATGTACTATAATTCTTTTTAGATGCCTCGATTTATTAACTTAAAATCATAGCATTGAGTAGCTTTTCTACAGGCTTAAAGAAACCAGGACATGAACAGGTTGCAGCCTTTCATTGCTTTACTACATCAAGTGTCTCCTTGGATATGCCACGAATGTCTCCAAATCTTGTTCCACTCTGAAATGATGGAGATGATGAGAAAGATCAAAGAGAAAAGAAGAATAAGGAAAAGACGACAAGATCAAGAACCATGAAAAAAGGGAAAAAAGAGCAAGTGATGATGATGATGAAGAAGCAGAAGAATGAAAGCAGGAAAATCAAGAACAAGGGTAAGAAGTCAAGAACAGGCTAAAGAACAAGAATGAAAAGAAGAACAACTACAAGAAACACCCACAGAAGGAGGATCAGGTTAATAAGTCAGGAATATCAGGCAGAGAAGGAAGAATAGGAAGGACAACAATGGTGATGGCAGAAAAGAGAAGGATAAATGGTGTCTCTGGTTGCCCCATGGGAGCAATACTAAGTGATTTTTATTGGTTTTAATGTATGTATTTCTCTCTTCTACTGAGAAAGAGCAGGGCTAAAAACGTCAAGAAGCAGAGTCTGTGGCCTGTTGTGCCCTGAAGTTTGGTTCAATCCACAGAATCCAAGCTCAGCCTGGTATCTGTCATACCCTTGCCATCTAGCCCAGGTCACTGTTCATAGGAACCCCAGGGAGCTGGTTTGGGACCAGCTGTTATGGGTCAGTAACATGTGGAAGGAGACTCTATTCTATCCCAGATCAGGACCGTTGTTGGAGGCAGGAGGAAGTTGACACTTAGGAGGTGAAGAAGAGGAGATCTTGAAGGAGAGGTTGGCCCCTGAAGCTATGGGAGAGAATAGAAAGCAGAGATTAGTCAGGACCAAACTCTAGTGATCCTCACCTTGACACCCCCCACTATTTGACTCTGATTTTCACCTGCTCTCTCCATCCCCAATCTCTCCACTACAACTTCTCTCCTGTAAAATTTGGAGGCATTATGAAGGTCCTAATACAGGAGATCATGCATAAAATATGCCCTTGTGTTTTCCCATCTCTTCCTTCCTCAGTTCCAGAATATCTCAAGAATGGTGAAGAGGTCAGATCTACTGCCCTTTCAGTCCAACTGGACTTGGGCCCACCTTCTTTAAAACCTGACCCTGCTGCCCACTAATCAGATATATCATCTCACCTGTTCTCTTCGATTTTCTGTGTACCAAAAATATGAAGGTATTGAGCAGCAACAGAACCTTGAGACCCAGGAGAAAAATCACAAAGAGCTGTGCAGAAACTGCTGAGCCTAGAGGTCAAAGGGAGAAAAGGAAATATCATCTGAGAGTCTGGCAGAGGGAATATATGAGCCATTGATGACAGGTAGACCTCTAGTATCAGCTTTCTGCCATGAGGGTAAGTTCATCCAGTCCAGTTCATGGTTTCCAAGATCTTTATTTTCCTGTGGGTTCTAATCACTGCTTGGAGTTCCCCGGAATTAATTCTAGGACCAGGCCTAAGGCAGAAGCTATAGAGAGAAGTTTAATTTTGTTTCTATGTTCTGGCATCAGATAAAGTCCTTAGCTGACCTGGCAATTCTTTCCAATGAAAGGAAATGGTGCCCTCTGCTATCTCTCAGCTTAAAGACTTTACAAAGACAGAAGTTTTTCTCAAGTCTGATCACTGTTCATATAAATTTGGGAAAAACTCTTAAGTGCTTGACTTTTCCCTCCCATCAGGGTCTTTGGCTGTGATTGGGTTTCTTCTATTCTTTCATCCATCCTCCAGTGGATGAGTAGAGTGATAAGTTTTGAGTTAGGATCCCAAAATGTTTATCTCACGAGTGTTTGTAAAACAATCTCTTCATTCTGGAAAGTTACAATAAATCAACAGAGTTTAATGTACCTTCTCTTATTGTTTAGCAAGGAAGTCCCTTCTCACTGATGTACCTATGGCATCTCTCAGAGTACACTCAGTATCTTAATTCCTCAAATAGGAGGCTCCTACTTTATTTTTTAGATTCATTTTATTTTCTTCTAATTAGATATGTAAATAATTTTAAATATTTTGTAAAGTTTTGAGTTCCAAATTCTCTCCTCTCCTTACCTCATTCTCCTCCTCCCTGAAATGGTAAGCAATCAGATATAGGTTATACACATACAATCATGTAAGAGATTTCCATATTGGTCATTTTATACAAGAAGACTTGAATGAAAGAAGAATGAAACAAAGAGAATGAAAAATAGCATGCTTCAGTCCATTTTCAAACATTATCAGTTCTTTCTCAGGAGGTAGATGGTATGCTTCATCATTAATTCTTTGTGATTGTCTTGAATGTAATGCTGAGAATAGATAAGTCATTTAGAATTCTTCATCGTTCAACATTGTTGTTATTGTAGACAATGTTCTCCTAGTTCTGCTCACTTCACTTTGCATCAGTTCATGTACATCTTTGCAGTTTTTTTCTGAAATCATCCTGCTTTTCATTCCTTAATACCACAATAATATTTCATCACAACCACATATCACAGCTTGTTTAGCCATTCCACGATTGGTGTGAATTTCTTCAATTTTCAATCCTTAGCCTCCACAAGTGGGTGCTATAAATATTTTTGTACAAATACACTCTTCTCCCTTTAAAAAATATCTTTGGGATATAGACCTAGAAGTAGTATTGCTAGAAAAAAAAGGTATGCAGAGTTTTATAGCTCTTTGGGCATAGTTCTAAATTTCTCTCCATAATGTTTGGATCAACTCACAATTCTACCAACCCCTGATTTCTCTTTTCCTTCTAATTTTGATAGCATTGGTTTTATTTGTGCAAAACTATTTAATTTTATATAATCAAAATTATCTAGTTTATATTTTGTCATGCTTTCTATAACATCATTGGTTCTGTATTCTTTTCTTATCCATACACCTAACAAATAATCTGTTCCATGCTTTCCTAACCATTTACTATAATTTCCTCATAATATCACTCTTTCTGTGTAAATAATGAATCCATTTTGACCTGATTTAGGTATATAGTGTGAGATATTGGTCTATACACAGTTTCTGCCATGCTGGTTTTTTTTTGTTTTCTCAGCAGTTTTTGTGAAATGATGTGCTTATTCCAAAAGCTTGTATTTTTGGATTTGTCATATAATAGATTGGTATAGTCATTTCCTATAATGTAATGTGTACCTAAGCTATTCCACTAATCCACTTCTCTATTTCTTTGCCAATACCAGATTATTTTGATAATTACTGCTTTGTAATAGTTTGAGATCTGGTGCAGCTACACTACTTTTTTCACATTTTTTCCCATTGATTCCCTTGACATCCTTGATTGAAGACATTGCTCTTCCTGATGAATTTTGTTATTATTTTTTTGTAGCTCTCTAAAACTTTTTTTGAAAGTTTGATTGGTACAACATTAAATAAATAGATGAAGGTAGAATACTCATTTGTATTATATTGGCTCAACCTCCCCATGAACAATTAATACTTTTCAAATTATTTAGATATGACTTTATTTTTGTGAACAGTGTTTTGTAGTTGTGTCCATATACCAGGAGTCTAAAGAGTTAGGACCACAACAAAGAATCGCCTACCTGGCACAATTGAAAATAAGCTTTCAATTTAAAAAATGGGCATTTAATGAAATAGAGGACAACTTTCAAACATTCCTAATTAAAAGATGATAGCTGAAGAAAAGATTTGATCTCCACATACAAGACTCAAGGGTAACAAAAAAGTTAGCAAAGAAACAAGAAAAAGGAAAACAAAAGATCGAATAACTTGGAACTTTTTTTCCTACCTGGCAAGATATTTGTAAATTTTAAGGACATTGCTACTAAAAGGCCAAGTGGAAGGAGTATACATAGATAGAGAGTATGAATATAAAGTGACTTTGATGGGATGATACACTCTTCATCCCCCCCGCCAAAACCCCCCAACAAAATGAAGGTGTGAGAAAGAAGATTGCACTGAAAGGAGGAGAAAGACTGAATGATCTCACATAAAAGAGGCATGAAAGAGCTATTATAACAGAGAGGAAGATGGAAGGTGGGTTTGGCATGCAAATATTAAAACTTAATCTCATCAGAATTGGCTCAAAAAGTGAATAACATATGTACTCAGATGAATACAGAAATCTATTTTTCCCTTTAAAGAAGTTAAAAGGGGTGGGGAAAATAGAAGAAGGAGGACGAATAAAAGGAAAGATTGAATGGGGGATGTGATAACTGATGAAATGCTTGTGAAGAAGGCCAGGTGGAGGTGAGAAAGAGAGAGGAATAAAGAAGGGAAAATAGCATGCAGGGAAATACACAGTTAATTATCGTACTAAAAATGTGAATGGGATGAACTCATCCACAAAACAGAAGCGGTTACCAGAATAGATTAAAAACCAGAGTCCTAAAATATATTGTTTACCAGAAACATATTTGAAGCAGAGAGGTACACACAGGGTAAAGGTAAGGGTCTGAAACAGAATCTCTTATACTTCAGCTGAAGCAAAGAAAACTGGGGGTAGCTATCATGGTCTCAGACAAAGCAAAAGAAAATTTGATCTAATTCAAAGAAACAAGGAAGAAAACTATATCTTGCCAAAAGGCACCATAGACGATGAAGCAATATAAGGACTAAATATATATGCAACAAATGGTATAGCATCTACATTTTTTGAAGGAGAAATAAAATGATTTACAGGTGGAAATAGATAATAAAACTATATGAGTGGGGAACCTGTTCCCCTCTCAGAAGTAGAGAAGTCTACCAAAAATTAAATAAGAAAGAAGTTAAGGAGCTGTATAAAATTCTGGAAAGTTAGATATGCTACATCTCTGGAGAAAATTCGATGGAAATAGGAAGGAATATACCTTTTTCCCAGCATTTCTTGACACACACAAACAAAATGGCCATGTATTAGGACATAAAAACCTCACAACCAAATGCAGAAAAGAAAAAATAACAAATGTATCTTTTTCAGTACATGATGCAATAACATTACATCCAATAATGAGCAGTTGAAAGAAATATTCAAAATTAATTGGAAATTAAATAGTCTATTTCTAAAAAATAAGTGGGTTAAAGAAAAAAGCATAGGAACAATTCATAATTTAATCAAAGAAAATGACAATGATGAGACATGCAAAAATTTCTTGAATGCAGCCAAAGCATTACTTAGGTATAAATTTATATCTCCAATTCCCTAGGTCAATAAAATAGAGAAGGAAAAGATCAATGAATTGAACATGCAAGTAAAAAAAAAAACTAGAAAGGGAACAAATTGAAAATCTCCAATTAAACACCAAATTGAAAATCCTGAAAATCTAAGGATTTTCTGAAAGTAAGAAAACCATTGAACTAATAAATAAAACTAGAGGCTGATTTTTATGGGGAAAAAACAGCAAAATAGACAAACCATTGGTTAATTTGATTTTAAAAAGGAAAGTAGAAATCAAGTTACTATTATCAACAAGGAAAGAGGTGAATTCTCCTACCAATGAAGAGGAAATTCAGACAATTATTAGGAGTTATTTTACGCAATTATGTGCCAATAAATTCCACAGTCTAAAGAAAAGATGAATATCAGACATGTTTCCCTGATTAAGAGTAGAAATAAAATACAAAATTAAACCAATTAAATTGAACAAGCCATCAAGGACCATCCTAAAAACAAACCCCATGGGCCAGATTGATTCTCAAATTAATTCTACCTAACATTTAAAGAGCAATTAATCCCAATTCTCCATAAACTATATGGAAAAATAGGCAATGGAAGAATCCTACCAGATTGCTTTTAAGACACAGATATGGTGCTGATAACTACTGTGTTTCCCCGATAATAAGACACTGTCTTATTAAATTTTTTTGGACAGAAAAACACCAGAGGGCTTATTTTCAGGGGAGGGCTTCTTTTGTTGAACATTGACAGCAATTTTAATAAACAGGTAAATGTCAACAAAAAAAATGTACCAGCAAGCAAATCACTGGGGAAGAACAGGATGACGCGCTCACTGCTGCAGCTCTGATTGGATGCAGCTCAGAGCGTGGCGTGCGTTTCACCCGGGGGGGGGCGGGGGACGGTGCATACAGAGGGTACCGTAATGTAGCGTGTAGCGCAGGGGATCACTTTCACTACAGTAGCAATCTCAATAGGGCTTATTTTGGGGGGAGGGCTTATTTTAGAGGAATCTTACACAGTAAGGGGAGGGCTTATTTTCAGGATAGGTCTTATTATCGGGGAAACACGGTAAACCAGGAAAAACCAAATCAGAGAAAGAATATTACAGATATATTTCCCTAATAAATATTGATACAGAAATTTAAATAATATCCTAGCAGGAAGATAACAGCAATATACCAGAAGGATTTTACATTATGACCAGTTGGGATTTATAGCAGGAATTCAGGGTTCGATATTACATTCAATGTTAGGAAAAGTATTAGCATAATTTACCATATCAATAACAAAACCAATAGAAATCAACAATTGTCTCAATAGGATGCCAAAAAAAATCTTTGACAAAATACAACATTCATTCCTATTAAAAACACTAGAGAGCATAGCAATAAAGTCAGTGTTCCTTAAAAAGGTAAGTAGTATCCATTTAAAACCATCAGCAAGCATTATTTGTAATGGGGGTAAGCTAGAAGCCTTCCCAAAAAGATCAGAGGTGAAGCAAGGATGCCCATTATCACCATTATTATTTAATATTGCATTAGAAATACCACTAAATGTTCATGATACCTATGGAGTTATATTTCACTCCTTGCATTAGAACCTTCAGTTAATACTTCCTGCTGAATAAGCTGTTTGCATTTGTGTCTAAACATTAGACACTTTAGGATTCAATCTTGGCTCCTTTCTTTGTTTTTTGTTTTTTGTTTTTCCTTTGTGAATGGGGTATTTCAGTCAGAGCCTAATTTCAGTGGACAGCAAGGTTCTGGAAATTGAGAAGACACTCAAGATATGTGTGAGAAATAATTGTTTCAGGTTCAGGAGGGTGAAGTGTAAAATTTATTGCGCTACTGCATTGACATATGTCATAGAATAGATACATCCCATAGAAGCAAAAGTAAGCTGTACATACCTATGCCCAACCACAAAGTCCCTCTACTACTTCCCATTGACTAGGTACTACTTTCTGATACTCCTATTACAACACTTCCCCTTGATATCTCTTGTGTCCTGCATTGTATGACTATTAAAATGAAACTTTTGTCCTCCCAGAGGAGAAGTTAATATTCATGGACTTATTTCACATTATTATTCCAAGCAAGACTTAACTTTTACCCTCCTTAACTGACTCCTAACCTCAAAACAGGATTAAATAGTTGGATCCTGCTTTGCCCATTGTCTTTTGTGTGAGACAAAACTCCTCTGTTATGTCTCCCATTCTGCCAACTGTTATTCTGAATTTATGGAGACATTTCTCTATTGTATCTCTCTATTTCCCAATTTCCCCTTCTGCTAGAAGACAATCTCTTACATAAGTATGACTCCTTAGGTTTCATAATTTATGTTTCTGTGACTTCTTTGGAAACAAAATTCAATCATCCCTTAGAGATGGGAGTAGCAACATAATGTGATAGGATGAGTGAGAGGTGTTGAATCAAGAAAGACAGGGAGGTGAATTCTCCTAGATGGTGTAGTAGCGGCTGCTATGAGAAGTCAGATATTATATCCAGGATTATTTAGACTGTGGGGACCTGTGGCTTGACCCAACAAGTGAAGGATCTTCCTCATTTCTACATAGACATGTTGACAAGTAGTGAGCTTTCCATGGTTTAGTTGCTTTCCTTGTTTTCCCTCAATTTGTGTGACTGGGTGATGCCCACTGCACCATGTCATCAATTAAAAGATGCCCCTTTTTTGGAACAACACCTCTTCATAAGTCCAATATGATTCTGGGGGTCCTAGGTCACATGGATCCTAGTTTAATTCTCTATCATTAAACCCAACTGTCCCTTTGGGAGTAAGAAACAGCGCTGGCCTTTTCCCCCATTTCTTCATTGATCCTGAGCAAATCACTTTCCCCTTGGTCTCAATTTTCCCATTTGTAAAGTGATAGGGTCTGACAATGATCCCCACATTCCCTTCCAGTTCTAACAGTCTGTTCTAAAGTCTCTTGTGACTCAAAGAAGTTTTTTTTTAATGTCTTTATCTATCCCCATGCTGTCAGGTCCTGTAAGATCCTGTTGAGTAATAGATATCATGCTGAATGTGTCATTTTTTAAGGTGACATCACATACAGCAGGAGAGACCTAACTTGAGGCTCTAAAAACATTAGTTCTTTGGAAATGATTCTTGCAGTAAGTGTAGGGCAACCAGGATAGTGCAGTGGATAGAGTGTGGAGCTTACAGTTAGAAAGACTCATTTGCCTGAATTCAAATCTGACTCCAGACGCTTATTAACTGTGTGATTCTGGGCAATTCACTTAACCTTGGTTATCTCAGTTCCTCCTCTAAAAATGAACTGGAGAAGATAATGGCAAACCACTCTAGTATCTTTGTCAAGAAAATTTGAATTAGGGTCACAAGGAGTCAGACGCTGAAATGACTGATTACCAACAACAATAAGAACTACTTTTCTACATTCTCTTTATCATAAAATTGTATAATGTGATGACCATTTCTATGTTGGTTTTAGTTTCTGTGATGTAAACAGAATCAAAATTGTAGAGGAAAGAATTATTATGGGCCTTTGTCAATGACCCAGTGGTATTCTGGATCCTGCACAAGAAACATTGTTGAAGTTGAGGGAAAAAATCTTAGAATAGGAGCTAAAGGAGAGCCAGGCCTGGTGGCACATGCCTGTTCTTCCAGCTACCTGAGAAGCTGAAGGTAGAAGATTCATGGAGACTGGAAGTTATGAGCTGCAGGGGACTAACTGGGCTATTCCGACTGGGTATCCAAAATACATTTTGCATCAATGCTATGAACCCTAAGAGCAGGGGGCAACCAGGTTACCTAAGAAGAAGTGAACGTCCCAGGTCAGAAACAACAGGTTAAAGCTCTGTTCCCTATCTGTAATGGGGTACTGGCCTTGAGTAGCCCATGCACTTCTAGCCTGGTAAGATGGCATGAACCAGTCTTAAAAATAGACTAGAATTTAATTTGGACTCTTCTATTTGCCAGCTGTGTGAAAGTCATTTCACCTTTTTAAACAAGATGGGTTCATAATTCCTGTCTAACTTAAAATTCTCAGAGAGGATTTAAGGAGGACATGATATACTGGGTAGAAAAGACCTTTACAATCTAAAAAACTCCACCCGTATTTGCGAAGAGGAGGATTGTGATCATTACCATGTGGGAACAGGTGAGCTGCCCTTTGAATGTAACCTGAGCTCTGAACCACCTCTTTATAAGAGTCAAATAGAAGCTCAATTCCCTGATTAGGAACAGAAATAAACTCACCTGGGTCTCTTTGAGCTCCATGCAGGGGAGAAGCTGAAGCTCTTAGTGCCTCATTGATAGGAGGTTGGGAATCATGGAACACCTGACAGGTTAAAACAGTGTCTTCTTTTTGTACAGATATAGGGACCATGAGTGAGCAATCAAAATTATAGGTGCCATCCTTATTCTCAGTGGTTACAGCTGACTTCTTTCCTCCAACAATGATGCCATTCACCAGCCAGGTGACATTCAAGTGGTTGGGGTAGAATTTCATCACATAGCAGGTGGCTGCCATCCAACCTGAGGGGAACACCAAACTCGAAATACCAATTTCTGGTGGAACTAGAAGAATTTAAGAAAAAGTTAGCATATCAACAACTAGAATGCAATTCCCTAAATGATAATAGAGGCATAAGGGAGAGAACAGGAAGAAATATCTTTGCAAAAGTGACAATAATCCCTTATTCTTGGGAGTAGGTGGTCATAAGTCTCTTCATTTGGAATAATTCCTAATATAAGGAACACTGGATATCTTTTCTTCTCTGAAAGTGGCCCCATCCTTAGCAACCTTGAGACCTCCTTTTTAGGAAAGGGGCTTACATATGCATAAGTCATTTCCCTTGCTCTGAAATTAAACTCCTTTTTGTGTCATGACTCTCCTGTTTCTGGACTGCTATGTTTGGTTCCAGCCACCCACATTGGAGTGGAGGCCATTTCTGGTCCAGTTGACATTAATTGATATCAGAAATGGGATCTGACATGGAACAAGGCCAAAAGGACCTTCTGGTACTAGTGGGGGTAGACTAGGTACCACTGGAGATTTATTTCTCTGAAGTATGACCCCCGCCTTGTCTGATGAGTCCAGTGCCCTTTCCTGCTCATATCATCTGGCTTGCCCTCGATTGAGCTTGGCTTTTCATCTCAAGGAATGTACCAGGGTCCTTTTTGTTGTGCTGGATCCCTCTGGTAAGGCCTGTTTTACACACAGATTGGCAAACTTTTTGTATGCATATGGTTTTTACATTTTATTTTTATTTGCTACATATGTGAAATTTTACTTGAGTAAGGATGGCTTTCATGTTTGGTTGTGTGCTTCTGGAACTGGTTGAAATTAACATTTTAACTGAGTGCTGGTGAGGCACACCTTTTTCTCTACCTGCCTCATGGTTTAAACTCTTTTAATTTCAGGTCTGGCTTTTGACTGCACACTCTTGTTTTTTTCCATTTGTATTTGTCTTGTCTGTGTCTTTATAAAATGCAGAATTTCTGTGTCACAGCCCAGGTCCTTCTGTTAACCCCTCTCACCTCAGATGAGATAAGATTAAGGAAAGAGAATGCTGGAGAATTCTAGAGAAACTTGAATTCAAGACTGCCCCACCTGGTGGTGGGAGTGGCAGCAGCTGCAGTGGGGCTCACCATGCCCTTTCACCATCACCCATACCAGCAACTTTCAAACCCCAGAACCTTCAGCTATGGGGGGCAGGGAGATCAGACCTATGGTCTGAATTCACTGCACCCTTTCCCCAGGACCTACTACCAATGGGACAGTCCTTGCACCCACGCCATCCCCTAGGCAGTGCCCCCTGTCACACAATCCAGAATCCTGTCAGTCAGTATCTCCAGGGTAAGACCATTGTAGGCAAGTCCCACCCTACTGCTGCCTTGGAGAATCTGAATGCCCCTGGCAGCATCTTGCATGGAAGTTGAGGAGGAGAAGCATACTGTTTTCCTGCCATAGACTCCATTACCTATTTCCCTTAAGTCTTACAAAAATCATATTCATTTGAACTGAGGGAACTTCCTTCTCATGGGAAAAGGAGAAAAGGAGAGGACTATAATTTCTGAGATTACATCAAAATATTTAGGTTTTAACTAAGGTAGGCCTAATTCATGCTCTAACATTCCTGAAAATAACAGTGGGTATCACAAATTACTCAGAACCCACCCCACAGGGTTCTCCACATGAAAATATATGCTTCCAATGGTCAAACATGGACTGAGTCAGCTGACTTTAATAGCACAGTGGTCACCTGGATAAGTCAAACATGACCATCAATGCCAGAAGGAACATGACAGGCATGGGCACCACCAGTTTCAGAATATCTTGTCTACATATACAGTCCAATACCTTTTTTTGCTTAGTTTGACACCCATCTTAATCACTATAGTTGTGGATATCATCTTCTATAGGAATGCCCAATAAAAACCACCAGATCTCCTGGCATCTTACACCCTGACTTGTTTTCAGAATTTGAGAATCCTTACTGGGCTTATAAGCTAGGGAGCTTCAGGAGAAGAGGTCCATAGGAAGCTGTAAGATTCACATATGGCTATTATAGAACAATTATAGGACCAAATAGAGGACTTGACAAATTGACTGAACAACAACATACATTGGGAGCTCTGGGGATGAGCCATCAGCTGGCTTTGGACTCTAAGGTAGCCAGTCAGGGAGGAGTCTGTTGTCTGTAAACTCCTGTTGTGTGTGCATTGATACTGCAGAAGAAATAGGCCTCATCACACACCATATAATAAATCAGATAAAGACTATGGACACCATCATCACAGATGTTAAGAACGTCTTGCCAGAGAGTGTGAATGTTTTCATTGATCTTTGTCCCTGGATTTTTTTCGGAAAAATGAGCAGGATTCCTGGGAAAATCCTTTGAGATTATTGTGATTATTATGCTTGATGTGATTTTGGTTAGCTTATCTCATCGACATGGTAGTGTATAATAGTGGACAGTGGTCCAAGGAGTGGATTGTGAAAAAATTATGTTTTCTTTTGTTTTCTCTGCCATGATCTCCTCCCTTTTAGTCAATATATATAGGAAGTTTATAAGGAATCAGTATAAAGGGGAAATAGTAGAAAATCAGATTGCAAAAGGGGAACTTGGAAGCCATGTACAAACAATCCACAAGATAAAAGGAGCATAATTTACAAATTGTATCATACATTAACCAAAACTCCCATCCTGAATCAGCAGAATCAGCAGAAGCCAATTTGGGTGCTGCTGTTGGGTCTTTGGGTCTCGTTATATGTCAGTCTCAGACAAGTTCCAAACCTCTGCAGTAAGGCCAGCAAAATACTAAGAAATGCTAATAATTTTGAGATGACGGGCATGTGAAGCTAAAATTTTACTGACAACTTTGATATGATTTGGATGTGTCAATGAAGTAACCACCAGGTAGCACAGACAAGAGGTAGTTTATTCCTTAGAAAATCTGTTAAAATGATTCTTCAAATACCCATCTCCCAAAGACTCTTCCATCTCCTTTAGGTCCCTGATACATAGGGTTTCCAACTCTAATCCATGGTTACTTTGAGTGATAGTGTGTTTCTCTCTCCTTCTCTCTCCTCTCCTCCAATGCTGCCAATCTCCCTGTCTTAACCACCCCATTCCTTGCTCCCACACTATCTGCCTTTGTGTCCCCTTTGCCATTTGTCTCTCTAATTTTTATAGTTTTTGGTCCCATATTCTCTGTGGTTATTTATACTGTGATCACCTCTCTATTTCCTGCTGCCATAGTCATTTTTCCTGGCAAGTACCCAAAGAACTGGGTGTGCCTGCCTCTGTTTCATATTTCATAATCAATTCATCCTTTTCTATTGATTCTCTTCTTTTTTCTCCCCCTTCCCCTTCTCCTTCCTCCCTGGCAGTCTTAGAGAAGAGACACTGGTAACCCACATTCCAGGAACTTCAACAAGATATTTGGCAGTGAGTTGAATCATAAATTCGCTGACCTTAGAGTAACACCACCTGTGTTCATACACATTTGCAACATTTCTGTTTGACCCAATAGTTGTGACATGTAAAAAAAAATTCATCCCTTTGAACCCCAGTTTCTTTACCTGTAGAAGAGGAATGATTACTTATACTCTAGGCTTGATGTGACTGTTGTGAAACAACCCTGTTAAGCTCAGAGAAGCTGGCAGTTCTGAATCTTAGTGTTTAAAGGGTGACTTGGGTAAGAGGCTCGAGGATGCTTTGAGGATGGTACATGACTATAATATCATCTAAACTTCTAGGATTGAGGGAGCTCCCAGGACTTCAGAAAACTCTCTTTGGACTTCATTGGTGGCTGGGTGGCTCAGGGGATAACTTGCTGGGCCTGGAGTCAGGAAATCTTGAGTTCAAATGCAGCATTAGACACCTACTAGCTCTGTGACCATAGGCAAGAACCTTAACTTCGGTCTCAGTTTCCTCAGCTGTAAGATGGTGATTATTATTCTCCCTACCTCCCAGGGATCTAAGGAGTTGATATTTGTAAAGCCCTTGGCACACAGTGCCTGGTATATATTAAGCCCCTAATAAATGCCTGTTGTTTCCTAGATAAAGGCCAAGGTTCTAAGGTATCTGTGGCCTCAGAGAAAGTTGGGGGAAAAAGCAGGTCATATTGGGAGAGGAGGTGGGGAGGAAGTGCCTGGGCCGTGGCTCACTCACCTCGAATAATGTCTGACAATTTCTTTTTCCCACGCAGAGGAGTCCGTAACATGTGATGATGAACCTCACAGATGACCTCGGAGTGAACGTCCCTGGCTGTGAGCAGCACCTGCACAGAGCTGGTGAAGTTATAGGAAACACTGTCTCCTTTGGGGAATACACGGGTCCAGAGAGCTGGGAGCTCAGCCCTATTTTTAAACCACTTCAGGGTGATGTCTTTTGAGGGGAAGCCAGTTGAGGTACAGAAGATATTCACCATCTCATTGATGCTTGCTCTCTCCTGGTGGCCGGGCACCAAATAGGTAGAGGGTTTGGCTGGAAAAATCAACCATTACATACATTCAGTATCTCTGTGCCATCCCATCAAATGACATAATTGAAGGAAACCACTTCTGTCAGTCTTAAAGACCTCCATGGGTTCAGCCAGGTTTTGCAGTGGAGAGAACCCAAACCCGGAGTTAGGGAGACCTGAGTTCAAATGCAGCCTCAGATACTTACTAGTTATGTGACCCTGGACAAGTCACTTAATTTCTTAATTAGTTTCTTCATTTGTAAAATGAGGATGATAAAAGCACCTACCTCCTAAGGTTATTGTGTGGGACACAAGAGACAATATCTCTCACATGCTTAGCAGAGTTCCTGGAATATGCTAGGCAATATATAAATGTTAGCTTTTATGAGAGAAGGTCTGTCTTGAATCTGACATGCACCATGCTTGATGGGTGCTTTAGAGGAACTGATGAGTCCTTTATCCACTTGTGCTGAGACTAGAAGCAGTCCATATACTGATAATCCCAAGGGAAGGTTTGGTGGAGGCAAAATGAGCCAAACTCTGAGGTTCTCTGGGGGAAATTCTGGGTTGAGTCAAAGAGTGGTTTTAAGATAATTCTGGAAGGATGAATCAGTCCATCTAAATTCAGAGCCTGGGGTTCTAGGATATGGGATAGAAATATTTATTAAGAAGATATCTGTGTTTATACACACACATATATAAATTTTTCATGTAAATACATAAAGACAAAAAAAGAACATTTCCATGTACATAGCACAACATGAAAAACATATGTAGAAGAAATTAAAAAATGAGCATGTTATGATGAGTGTATGTCCTCCCCTCTCACACTGTAACCACTCTAGGGCAGGCCTTCATAAACTCACACCTTGATTATTGAAACAGACTCCTGCTTAAGTCTCTTTGTTTCATATCTCTCCCTGTTCCAAATACTTGTTCACTCAACAACCAAATTGATTTTCCTAAAAGTTAGGCCTGACTATATCACTGCCTTCCTCAATGAACTTTAATGGCTGGCTCCCTATCACCTCCAGAATCAAATACAAAATCCTTTGTTAGCTATTCATTGTCCTTGAGGGCAAGAATTGTCTTTTACCTTTGTTTTGTATCCCTATCATTTAGTACTGTGCCTGTCACATAGTAAGCAGCATGAATATTTATGGATTGTCTCATTAACAGAGGACCTTAAATTAAAGTCTTGGACTATGTATGTCTTGGACTATCTACCATTTTCATTAATGCCCATTTAATCATAGCCATTTCCAACCTATCTGTGTGACAGAATAGTTGTGTGGCCGGCAAAAAGAAATTCATCCCTTTGAACCCCAGTTTCTTATCTGTAAAAGAGGAATGATCACTCACAATCTAGGCCTGACACATTCATCAGTTCAGGCACCCACACAAAGTTGGGAGTGACAGGAAATTCAGCATGATGGTCAGGACCCACAAAGATGTCTACAGGTTAGAAGAATGGGTCAAACTCCAAACCACAAGGTGGTGGTAGTACTGTTTTTCTGCTTTGGCCACACCACATGTGTCACATATAGCTTTTTACATTCAGTTCTTGGTCCTTCGTGATAGGAAAGGCATCGATAACCTAGACAGCATACAGAAGAGGGTGACCATTAGGATCCGTAGTCTGTAAATCATGCTAAGGAGATAACTCTGAGGTTTTTGGAGTTCTTTCCTTATAGATCTCAAAGGCAGATCTGACAAAATTTAGATGGAGCTTAAATTGAGCAACTAAGAAAGTCTTGGTTTGGAAATTTAAGTAATGATCATAGCAAGAATAATAATAACAATAGCATTTATAGAATTATTTCAGGTTAGCAAAATGCTTTGTATATATTATCTCATTGATGCCTACAAGAAACCAGTGAAGTAGGTGCTATTATTATACCTATTTTTCAGATAAAGCGAACTGAGACTGAGATGTTAAGTGACTTGTCTGAGGCAGGATTTAAAAATCAGGACTTCTTGACTTCTAGTCTAGAAGTCTAAATATTACAGTGCTAAATGGCCTTAATGGCCTCTAGTCTTGGCTCTGCTCGTCAGACTAGTTTCATGACCTTGGACAAGTCACATTCTTTTGCTGGGTCTCAATTTCCTCCTTTATAAATTAAAGAATTTAGCTTTATGGTCTCTGTGATCTAGCTTTGAGTAGGTTGATCAGAGCTTTTACACTTGGCACACATTTAGAGGGTATTGACAATACTTGCAGGATTTGGTGGTGAAGAAACAAGGGAGCTATGCAAAGTGTATGACGTAGCAGAAACAGCTGGCCTCTGTCAAAAAGTCCTGGGTTCAGTTTCTGATTATGACAAAGAGAAGACGGAAGGAAGACCCTGAAGTTGTGACCACTAGATTGAGCTGCCCTACTAACAAGAAGAGGACACTGAGCTGAAGTGGCTTGGTAGGAGATGTGATTTTAGTTGGAAGAAGTGACAGCAGCATCATGCAATGTCAGTGTCTTACAGGGGTGATAACAGAAAGGCCCAAAGGACTACAGGTTATTCTACTGCCTGGATTCTTCTTGGCATGTCCAACCCCTTTGTCATTCATCATGAGTGTAGGAGAAACTGAAGTCTGAACTAGTGCTCGGGTCACCAGGAGAATCTGCATACCTATGCCCTTTATTAGCTATGAGCCCTTGGGCAAGCCATTTTCCAGGCCTGGGCCTCAGTTTCCTCCTTTGTAAAACCCCCCACAAACAACTGGAGTAGATGATCTCTAAGGTACTTTCTAGCTCTAACACCGTGTATGAGCTAAGAGTTCTGTCTGTAATAGGCTACAATGTGAATTCTAAAGGTGCTTCTTTCCTGTGATATGCTCTCATTCTAGGGACTCTGTGTTCCCATGAGATCAAGATGGAGCAGAAGACCGGCTCAGAAACCTAAGGGAAGGAGTGCCTGCAGCATGTCCAAGGGGACAGTGACCAGGGGGTGGCAGAATCGTGTCAGTCCTAGAGCTTTCCTTCTGATGGAGGCCTCAGGCCAACCGTCCTTCATTCCTCTCCCAGCTCTAACTCTGGTTCTCTGGAACTTGACACCCATGTGGGTGCCTTCCATGACACACACACTTTTCAGTTCCTTTTTCTGTGGGGATCTCCCCAGCTGGAATGTAAACTTCTTGAGTACATGGCCTGTCTTTCTTTTGCTTGTATTTGTATCCTTAGGGCTTAGCCCTGTGCCTGGTACTGATTAAGTGTACAATAAATGTTTGTTAACTGCCAGGTGTGGTGGCAAGGTCTATAATCCCAGCTCCTGGGAATGGCTGAGGCTGGTGGATCTCTCAAGTTCAATTTTTGAACTACAGCTGGGCAAAGCTGACCAACTGTCCACACAGAATCTGGCACCAATTGGGTGAGCCCTTAGCAGCAGAGGAGGCCACCAGGGTGAACAAAGAGGACCAGCTTGGAAAAGAGGAGCAGGTCTGAGCTTCCATGCTGATCATGTGGCATCTGGCCCATGAGTGGCCACTACACTTCCAGGCTGAGACACAGAGACCCAGTTTAAAATGAAACAAACTAGACAAATCCCCTCAAACTTCTTGATTTGATCTGGGGAAATCTTTTAATCTCTCTTGGCCTCAGCTTCCTTGCCTGTCAAATGGGGGTGATAATAACTACCTCCCAATATTATTGTGAGGATTCACTGAGATGACATCTGCAAAGTGATTTGCAAACCTTTAAACTACATTCAATTCAATAAACATGTATTAATCACACAGTATATGCCAGGCTGGGGATACAAGGTGGTTCAAATGAGTCCTTAGCTCAAGGATATTATAATGTAATCTAAGGGGCAACATGCAAACAAACACACACAGACCAAGTTACATACAGGACAAACAGTAAATCATCAAGAGAGGGAAAGTACCAGAATTAAGAGGTGTTAGAGAAGGCTTGCTCCAGAGTGTGGGATGGTAGTTGGGACATAAAAGTAGGCAGGGAGGTCATGTGTTGGAGTGGAGGAGAGAGCTTTCCAGGCATGGGAAAGAGCCACAGAAAATGCAGGGGACTGAAATCTGGAATCTTTTTTGTGCAAAAGCCTAGAGGCTGGTGTCACCACATTGAAGAGGACCAGTAGGGGAATCAGGTGGAAGAAGATTGGATGGGAGATAGGAGGGGGTGTGGTGAAGAATGGCTTTGAATGCCAAACACAACATGTTTCATTGCTCCTGGAATGAATACAAAGCTATTGGGGTTTGTTGAGGGGGGGCAGGAGGGCAGGGAAGGTGAAATGATTAGACTTGAGTTTTGGGAAAATCACTTTTGTGCCTGAAAGGAAAATGATTGGAAAGAGACTTCAAGAAGGCAGACAAGCAGCAGGCATTGCAGTAATCCAGCTATGAGGTGATGAGGACCTGCACCAGGGCAGCGCCAGTGTGAGGGGAGAAAAGGAGGCATACTTGAGAGATGTTGCCGAGGTGGAATGGACAGGCTGGGCAGCAGCTTAGATGCGGGTGGGGAGTGGTGATAGCGCAGTGTGCAGGATGACTGAGGAACTGTGAGGATGGTGGTGTCCTCTCCAATATTAGCTAAGGTAGAAGGATGATGGTTTAAGAGAAAGATAATCAGTTCTTTGTTGGGCATAGTGAGATTAAGACATCTATTGGACATCTAGTTGGAGATCCCTGAAAGGCACTGTTGTCTATCATTATTAGGGAGAGGAAGGGCCCTCCAGGGCTCTGCTGGCTTTTCCCTCTCCTCCTCTGCCCTCTGTTGCCACTGTACCCACTGCTCCCTCACCACCACTCAATCTTTAACAAACCTTCCTTTACTGTGGCCTTCTCTTTTTCATGTTCCACATCATCTAACACACATGAACATCTGACTTTCCAGAAAAGACCAGAGCCCTGTATGGTCTCCATGATCCTTTGTCCTGGTTCACATTCCCTGTCACACAGGCCAGTAGGAGCTGGCATCCTGCTTGTCCCTCACTGTGTTTCAGATCTATTCTCTGACATCATGGCTCAGAAACCTTTCTTCTTTGGACAGGTTCAAGTCAAGTGTCCTTATCACACTGGCAACATTCTTGCTGATGTGACCTACTGACCTCTAAGTCATTCTCCCTTCTTTCTGAAACAGTTTAGAACCTGGTTCACAGCCATTAGCTCTAACCCAACCCATATCTTTATACTTGGAGACTTTAATGTACATGCTAATGTACCCTCTAACATAATCACCTATTAGTTCATCAACATTCAAATCTTCCCTAACCTACTAATCCCTTTCTTGTCTTTTTTCCCTCATTTTTCCCACCCATGGTGGGTGGTCATCCTTTAGAGCCTGAAACCACTCATAATTGTGCCATCATCAAGATTTAGAGCTCTGTCTCTCTTTTCATAATGGCCTGAGTTTGGAAAAGGGATTGCCAAAGCCCCAAAAGTATTTTGGGGTAGAAAACATCATTCTCCTGACACCAGGAGGCCAGTGCCTTAGGCTGGGGTTTAGTGACCAGTGAAAGTTAAGAAGAGTGAAAGATGAAAACCTTGAGGGAAAAGTGCCTTTGAAGCTGGTCTGGAGTCCAGGAGGCCTAAGGCCCAGGCCTGGGTATTTCATGATCTCCTAGGGTTGGGGTACCTTGTCCTGAAGCTGGAACCTCCCTTGTCCTGCTACTTTCCTTCCTCAACCTCAAAAAAAAAAAGACTCAAAAAAGAGAAGTCTCTTGGGGCAGAGTCCTGGGCCTGGGATTCCTGGATCTGTACTTACCCATCACAGACAACACGGTGCCCCCACCAGATTTAAGCTCTGTGTCAGTATTCCCCTTTCTGAACTTCACACAGTAATAGGTGCCACTGTCCTCTGGAGTGATGTGGCTGATGCTGATGGAGAAGTCCGTGTTGCTGCTAAAGGGGCCTGCTTTCTTTATCCCGGGGTAGGTGCCTCCTTTGAAATTGTAAATTTCCTGTCTCTGGGGCCCTTTCCCCTTGAACCACATGACTGGTCCTGGTGGTGGAGTCCCAAGCACTGTGCAGTTCAGAGTGACTGTCTCTCCCTCTGCCACATACACGGGATTCTTAGGCTGCAGCACCTGGAGCTCTTCCTCGCCTTGGGCTCCTACAAGGAAATATAAGTTTTAATGTCATTTTCCTCCCCTGCCCATCCCAGGATTTTGACCTGGGTGTCTCTGTCAAGTTTGGGTAACATGTGAGACATCCAGATTCTAGGTCGGGAGGAGAATTAAGAGGGATTCATGGAGAAGGCCTGTAATTCTGGGACCAGAGATGGTATTAGGCAAAGACATCTGAGCTCAGGTTAAGAGCTACCCATGTGGGGCCTGTCCTCTTCCCTCTTCCAACACCCATCCCAGTCCTTCTTTTTTTTTTTTTTAGACTTTTTTAAAAAATTAATTTGTTTGTTTACTTTTAGTTTACAAGATTCAATTCTGCAATTCCTTGAGTTTCACACTTTGTCCCTCTCCCTCTCCTCCTCCCCATGGTGGCATGCAGTCAAGTATAGGATCTGTAAATACTTGCACATTAGACATTAGTCAGGTTATAAAGACAGATTGTATCAGATGGAATGAAAAAAGGTAAAGAGGACATAAAACCAAACAAGAAAAGGAAAAAGATCAAGTATTTTGCTTCCATCTAGATATAAACTCAGTTCTTTCTAGTTATTTCTCTGGATACACACATTTCTCTCCATCATGAGTCTTTTGGGATTGACTAATATCACTACATTGCTGAGAAGAGTCCAGTCTATCAAAGTTGGTCATCACACATATGTTGTGTCTATAATTGTGTAGAGATTTCTCCTTGTTCTATTCTTCTCACTCAGCATCAGTTTGTATAAGCTTCTCCAGGTAAATATGAAGTCCATCTGCTCCTTGTTTCTTATAGCACAATAGTATTCCATAACATGCATATATCACAACTTGTTTAGCCATTCCCCAATTGATGGGCACCCCTTAATTTCCAATTTTTTGCCACCACAAAAAGAGCTGCTATAAATATTTTTGTACATATGGGTCTTCCTCCCACTTCTATGATCTCTTTGGGATATAACCCTAAGAGTGGTATTGCTGGGTCAAAGGATATGAAATTATTTATAGCCCTTTGGGCATAATTCCAGATTGCTCTCCAGAAAGGCTGGATCAGTTCACAGCTCCACCAGCAATGCATTAGTGTTCCAATTTGCCCACATTCTCTCCAGCATTTGTCATTTTCCTGTTTT
Organism: Petaurus breviceps papuanus; assembly: GCF_028583685.1. Classification (NCBI taxonomy): domain Eukaryota; kingdom Metazoa; phylum Chordata; class Mammalia; order Diprotodontia; family Petauridae; genus Petaurus; species Petaurus breviceps. The sequence continues at coordinate 11,949,326 of NW_027187368.1, read as the reverse complement.
GTCATCTTAGCCAATCTGACTGGTGAGATGTGGTACCTCAAAATTGTTTTGATTTGCATTTCTCTAATCAATAATGATTTAGAGCATTTCTTCATGTGCTTATAGATATCTTTAATTTCTTTCTCTGAAAATTGCCTGTTCATATCCTTTGACCATTTATCAATTGGGGAATGACTTGCATTCTTATAAATTTGACTCAATTCTCTGTATATTTTAGAAATGCATCTCATTCCTTCTTAATGCCCAAAGGCTTTGTATTCATGTCAGGCACATTTTATATGTTTTCATGTGTCTGTGTTGCTCCCTCCATACCAGCGGGAGCACCTCGAAGGTTAGGGCTCTTGTTTTTCCTTTGTCTGTGAGCTAGACAGTCAGCACATAATAAAGGCTTATTGTTTGATGCTCTTCTTTGACCAGCAAGCACTGGACATGACATTGTGGAAGACCTGGATTCCAATCCAGCCTGCAATAATCAGGGTCTAACACGTGGAAGTCCCTTGTTCTCCTTCCTCTTTGGGAAAGTGAGGTTAATAAGACTCCCAGTAACTACCTCAAAATTGTGACGTGAGTATCACATGAAAAAATCCACGTAGTTCTTAAAGTGCTATGAAAATGGGCAGTGATAATTATCCTTACTAGGATGCTTGGACTTTCTGTCTCACTATACTCCTGAGAGGAAACCATCCTACAAAGAGTAACATTCTAGAGGAAGAAGAGCTATATGAACCTATGTCCACAAAGCTCTTCTAGACCTTTTCAGTACTTCACTGGTCCTGCAGGCCCTTCGGGGGACGCCATTCCTAGACAACTACCCTGCCAGTCCATAGTGATCTCTCCAGATGTATCATGAACCTCTGTTCTACCCTCTTCTTCCCTGGAGTTCCCCACTCACCAGAGACACCAATGAGCAGAATCAGCAGCAGAGAAGGCAGAGAGTAACCAGGTAGGTAGAAAAGACTGGTCATTTCACTGGGTCTTTGATGCTTCCTCTCGGTGTGTGACTCTTTGCTGGCTTAGATTCATAGAATGGACTGGATCTTCTGTAGGGAGGAATTGAAGTCAAACACATCTGCCTCTGATTGTTGGTGAACAGCTAGGTTTAAAGGAAATTTCTTCTTGGTTGAGAAATGGGAAGTGGGAGGGATTTCAGTTCAACTTCCTTCAGACTAAATTGTTTCAGTGAATGGTAATAATAGTCATGTTCTGCACAATTAGATATATCACTCCATTTAAAAAAATCATTCAGTTGCTCCCTATTGCCTAGGGAGAAAACATTCACTCCCTAACTTGACATTTAAAGGCATCTACAGTCTGGCTACAATCTATTTTTCCTGTTATATCATGCTACTACTTTGTGCATTCAATATACCAGAAAAAAACCAGATATTTCCCAGTTCATAATCTTCTCCTTGAATCCTGGTATCTCTTGTGTCTGCATACATGCACTTGTCAATCCTGCCTTCTCATCTCTGCCTTTTGAAATGCTTTACTTCTCTTAAGGTTAAATTCAAGAGGTGCTTTCCCTATGAAACATTGCTGAACTCTGGAACTATGCCCAAAGGGCTATAAATAATTGCATACCCTTTGACCCAGCAATACCACTTCTAGGGCTGTATCCCAAAGAGATCATAGAAGTAGGAGGAAGACCTGTATGTACAAATATATTTATAGCAATTCTTTTTGTGGCGGCAAAGAACTGGAAATTAAGGGGATGCCCATCAATAGGGGAATGGCTAAATAAATTGTGGTATATGAATGTAATGGAATATTATTGTGCTATAAGAATGAGGAGCAGACAGACTTCATAATATCCTGGAGAGACTTATTCAAACTGATGCTGAGTGAGAAGAGCAGAAGCAGGAGAAATCTGTATACAGTTACAGACACAACATATGTGTAACAACCAACTTTGATAGACTGGACTCTTCTCAGCAATGCATGGTTATAAGACAACTCCAAAAGACTCATGATGGAAAAAGATTTCAACATTCAGAGAAAGAACTATAAAAAACTAGAGAACAGAGTTTGAATGCAGATTGAAGCAAACTACCTGCTCTCTTTTTCTTGTTTGGTTTTGTTTCCTCTTTCCCATTGTTCATTCCATCAGTTACAATCTCTCTTTACAACCTTACTAATGCCTAAAGTGAGAGTATTTGCAGATCCTATAACTTGATTGCATGCCCCCATGGTTGGGGGGAGTAAGGAGGAGGGGGGAGGAAATTTGAAACTCAAGGAAATGTGGAACTGAATCTTGTAAACTAAAAGTAAACAAACAAATTAATAAAGACCAAAAAAAACCCCAAAACATTGCTGAACACCATCCCATTCCATCATCTCTCTCCCCTCTCCAAAAGTGATCCTCACAAAATTTTCTTAGAGCTCCATCTGAATGTCTTGTTTCTCTCTGTCACACTCTTCTTGTAGTATGTTTTTGTTCTTCAGTCTTTTCTGTCATATCTGACCCTTTGTGACCCCATTTGGTGTTTTCTTGGAAAAGATACTAGGTTGGCTGGCAATTTTCTTCTCCAGTTCATTTTACAGATGAGAAAACAGAGGGAAACAGCATTAAATGACTTCCCCAGAGTCACACAAGTAACACGTGCCTAAGGCTGGATTTGAATTCAGGTCTACCTGACTCCAGGCCCAGAACTCTATCTACTAGGCCTCCTAGTTGCTTCTTGTAGTTTGTTAGTGGAATACATATTATAACATAGTAGACTCCAAACTCTATCAGGAGAAGGATTCTCACTATCCATCAGGATGTATTGTGTAAAGTAGTTAATAAAACATTTGTTAAACTGAATTCAATTAAAAATGATCACCTGGTTTGTATGAAGTTCCACTGCCTAGAGTTAAATAACAAAGGAGTAATGGGTGATGGAAAAGAAAGGATATAGTCACCTCAGACTGGCCCCTCTCACTATCTGTATGAGAAGGCTGTGACCCAGGGATCTAGGACACTGTGGAGAAGAGGGAAAATAGGAGGCACTGAGTGAGGATGGGGAAGAAGGTGGAGGTCAACAAAGAGGTGAATGGAGACCAGGAGCTCAGAGATGTAAGATGACAAAGGGCAGGAATTCATCCAGCTTGATTCCATGCAGGAAATGGGAAAGTCTTCCTGAGGTCTCCTTTGTCTTATGGCTATAAGTGCTCTCTTCACATTCCTACTATCTGACATTAAGCTTCTTGAGAGAAGGGATTGTGTCATCTTTTCATTTATGAAGGGGTTCTGCTGTCCTCAAGACAAGTAGCTGTGGGTTGTGGTGAGGGTGGGTGTCTTCACTGCTGAGAAGGCAGGCTGGACATGGGAGGAAAGGCATTTTTTGCCTGTATAGTATTCACATGATATCTCTGAGTAGGAGCCACAGATGTAAAAACAGAGAGAGGAAGTCTGATATTTCATCACCTGGTTACACAGCAGGGCATAGAGCTAGGAGAGTGAAGGAGACTCCTTTGTCTAAGCTTGGCTGTTCGCTGATTAATTCAGGGAAAGTGAGAGTTGAGAATCCAGGTATCTCAGGGCCCAGAGAGCTTCATGAACATGCCTACTCCTGGTGTGGTAGCTACAGGTAAGAGTTAGGTTAAAAGTGGACACCAAAGGTGGATGAGCAGACCTGAAAAGGGCTCAGTAAGCCATCACACCAGAGGTGTTAGGCTTTCCTGAACATGCCACGAATGTCTCTCCTGAGGCTTCAAGGAGCTATAGCATGTGCAACAGCCGCAGCCCATTGAGACGTTCTTGGCAGATGGGCTAAACTAGGTTGAGGGTAAACAACAGGTTTCAAACCTATTGGTGAGTAAGGGGAATGAATGTCTGGCATTGTGAAGTATGTGAGAACTCCCACAGTTGGAATAGGCAGATGAGAATAATTTGTTCCAACAACCATGAAAGTAACTGAAGTGGGTGACTTAGAGCATTTGAAGCTTGGTCAGACATTGAAGAAACCAAGGGCATCCACTGTGTCCCAGAGCACTGCTGGTTGTCCTGACTTTTGGTTTGCCACTGGACTTTGATGACTCTGGAAGAGCGGGTGAGGCTGATGATTTTGTTCAACTCTGCAGCACTTAAATCCGGTTCATCAGCAAATCAAGACATCATCTGTGAGGGTTGTCTTAGAACCTGTTTGAAAATGAAGGATGAACAACGATAGTAATCACTCCTTGCCATGTGTGAATAAATGAAGTCTCATTGATTTGAATAAACCCCTTTCTTCTCCCTTTTCCTGTAAGTAGGAAGGGTAAAAGATTTTTAAAATATAAAGGATCTCAGAGACTAGGGCATCCAACCACTTCAGTGGAGGAAACATAAGAGAGGCGAAATGAACTAGACCAAAGTAAAATAAATAGTAAATAGCAGAGCAAGGACTGGAGATCAAATCCTCTGAATCCAAAGGCACTCAGTGAAACTTGAGTGTAGCCTCTCTCTCTGTGTCTTCTCCCTGTGAATCTAGGACTAGGGATTTTGATTCTGATTAGAGAAGGTTATCTTGGGAAGAGGTGTCCCAGGGGAAAGAGGCAAGGAGTTTGCATTACTGGCATCTCATTGGCCTTTTCCATGACCCTATATAATGTTGGCATTATAACTTTCTCCAGCTCTAGCTTTACAATCTCTCACATTTCATCCCTGTCATACAAGTCATTTTCAGTCATGTCCTACTCTTTGTAACCCCATTTGGGGTTTTCTTGACAAAGACACTGGAATAGTCTGCCATTTCCTTCTCCAGCTCATTTTACAGATTCAGAACTGAAGCAAAAAGGGTTAAGTGGCTTTGCCCAGAGTCACACAATTAGGAAGTGTCTGAGACCAAATTTGAACTCACAAATAGGAGTCTTCCTGACTTCAGGTGCAATGCTTTATCCATTCCACCACCTACTGCCAAAAAGTGATGTTGTTACCCATCATCTATGCTCTTTCATTAACCTAGTCCTCTCTATTCACTGGAGCCCCACCTTAACCCAAACCAGGCCCTTCTCTTCTATTCCGGTTTTTAGACATTTATAATACAATCCTGCTAATATCTCTCTTAAACTCCAATTCCATATTGTTAGTCTATTGTTGGAATCTCCACCTGACTATATACTTTGAGATGCACATTCAATGAGTCAAAGGAGAACATATCATCTTTCCTTCCTAAAGCTGACCGTTACTTCAACTATTACTTTTTCATTCTGTTGAGGTCACCAAAAACCTAACCTTCTAGTCCCCCAAGTTCAAAATGGCAGAGCACTCCATAGTTCTTCCTTTACATTTACCATCACTTTCCCTCATTCCAGCCACTTGTCAAATCATCTCAAATTTACATCTATAATATCTCTTGCTACCCATCAGCCTCTTTCCATTGGCATGCCCATCACTCTCCTCTAAGCCAACATCACACCTCACCAGAGCTACTGGAATAGCACTTTTATTGGTCTTCTTGTTTCCAAATGGGAAGGACAAGGCTTTGCTGCCAGTGTCCTTTCTCATGCAGCCTCTTACCCTTGGTCAAACCCATGACTCCCATATTACAGATCACCTTTGTGCTACATCTCTTCTCAGGGCTTTAGTTTTTTCCCTTTTCCCATTAGTTTCCTTCCCTATAATTTCTCTCCCTGTTTACTCCCATAGATGACGGTCTGTGTGGAGATCAGTTCCCTTTCCCCAAGATCTCTACATTACAACTCAAAACCCAGATTTGTTTCTTTTTTTTTTTTTAAGCAATCGGGGTTAAGTAACTTGATCAAGGTTACACGGCCAGGTGTTTCTGGGTGGGTGCTGAGTGTCTGAGCCCGGGATTCGATCCCCAGGTCATCCCGACACTGGAGCCAGTGTTCTTATTCGCTGTGCTACCTGGCTGCCCCTCAGATTTGTTTCTAAAGTCGTTTTTTTTTTGGTCTGAGGTACCAGTAGCCCCTGACTTTATATAGAGGAGCCTCTCAGAAATGCAGATATACCATCTTCCACTGCTGCCTCACAAGTGGTTCCTCTTCAATGCCATAATAGTGTATTTGGTTCCCTGTCTCCCTCAGTGACTAGTCACTGCACCTCCAGCTTCCTACATCAATTCCTGAAGGTCCAGGAAATGGAGAAATTAACCCACTTACTCCCCAAATGACTGAATCTACCCTGATTTCCTCTGGGGAACTGGATGGGATTATTAAATGATTTGGGCCCTTGTCTCAAAACATCAAGGATGAGGGGGTGGGAGGACCAAACACACCCTGGATACACCTTTGCATGAGGGAGAAACAACTACAGTTAAAACATGAAATTTTAGACATAAAAATGACTTTTCAATGCAGAGCAGGGCATGTTCCCAATGAAACACAATCCATTTCTCTCTGGATGCATGAGAATATGTGGGAAATTGTACTGTCTGCATAATTTTTTTCTTGCTATTGACTTATGTTCTAACTAAATGCTATTGATTTTAATTCCATATGTCTTCTGGTGTTTCATCAATGAGCTGTAGGGTTGGGGGCATCCTCTTGAGATATGGGTGTGAATGGGTGATTATTCTAGCAGTCCCATAGACATGGGTGTGACAGTCATGCTAAGGGTGATGTTGGTGACACCACAGATGATTCAAAATACTCAAGGCACATTTAAGGAAGGAGAAAGTCATAATCACTCTAGATTCAGAGAATTCAGGGTGGAGAGCCTGAGCTGAGACTGTGAAGCCATAATAATGTGGAGAATGCTTCTCATGCAAGAGGGACAGCCTATGTTAAAGGAAGAAGGAAATATAATGTTAAGTTTAGGAAATATGTACCAATCCAGTTTGAATCTTTCCAGAGCATGAAGGGGAGTAATGGGAAAGAAGGTTTCAAATGTAAATTAGAACTGTGCCCTTGGAAGCTAGAACAGCAAAATGGATAGAGCACTGGGCTCAGAGTCAAGACCTGAGTTCAAATTTGTATTCAGACACTTACTAGCTATATGACCCTGAGCAGGTCACTTAGCCTCTGTTTGCCTCAGTTTCCTGAAGTGTAAAATAAGGATAACAACAGCACCTATCATTCATGGTTGTTGTGAGGATCAAATGAGATAATATTTGTAAGTGACTGGCACATAGCAGGTACTATAGTGATGCTTATTCCTTTTCCCAGATGGGTCTGAAATGCTAGGTTACAGAGATTACATTTTATCCTAGAGACAATGGGAAGATTTTGATGAGTCTTAAGGTGGGGATGTGGCAGGGCATGGTCAGCCCTAGATGTTAGGGACGTTATTATGATAGCTGCATGAGAGATGAACTTGAAATGGACGGACCTGGTGGAAGAAAAACCCATTGGAGACAATTAGAATAGGCAAAGTGAGAAGTAAGGAAAAGTGGAGCTAGGACTGGAGTCACGGCAGCAAAGAGAAGGAGACAGTTTGTTATTGACATCACAGCACTGGAATTACCAACCTAGTGACTGATTGATAGGAGAGTTGACAGAAAGGGAAGAAGTGTCAGTGATGTCTCTGGGAGTATGAACCTGGGTAACTGGAAGGATGATCCAACCTTCTGAGTCTCATTGGACTCCTCTCAAGTCTTAAGGGAGCAGCTCATGCTCAGGCTTAGGGACCTGATGAGACAATGTGTATAGTAAAGAGAAATGGCACCCAGAGCCCCAGAGTGGGGGAGATTTTGTATAGTGGGAAGAGGGCACCTCCTGGACTCAGAGAACGCAATAGTTGAGAGGATTTCCATTGCTTCTCCATCTACTGTCTAAGCCTCTCTGTACATCCAGTATATATCCTTTAGTAGACAATACTTAGGAAACCAGTGGCAGCAATGCTATCTGCCCAGGGTATAGATAGGTTAAGTTTTTCTTACATGGTCTGATATTGTCCTCAGACTTAATTACCTCAGAGTATTAAGCCTAGAGATGTTGTTTCAGAGTCCTGGTATCTTAAACACAAAACCCTGCCAAAGAGTACATAGGAGTGGCCCTCTCTTTGGCATGACTGTTCCTCCAGTGTGGTAATATAAGGTGGCTTGTTCTGAATGTACGCAGATAGCTTAACAGAAGCAGCCTGCTTCCCTGTGTCTTACTACCAAGTGGGTGAAAGTGGTTTACTATCAGTGCATGCCTAGCCTGGACAGGTTGCATCTTTAAAACTAACCAAAATGTTCACCTTTTTCTTTCATGCCTGCTTTTTTCCTGCTGGGTCCAAAAGATAAGAATATAGTTTGCTCACAACACCTATACCATAAGCAGAAATGATGAGGGGAAAGGAAGACTTTCCTCTTTCTCCTCCTCCTTTTTCTTCTTCTTCTCCTCCTCCTCCTCCTTCTTCTTCATCTACTCTTTCTTCTCCTCTTCTTCCTCCTCCTCTTTATCACTATTGTCCATTGAGATATGGTCTCTGGCCATACTCATTGACCTTTGATAATGTTGGAAAATCTCATTTTTCCAGGTAAAGGAGGCTGTAATGACAGTGATAAACTTGACAGATAACCTCAGAATGAACATTCCTAGCTGTGAGCAGTACCTGCACAGTGCTGGTGAGGTGCTAGGAAACATTGTCTTCCTCAGGGAAAACATGGATTTGGAGAGCACGGAGCTCATTCCCATTTTTAAACTACTTTGGGGCAGTCTCTGAGGGAGAAGCCAGTTGAATTACAGGAAATATTAATTGTCTGGTTGTTGTTTGCTATCTCCTGGGGACCAGACACCAAAGGGGCAGAGGGTTTGCTGGAAAAAGTCTCACGATATATAACTCTCCATCATTAGATCAAATGGAATAATTGTTATAAAAGCATTTTTCAGTCTTAAAGTATTTCATGAAAGAAAACTGGTATTGTCCTTATCATCTCGTTATCATGTCATTATCATATCTGCCATTGGACAAATCACAGCCCAGTGTCTTAACCCCATCTGCTTCCTCCTACCTGGTCACATTCTGACATCCTACTAATGTCAGGAAATGTTATCAAAATGGAAACTCTTTTAGAAAGTGTATTTGAAAGGGGCGGCTAGGTGGCATAGTGAGTAAAGTGCTGGCCCCAGAGTCAGGAGAACCTGAGTTTGTTTCCAGCCTCAGACACTTAACACCCACACAAAAAAACTAGCCGTGTAACCTTGGGCAAGTTACTGAACCCGAATTGCCCTCCAAAAAGCAAAAAAAAAAAGGTGTATTTGTAGTACTGGTTTACCAGGCTTTTCAACCTCACAGAACTGTACAGAGATGAGAGACTCAGAAACTATCTTAGAATTCACCAAGTGGTGTTGGTTTTGAAGCTTCAGTTTCTGAGATTGTGTTTTGGAAGCTTTTGAGAAAGAAAAATCCAGAAATTACATAAATGTCATTTACATATTGTACTTCTCTATCAAGAAAAACAGAAGGAAGAAGCATGCATATTTAAAAGGGCCAATAAAGAAACCAGAGGGAGACCAGGCATTGCTGGTGGAAAGTGTAACAAATATCACCACTCTTTTCAGTCTCTTCTGAAGCTCTTGAGACTTTAATGAATATGAGGAACATAATGACTGAGGGAGCTTAGAAAGCAGTTTCTTTATCACAATTTCACTTGATTCATTTTTTTCTGTTTAAAGAATTAGAGAGCTTGAAATCTGTGTTCCAGTCAGGGTTAGGGGATAGTTTGTGGTGAGTATGACAGATAAGAAATAAGAATAAAAACGGATTTCTGACTATGAGTCAGATTGGTATTGAAATGAGGGAGTCAGAGGAGACAACAGAGAAAAGAGGTCTGGAAAGAACAAATAATTCTGCTTTTGTAGTTCAAGCTGAACATATTTAATTTATCTTCACCATGACCACCCTTCAAATGTTGGAAGGCAGCTCTCATTTGTCCCTCTATGTCTGCTCTTATCCTTACCAAAAAATCACCACTGCCACTTATATGGCAAGGATTCCAGCATCTCCTTATCCTTCTCCAAATCCAGCTTGTCTCCTGCCTTCAAATCTAGACCCGTTTGTCAATGTCATCTTGGAATATGGTGCCTGGAATCTTAGTGCACTGTAGATTGGACTAGAAATTGTGGCTACAGCAATCCTGGAGAGCAATGTGGAACTATGCCCTGAAATTTATTAACTGGGGATATCCTTTGACCCAGTTATACCACTACCCTATCTAAATCATCAAAGAGATCAAAGAAAGAGGAAAAGAATACCTATATACACAAAATCTGTAGCAGTTCTTTTTGTTGTAGAAAAGAACTGGAAATTAAAAGGGTGACCATCAATGAGAGACTGGCTGAACAATTATGGCATGTGAATGTAATGGGGTATTATTGTGCTGTAAGAAATGCTGAAATGGAATGCCCCTATGATTGATGCAGGATAGGAAAACTACAGGATTCCCAAACTGGACTATTGCACAAGGGTGAGCCATAGAGATACAGAGAGCCAGAGGTCCTCTTAGAACAGAAACCCTTCTTTTTTCTTTCATTATTCCCTTTTGTTTACTCAAAAACCTCTCTCTCTTCCAATCAGAATTAGAAGAATAATTCATGTAATAATGACAACATTATAGGAACAAACAACTTAGAAAGCTTTAAGAACTCTGATCAGTCCCATGACTGACAATGATTCCAGAGGACACACAGTGAAATATCTCCTGTCAGAAAGATGATGCAGATTTAGACATTATATATATATGTGTGTGTGTGTGTGTGTGTGTGTGTGTGTGTGTGTGACAATACCAATATGAAAATGACTTTTACTTGATTTTGCATATTTGTTATAAAGATTTTCTTCCTTCCTTCTCCTAATTGTGGTGGTTGGGTGGTAGTGAGTGGAAAGAGATAATATAGTATTTTTTTTTTAATTAAAAGGAAGTTAAAGTTGCAAATAAAGAAAGGGGTGCCAAGGACTAAAATTCATACTCCGACAGTAGTATGATGAGGACAGAAGACTTTAGTGATGCTTCTTTTCTTATTCTGGACATTATGCTTCTATTAATATAGCCCAAAGTCATGTTAAATGTGGCATAGCATTATGTTTATTTTGATTGTTTAATTCTTTTATTTTTAAAGCAATTGGGGTTAAGTAACTTGCCCAAGGTTACACAGCCGACCGATCCTGGGTCCTCCCGACTCTGGGGCTGGCGCTCTTACTCACTGCGCCACCTAGCCACCTCAATTGTTTAATTCTTATAGAGTCTTCAGATAGTAGGAATGACTGTTGTCTTATACAGTCTGAGTTTAATTGGCAAGAATCTGATCTCTGTCTTCACTCCAAGAAATTCTAAGATCTCTGGAGATATTAGGATGGTTTTAGGTCGCCAGATCAGGACCTTATACAAGGGAAAGCTGGAGAGACATGGAGAAGCAAAGGTCCTCCTAGATCAGTCTCTTCCTTTTCTTTCCTTGTTCTTTTTTGTTGACTAAGAAATTCCTCAATATTCCAAGATGAAAGAAAATAATAAAGCTCAGGGACTCTAATGTCAACAATGAAAGAACAATATTTGTAACAACCCAGATAAAATGAGAAAATATTCATTGTAAAGAGTGAAATTTTATCTAAAAGATATCAGAAATGATGGAATGGGTCTCATAACTGGAATATGGTTGGGGAATGGTACATCTTATTGAATAATAGACTCTTTGAGAGTAAAAATGTTTTCATTTTCTGTCCTCATGTCCTCAGTCTCCAGAATAGTGTCTGGAATAAAGTAGCAATTCAATAAATGCTTGATAATTTATTGATTGGCAAGGAACAGAACAGATAGAATGGATTAGGCTGCTTTTCAGTAGATGGTACACCAGAAATAAGCCTTGACAACTTAGCAAGTTCCAGAATGAGGCATTTTTTTAGAAACTAATTTCTCATTTTTATGTATTGATATTTCCATTGATAATTTGAGTCTTGGTATACTTTGATTGAATCAATTTATTTTCAGAAATAAACTTCCCTTTGAACTAGGCCCTAGAAAATTGAGTAAACTAAACACTAAAACTAAGGGCAGAGATCGGAGAGTAGACATAGGTACTCAGTTTTAAAGTCTTTTCCTCCACCCAGTCCATCAGGAACAAAATGAAAATTATGATAACAATAATATCATCAATTAATTATAAATATTATGAATTCTTCAGTTATTTACATTGTGTCCAACTTGTTGTGATCCCATTTGAAGTTTACTTGGGAAAGATACTGGAGTGGTTTGTCATTTCCTTCTTCAACCCATTTTACAGGAGAAGAACAGATGATGATGCAGAACTTCATGATATTTTGTGATTGTCATATTCCAAAGCAGAATTTCAATTTCTTTTACTCCAAGACTGAATTTTGATTCAGTGCAAGCATCACTGTGGAGCTAGCTGCTGGAGATGGAAGTAGCCTAAAAATGTGGATGTAAGAACCCTGTTGTTGGCATTGACTATGATACCACAGCACTTTGTGAGACAGACATAGGCACTTAGAATAAATTCTGACAAAGACATTAGGTTGACAACTTAATGTAGAGTCTCATAGTGACCAAATTACATTCCTCTATAGATTGCTTAATTATTTAACTTAAAAGGAAAGCATAACCTTACAGAAACTGTGAAATGAACTGAATGTAGGCTACTATTGCTGTAGTACATCAAGTGACTCCTTGGATATGCCAAGAATGTCTGCATATCTTGTTCCACTGCCAAATGATGGAGATGATGAGAAAGAACAAAGAGAACAAGAACAAGAAGAATAAGAAAAAGATGACAAGATCAAGAGCCAAGAGAAAGGAAAAAAAAAGATTGGGAAGAAGAACAAGAATGGCAATGGGAATATCAAGAACAATGGTGAGAAGACAAGAACAAGTGCAAGAACAAGAATGAAAAGAAGAAGGACAAGTGCCAGAATCACCCACAGAAGAAGGAGGATGAAGTTAGTAAGAGCAGGAAGATCAGGAAGAGGAGGAAGAAGAGGAAGGACAACAATGGTGATGGCAGAAAAGAGAATGAACAATGGTGTCTCTGGTCGCCCCACATGAGCAATACTAGGTGATCTTGTTTCTAAACCATGTAGTTCTCTCTTCTTCTGTTGAGAAAGAACAGAGGTAAAACTAAGAATCAGAGTCTGTGCCCTATTGTGCCCTGGAGCTTAGGTCAATCTAGAGAGGCCAAGTTCAGCCTGGTATCTGTCATACCCTTGTCCTCTAGTCAGGGTTTCTGGGCTCAGAAGAAAACAAGAGAGCTAGTTTGGAACTAGCTGTTATGGGTCAGTGTAATTGCAAGCAAAGAAGTACTTAGTGCCTTGTTTTAGCTACTTAAGTATTTAGTACCTTGTTTGAGTTCAATTGCCTTTGAGCCTTGCCCTGATTATATCAAGTCTTTGTTAAGAAACAGAACCTGTGAATTCCACAGTGGGAGGGACTTGCCAAAGACAGGAGCAGGAAGGATGTAAGAGGTGGGCAGAACAGGGAGGAGGTAATGACCATGTAAAAGTAGAAGCACAAGCTGGGATAGAGCAGATTTGAGAAGGGGAATGGTTGTGGTGGCCGTCACTCTGTTTGTCTGTTCTACTGTGTTTGTGATACTTTATACAGAAGCCCTGGGACCTTACTGGAAGCCCTGAAAGAGGATTTTCTTGTTGTCTGTTTACAGAAGTCCTGGAGGAAGATTTCCAAGGTCCTGGGACTATAATGATGATTTGCATTAAGTTCTCAGACCTTGTTTGTGGGTCTGTGTTAAGTTCTCAGATGTTGTTTGTGGGTCTATGTTGATTTCACAGGCAGATAGTGAATTGATGATGGTGCCGCGAACACATGTGAATGTTATTTTGGCTCCGTTAAGCTTTGTCTTCTCAGAAACAGAAACTGCGAAGGACTTGAGGTGGAGTGAACACTGTGAGCTTCAATATGAAATGGGAGCTGGATGAGGAACTGGATGAGGAGCTGGACAAGGAGATGAGAGCTGTCCACCTGTGAATCCAGGTGACAGTTGGGTAGATTCAAGCAAGAGCTGGACCCATGGAAGAGGAGCCACGGAATTTGGGAGTCAGCCTTAAGCCAAGATGAAAAGACCTCTCCCTGGGTACTTAGTGCTGACTAAGAAGATCATGATTTACTGTGGCCTACGGGTAGAAGAAGTTTTTATTTCATACCTTGTACCCCTTAAGGATGATTGGAAACTAATCTCTAATCAAGAAGAAAGAAGAGTTCTTGATAGAGAGATTAAGACAATGTGACCTATGGGTGGGAAAACTTTGACCTTTGTACTTTGTGTCCCTTAAGGAGGATTGATCCTTAGAGATGATTGAGTTAAGGACTTACTGAATGATATACTTTGTTTAAAACTATGTGGCCATTTTAATGATAAGTTGCTATGTTATATTATTGTGAATGCTGTACTTTGGTTTCTGTGAATGTTTTGCTTTAGTTTACTGCTGAATAGAGAGTTCACTATACTACGTGATCAGAACCTTAAAACTATTCACAGCAGCAGTCCTCTGGAAAGCTACTTGTGCTTGGCTTTATAGTCAGTAACATGGGGGAGGAAACTGTATCTTATCCCAGGCCAGGACACTGTCTGGAAGCAGGAGGAAGCTGGAACTGAGGAGCTGGAACAGGGGAGCTCTTGAAGTAGAAGTTGGTGCCTGAAGCTATGGGAGAAAATAGAGAGCAGAGATTAGTCAGGACCAATCTCTAGTGATCCTCACCTTATTATTCCCCCCTCTGTCTGACTCTAATTTTCACTTGCTCTCTCCATCCCCAACCTCTCCACTAGAATTCTTCTCCTGAAAAATTTGGAGCCATTGTAAGGATCCTAGGAAGCTGCTCAGTAGTTCAGGAGCCCATGCATAAAATATGCCCTAGTGTTTTCCCATCTCTTCCTTCCTCAGTTCCAGAATAATTCAAGAATGGTGGAGAGGTCAGATCAATTGCACTTTCAACCCAACTGTGACTAGGACCTGGGGCCAACTTCTTTGAACCCTGACCCTGCTGCTCACTAATCAGATACATCATCTCACCTGTTCTCTTCCAAAAGAAGAATATGGAGACATTGGAATAGCAACAGAACCTTAAGGCCCAGAAGGAAAACCATAAAGAGCTGTGCAGAAACCTGAAAAGGGAAAAAAAACCCCACACATTGGCAAACCCATTTTTCTATTCTCTACCAGAAAGAATGACAGAATGCACAATTAATTGAAAGCAAAGGAGTCTAGTAAAATATCTTTAAAAGGAAGGTAACAGTACATAATTTTCTTTGTAAACCTAGGGCATACTCTTCTACAAATATATAAAATGATCAGCAAGAAAACTCATTTGGAAAATATATGTGGACAGGCACAGAGGGAAAGAGCATGTACATTTAGAGTGCACATGGAGTGCACCATCTTGTGGAACAAGGGAAAAAGGAAGGTGCTCTCTGTTCTTATCTTGGCTGTTACTCCCCTGTTAACCATTCTTGATCTGTTCTTACCAGTCAAGAGGTAACTCTCCTTAGCAGCAAGAACAGGAGCAAAATAGGAATCAGATAATTCTACTGCTTTCTCTTTTATTCATCATAATAGATAATTCTACTGCTTTCTTTTTAAATAAGAAGGGCTTCTAATTATTGCCTAACTTAAAAATCCCAGGGATGAGGTAAGGAGCACATGAAATACTGTGTTTAAAGAAATTCATAAACTAAAACACCCCACATTCATTAGTGAAGGAAAAGGATTGTGGTCATTGTCACGATGGGTCAGGTAAGCTACTCTTTGAATGAAGCCTGAGCTGAGAACCTCCTCTGTACAAAGTCAAATAGAAGCTCACTTCTCTTATTGAGACCAGAGATAAACTTACCTGAGTATATTTGAGCCCCATGCATGGGAAAAGTTGAACCTCTCAGTGTCTTATTGATAGGATCCTGGGAATCATGGGACACATGACAGGTGGAAACAGTGTCTTCTTTTTGCACAGACATGCGAACCACAAGTGAGTACTAGATTTTTAAAGGAAATCCTTGCACTTTTTGGCCATCTGAAGTGACCAGGACATGCATTTTTACATCTTGGGCTTCAGAGCAATGGGCAGAAGAAAGTGGTATTTTGTAGTCTTTCTATCTACCCTACAGGTTCTAGTCAGCTGAACTGATTGAAAGCATAATGGACTCTTAAAAACCACCCTGCTAAAACTTCTAGGGAAAAACTGTACCCAAATGTGTCAAAGATGGTCCCTGAATTATTGGGCATGCTGAAGAAACTGCTCCTATGGCCCCTTGACCCCCACCAGAACCCATGCAATACACATCATGGTCCTTGCCTCATTCTACAATAGAAGGCCAATAACCTCAAATGGCACCCCAAGGGAACACTGGATCTTCTAACCCCACTTCTAAGAGAAACCTATATAGCTTGCTCCTCACAGTGATAAAGTCCAGGGTGTTCAGGAGAGTGAAGTGGTATGGATGGTAGAAAAGAGAGTAGTGAATCAATGGCATCCTCTACTCATAGAGGGTGGAAAAACCTGCATAGTACTAGTGGCCAGACCATCTCAGACCAGCTCATTTGCCACACTGACAAATGGAACCTTGAGGGCAACTCTGAAGACTGATGGCACAATTGCCTTCATGTGAGTATCAAACTACTCCTGGAGGGGGGGTGGGGAATGAACGAATCATCAGACCAGGGAAAACCCCCTGGACAACAACACCAAGGTGACAGTTTCAGCTCCAACTAGGGGCACAGAGTCTATGTCAGAGTGGAATTCAAACATATACCTGCATTAGCAAGCACCCTAGCACACCCAGGATGATCTGCTAGCACAGGCTCTTTGATGTACTTTGCTAAAGGAAAGACAGCTTTAATGGGGTTAACAATCCTACTTTAATAAAGAAGTGTGTTCAAGAAAGACAGATGAGTAGAAAATATAAGCAGAGAAATTAGCACAAAGACCAACAGAGAAGGCTCCAACTGTCTGAGTAAAGCAATATTACTATATACTTTACAAACATCACTGGATTGAGGAAGCACAGAAAATATCTGGGCAGCTGGGGGGAGGGGCTCTTAACAAATGGTCACTCACGAGGGAAAGCCAAGATGTCAGAGTAAAAGAAGGAACTTGCTTAAGCCCCGTTCCAACTACCTCCAATACCTGTAAAAAAAATTACTCTAAACAAATTTTAATGCTACAGAACACAAAGTGACAGAGAGAAACAAATCTCCTGCTGAAGGCAGCCTGGCAGGCCAACAGGAAGGGTCTATCGTACCAGGCTGGGAGCCAAGTGCAGTACCACATGAGCTATGCTGGCCCACACCTGAGACAGCCTCAACTAGTGGCACAGACCAACCAGAGCAGACTTCAGGAGAGTGAATCACTGGCAGTTGTGGTTGTTTCCAGACTTCTCAACCCACAAATGCCAAAGAGAAAGTAAAAGATCAGTGGGGAACTCTGTTGATTCAGGGTGGGAGAAGACCATAGTTTGGCCCCTAACCTCCGGGAAAGAGGTGATAGCGGTGCAGCAGCTGCAGCTACTGCCCCGTGGCTGCCTCCTGGAGCTCCTGGCCTGCAGGGGATCAAGCGACCATTCAGAAGGTAATTGCTCTTGCTTTGATTTGCTTGGATGTGGGTCGCAGTCTTGGGTGGTCATGCTGGGGTGAGAAAAACCAGTGTGCAAACATTTGTGGTGGCTGTAAAGAGGACACACTCTGACAACTGCGAAAATCCCAGCAATTTGGGACACAGCTCTCTCCACTCTGGAAGCAGAGTTATACCATGCCAAAGAGATAAAAAGTCTAGTAATTGGCTGGCAAAATGAATAAACAGAGGAAGCACAACCAGAATATAGAATCCTTTTTTGGGGACAAAGAGGATCAAAGCATATAACCAGAAGAAGACAACAAAGTCAAGGCTCCTACATCAAAAGCTTCAAAGAAAAATATGAATTTGTTGTAGGTCATGGAGGAGCTCAAGAAGAATTTTGAAAAGTAAGAGAAGTAGAGGAAAATTGGGAAGAGAAATTATAATAATACAAGAAAATCATGAAAAGTGAGTCAACAACCCAACTGAAGAAAATAACACCTTAAAAAAATAGACTAACTCAAATGGCAAAAGAGGTCCAAAAAGCCAATGAGGAGAAGAATGTCTTAAAAAGTTAAATTGGCCGTATGGAAAAAGAATTTCCAAAACTCGCTGAAGAGAATATAACCTTCAAGATTAGATTGGAGCAAATGGGAGCTAATGACTTTATGAGAAATAAAGATACTATAAAACAGATCCAAACAAATGAAAAAATAGAAGGCAATATGAAATATCTCATTGGAAAAACCACTGACCTGGAAGATAGATCCAGGAGAGAAAATTTAAAAATTATTGGACTACCTGAAAGCCATGATCAAAGAAGGAACCTAGAAATCATCCTCCAAGAAATTCTCAAGGAAAATTGCTCTGATATTCTAGAACCAGACAGCAAAATAGAAATTAAAAGAATTCACCGATCACCTCTTGAAAAAGATCCCAAAAAGAAAACTCCTAGGAATATTATAGCCAAATTCCAGAGTTCCCAGATCAAGGAGAAAATATTACAAGCAATCAGGAAGATACAATTTGGGTATTGTGGAAACACAATCAGGATAACACAAGATCGAACAACTTCTACATGAAGGGATTGAAGGGCTTGGAATATGATATTCTGGAGGTCAAAGGAGCTAGGATTAAAACCAAGAATCACATACTCAGCAAAACTGATATAATACTTCAGGGGAAAATATGGTCATTCAATGAAATAGAGGACTTTCAAGCATTCTTGATGAAAAAACCAGAGCTGAACAGAAAATTTGACTTTCAAGTATAAGAAGCAAGAAAAGCATGAGAAAGTAAACAGGAAAAAGAAATCATAAGGAACTTATTAAACTTATTAAAGTTGAACTATTTACATTCCTATATGGAAAAATGATAATTATAACTCATGAGACTTTTCTCAGTATGAGGATAATGTATATAAATATAAATATATAAATACATACATGTATATAAATATAAATATATAAATGCATATGTAAATATGTATATGTGTGTACATGTATGCATAGACAGAGAGCACAGAATGAGTTGAATAGGAAGGGATGATATCTAAAAAATAAAATTAAGAGGTGAGAGAGGAATATAATGAGAGAAGGAGATAGGGAGAGATAGAATAGGGTAAATTATCTCATATAAAAGAGGTAAGAGAGGGGAAGATCAGGAAGGTGAAAGGGAATGAGTCAACCTTACACTCATTGGATTTGGCTTAAGGAGGGAATAACACACATTCATTTAGGTATCTTACCTTCAGGAAAGTAGGAGAGAAGGGGATAAGAGGGGGGATGATCGAAGGGAGAGCAGATTGGGGAAAGGGTAGTAGAAGCACATACTTTTGAAAAGGGACAGGGTCAAAGTAGAAAATAGAATAATTGGGGGGGGCAGGATAGGATGGAGGGAAATATAGTTCATCTTTCACAATATAACTACTATGGAAACATTTTGTGTAACTACACATGTATAACCTATATTGAATTGCTTGTCTTCCCAGTGGGGGTGGGTGAGAGGGAAGAAGGGAAAGAATCTGGAAATTAAAGTATTAAAAACAAATGTTAAAAAATTGCTTTTTACATGCAACTGGGAAATAAGATATACAGGCATTGGGGTATAGAAATCAATCTTGCCCTACTAGAAAGTTAGGGGAGGATGAGGGAGGATATAAGAGAGAAAAGATTGGGGGAAGACTCACTATTTTGGGGTAGGGGGTAGGGGATAGATGGGGAGAAAATTTGTAACTCAAAATCTTGTGGAAATGAATGTTGAAAACAAAAATAAATAAATAAATTGAAAATAGAAAAACAAAACAGAACAAATGGTCACTCAGAGTCTTGACTAGGAAATCAAAAGATTCTTCTCATGAGCAAACCCCCAAAGCAAAATTTCAACTCAGAGTATATATATATACTTCTCAGAGCCATAAGGCACCACAGCCCTTGTGAGGCAGTGCTTAATTAGCTTAGTACCAAAAGGTGTGAAAGTCTTCCTTAAGCAAGCCTCCCCTAAACAAGCTTTCCTTTAGGCAAGTTCCTCCCCCAATGGGCTCTATGCGATTCACGATGTATCACAGCTGGGCATATAGGCATGTTAATGGACAGGTAATATCTTCAAATTACCTTAACATTATAGTACCTCACCCTGCGGAAGGGGCACCATGGAGAGTGCCATGGAATCTACTGATGGTACAGGATTGATGGTACAGGATACTCACGTGCTCACAACTCTAGTGGTGTCACAACCTGCTATCCCTGCAACCAACCCAGGACTTTCTCTTCACCACGTGGGAGCTCACAACCACTGTACTCATGACCCATGGGAAAATGATTCCTGATAATGTGCCCACTATATGTGGACAACAAGGTACCTCCTCCAGTCCCTCTGCCCTGTTCAGAGGCCCCAGAGGCACTCACCACCTCTATACTGGACTCCTTCCCAGAACACTTGGGACACTCAGTGAGGCCCACTGGACGTTGCCTATACTGACCTATCTGACCCAATTATCTCAATACTCTTTTCAGGCATGATGTGAGGACCACCATGAACCACATTCCTGTCCACACATCCTAGCCACATTCACATGCCTAGGAGAATTTAGGAAGCACCCCACAGTGCTAGCCAGGATATATGAAACATGTTGCTTTGTCAATCTCTTTCAATTTGCTGAACTTGCTTTACAATAATGTCCTGCAAAAATGGATAATTTTGATTACATTAAATTTCAAAGGTTTTGCACAAACATA
This sequence comes from Petaurus breviceps papuanus, assembly GCF_028583685.1. Taxonomy (NCBI): domain Eukaryota; kingdom Metazoa; phylum Chordata; class Mammalia; order Diprotodontia; family Petauridae; genus Petaurus; species Petaurus breviceps. Next base: position 11,928,673 of record NW_027187368.1, on the reverse strand, counting down.
GCCAATGCTACCAAGATTAGAAAGAAATCAGAAAACTGAGAAAAAATTTTTACAGCCAGGGTCTCTGGTAAAGGCCTCATTTCTAAAATATATGGAGAACTGAGTCAATTTTATAAAAAAATACAAGTTATTCCCAATTGATAAATGATCAAAGGATATCATAGGCAATTTTCAGATGAAGAAATGAAAGCTATCTATAGTCATGTGAAAAAAAATGCTCTAAATTACTATTAATTGGAGAAATGCAAATTAAAACAACTCTGAGGTACCATATCATAGCTATCAGATTGGTTAATGTGACAAAAAGATAAATGTTGGAGAAGATGTAGGAAAATTGGAACACTAATACATTGATGGTGAAGTTGTGAACTGAGCCAACCATTCTGGACAGCAGTTTGGGACTATGCCCAAAGGACTATAAAATTCTGTAGATCTTTTGATCCAGCAATACCATTACTAGGTCTGTATACCATAGAAATCATAAAAAAGGGAAAAGGACCTATTTATAGAAGAAAAAACATTTATAGCAGCTCTTTTTGTGGTGCAAAGAATTGGAAATTGAGAGGATGCCCAGCAATTGGAGAATGGCTGAAGAAGTTGTGGCATATGAATGTAAGAGAATACCATTGCTCCATAAGAAATGATGAGCAGGCAAATTTCAGAAAAACTGGAAAGACTTACATTAACTGATGCTGAGTGAAGTGAACAGAATCTGAAGAACATTGTACACAGTAACAGCAACATTGTATTATAACCAACTTTGATAGACTTAGCTTTTCTGAACAATCCAATAACCTAAGACAATTCCAAAAGACTCATGATAGAAAATGCTGTCCACATCCAGAGAAGGAACTATGGGATCTGACTGCAGATCAAAGCATACTATTTTCTCTCTTGTTTTCCCCTTTATCGTGGTTTTTCCTTTTGTTCTGATTCTTCTTTCATAACAAGACTAATGAAATAAGTTTAGTATGATTGTACATCTATAGCCTCTATCAGATGGCATGCTGTCTTGGGGAGGGGGGGAGAGGAGGAAGAGGGAAATTTTTAGAGCTCAAAATCTTATAATAGTGAATGTTGAAAACTAAAAATAAATAAATTATTTAAAATAAAACAATGTTCGGCAAAAGCCAGGCTGCCCCTCATCTGGCTGACCCATTACAGGCCCTACCTGTCAAAGAGCACTCTCCACATAGGAAGGGCAAAAGCTGCTGCTCCCACACAGAACCTCACTAGTGCTAGGCATGCTGTGACCCGCCAGCATTTAGTGACCACGATTCACCACCACAGCTTTCTATACACCAACTGCACTAAAGCTTTCAATGAGATGAGGGAAAAAATACCTTTTTGTATTTAGTCAGCCATTTATATTTGTATTTAGTAGCCTACCTCAGTTTAACAGCACAGGATTCTGTGACATTACTGAAAATACCAGTGGGTGTCACGAATTACTCAGGAACTGCCCCACAGGGTTTCTCCAGATGAAAATATGTGCCCCCAATGGTCAAACTTTGCCTGAGTCAGCAGACTTCAACAAGACAGTGTTCACCTGTATTTATAAATCAAACCTGACTGGCAGTGCCATAAGGAACATGGCAGGCAAGGGCACCACCAGTTTCAGAGTATCTTATCTATACCCACAGTCCAATACCTTTCTTGCTTACTTTGATACCCATCCTAGTCACCGTAGGTGTGGATGTCAACTTCTATAGGAATGTCCAATAGCACCGGACAGACCCCTTGATATCTTGTACCATTACTGGTGTGCAGTATGACATGTCCTGATAGGCCTGGGAGCTCTTACTATGCCTATAAACTGGGGAGTTTCAGGGGAAGAGGTTCATAGGAAGCTGGAAGATTCACTGATGGTTATTGCAGAACAACTAAAGGACCAAACTGAGGACTTGACAAATTGGCTGAAGAACAACATACTTTGGGAGTTCTGGGGATGATGGATCACCAGTGGACTTGGACTGCCTGGTAGCCAGCCAGGAATGAGTTTGGGATTTGAAAGCTCTCCATGTTGTGTGTGGACTGAGGCCTCAGGGGAAATAGCCCACATCACACACCACATGATAAATCACATAAAGACTAAGGACACCATCATTACAGATGTTAAGAACATCTTGCCAGGGACTATTAATGTTTGCACTGATCTTTTCTCCTGGATTTTTCCAGGCAAATGGGCAGGATTCCTGGGGAAATCCTTAGAAGTTGTGATTTATATGCTTGCTGTGATTTTGATTATCTCATGATCATCATATGATGATCATAATCTTCTATGATTATCTCATAGATGTGGGAGTGCATAATAGTGGTCAGGGAAAAGGAGGTAGATTGCATAAAAATTGGATCTTTTTTACTTCCCTTGACACCATCTCCTCCCTTCTAGTCAGTGCATATATAGGAAGTTTATAAGGAGCCAGTCTAAAGGGGCAATAGCAGAAAATCAGATTGCAAAGGGGGAAAGTGGAAGTCACATGCAAACTGTCCCAAAGATCAAAGGAGCAGAATTTACAAATTGTATCATGCACTAATGAAAGGCACTCCTGAATCAGTTGAATCGGCACAAGCCATCTGGGTGCTGCTGTTGGGCTTTGGATCCTGTGATATGTAAATCTCAGACAAGATCCAGACCTCTGCAGTAAGGCTAGCAGAACACCAAGAAGTGCTAATAATTTTGAGATGACATGGGCATGTTAACTTAAAGTTTTGCTGACAACTTTCAGATGACTTGGACGTGTCAATGAACTAACCATCAGGTGGCACAGATAAGAGTTAGTCCATTCCTCAAAAAAGCCTATTAAAATGAATCCTCAAACTCCCATCTCCCAATGACTCTTCCATCTCCTTCAGGTGCATGATGCTTAGGGTTCCCAAATCTAATCGATGGTTGAGTGATAGTCTGTGCCTCACTCTCTCTCTCTGTCCTCTTCCCCATTGCTGCCCATCTCTCTGTCTTCCACACCATCTGCCCTTTTGCTGCTTGTCTCTGTACTTTCTGTGGTTTCTGCCTCCATATTCTTTGTGGTCATTTATTTATAGTGTGACTGCCATTCTGTTTCCTGTTGCCATAATGATTTTTTTCCCAGCAAGCACACAACAAACTGGTTATGCCTGCCTTCATTTCCTAATTTCATAATCAATTTACTTTTCCTTCTACAGCTTCTCCTCCTCCTCCTCTTCTTCTATTTTCTCCTCCTTCCCCTTCTCCTTCCTCCCTGGCAGTCTCATAGATGAGACACTGGTAACCCACATTCCAGGGACTTCAACACCAGATGTTGCATTGAGCTGAATCATAAGGACACTGATGGGTCAGAGGACTTGTGTTCATACCCAGCTCCAATACTTCTGTGAGTCCCAATAGTTGTGTGACCTGCAGAAGATAATTCATCCCTTTGAGCCTCTGTTTCTTTATCTGCAGGGGTGACATGGGGCAAACCCATTTGAGCTCAGTTTAAGCACCATCCCCCATGTGAGTCTTTTTCTCTTTCTACTTCCAACTCACCAGTCAAGGCTCTATGAATGTTACCTGACCTTGTATTTATTTTAGGTATATTCTGTGTGTATTTTATGGGTCTAGGTTGTTCCCCCGTTTCTCATGGAAATACAAGTGCCATGAGAAAGGGCCTCTTGTTCTTGCCTCTGTCTTCGAGGTACATAGTCAATATGTGACAGTGTAGCAGCAAGCACCCCAAGCATCCTCAGGGTTTGCTGCCAACACAGGTTCTTGGATCTGTTTTGAGAAAGGAAAGCAACTCAAAATGGGTTAACAAGCTTACTTTAATCAGTCAAACATAATATCGTTTACCTTGTTCAGGGGAAAAAGGTCAGCACCCCAACTTCAAAGTATACAGACAGAATTATCAAGACAGAAACAGATCAAGTAGACAGCTTTCCAAACTGTCCAACCATTACATCCATACCAAATCAACATCTGGGTTTCAGCATCTGGGTTTTTCAAAGCCGGGGGGCTCTGGACAACAGCTTCTCAGAATCCAGATCAAATCACAGAACACTTCTCAAAGTGAGCCCCAAAACAAAGCCTCACATCAGGGCTTATATAGCCTTCTCCTGGCTCAGAGAATGTAACAACCTTTTGGACCCATTGGCCAATCAAAAAGTATCTACTGAAAAACAAGCCTCCTACCCCAGGCTCCAGGTGCACTTTAGCCTAGGGGCAGGGAAGATCTTTAAGATTTACATTCCCATTACAGACAGTGGCTTATTGATTATTTGAAGGACTTCTCTGAAAAGCAAGCATTGGACTCAGAATCAGATAAGACTTGGCTTTGAATCTAGCCTCCAACAATAAAGTGTAACAATAGGCAAGTCACTGAATCTCTTTCTTCATCAGTAAGATAAGGACAGTAATACTTCATTTAGCTATTTCAAAATTTTGTGGTGGGGATCTAACGAAAAAATATATGGAAATCACTTTGCAGCTCTTAAAGAGCTATGTAAATGAGTAGTTACATTATTTTATTGCTTTTTCATTATTATTATTTGAACATTTCTACCATTGTTTTGGTGGCATTCAGAGAGATGCTAGCAATAAATCACTGTCCTTTTATTCATTTATTTTTAATATGTTGTAAACTATTGCAAGGTGATTAAAATGACTACTTATAGTTGAATAAAAGTGTTCAATTGGAAGTTCATCTTTTGTAGGCTAGCTAATACCATTCTCAGATAAAGTACAACTCCGGGGGAAGACCAGGTGACCCAGGTGATACCCATCTTGTGCTGTTCTCATGTGATTTTGATCTCCTCTTCAAGGTCTCTGATTATCAGCACCATTTTGGGGTAGAAGATCTTTTCACCTCTGCACAGGTCACAAGGCATTTAACTCAAAAGATTTTCTCATCTTTTTAGAAAAATCATTTCTTTGGGTGACTGTTGACTCAAACTATCCATGTTTTGGCCGACCCGCTCATGAGGCTCCAGGTTTTTTATTGATGGAGAATATTGGGGGCCTCCCCCTCCCCTACCAGCCTGGAATGAGTTATCCAGCTATTATAGGGGACTCGAGAGTCCAATCCACACTGTCCCTATCTGGTCACAGGAGGACCAAGTGAACAAATACCCAAGAGTAGAGTCAGGGAAGCCAAGGAAGAGCCAAGTCAGTGGACATGTGCACAATGGCTACTTGGTTTGTGTCATTGTTTGTCATACAATTTTGAACTGGAAGAAAACTTAACATTCATTTAGTCCAAACTTCTCTTCCAAAACACACTAAGGTCCAGAGAAAGGCAATAACTTACCCCACATCATATGGATGGTAAGGATTAAATATGAATTAGCAGAGATATGCTGTAGGCTGTGATTGTGGTCAGATTGAGACATTCATATGGTCAACAGCATTATGTGTCCCTATTGCCTCTAGCATGAAATATACCTCCTTTTGCCTAGGCTGGCATTTAAAGCCCTGCACAATCTGTCTCCAATTTTTTTTATTCTTATTTAACAGTATTCAACTTCATATTCTCCATATTTTTCATCCATCTTCCAGTTCCATGCATCTTTTAACATAAGCTATCCCCAGTGCCTGAAACATACTCCCTCTTTTTCTCAACCTGCTGATGTCTTTCTTTTCTTTCAAGGTTCAACTCAGCTATCATATCTTCAATGAACCCTTCCCAAATTCCCCAGTTGAAAAGGATCTCTCCCTCTTCATATTTTCTTAGACCACTTTGTTTGACTCTCTCCTGCCAATCTTTCATCCAGACATTCAACAATTCATTTATTGATCCATCTAGCATTTCCTGAGTATCTCCTGTATGCCAAGCACTGTGTGGTCATCCTAATGTTTTTTTTTGCAGGGGGAAGGTAGAGTAATTGGGGTTAAGTGACTTGCCCAAGGTCACACAGCAAATAAGTGTTAAGTGTTTGAGGTAGGATTCAAACTCATGTCCTCCTGACTCCAGGGCTGGTGCTCTATTCACTGGGCTGCTTAGCCATCCTGGTCATCCTAATCTTGTATTACTCTTTTGTAGATATATGACTTGTCCTTTCTAGAATAATATAAACTTCTTGAACATAGAGACTGTATTATTTCCCATCTTTGAAAGCCCAGTGCTAAGGATAGTGTTTTGAACACAGTAATAATAATAGTAAAAATAATAATTAGCCTTTACATAAAACTTAAAGGTTTGCCAAGTGCTTCCAATATCTTAATTAATTTGATCTTCACAAGGACCCTGAGGTGCAGGTTCTATTTCTGCAAGTGAGGAACTAAGATACAGAGAAGTTAAATAACTTACCCAGGGTCACAGAGACAGCAAGTGACTAAGGCAAGATTTGAAATCAGGTCTTCAATTTGATATCAGGTCTTCATGTCTCCAATTTCTACACTCTATCTACTGGAGAAGGCATCTGTTTACTGAAATGATTTATAAACTTGAGGACTCCCAGGTACTTTCTACTTAGGGCTACTTGATTAGAGTTAAGGGGTAAAGAGATAACAGACAGGGGCAGCTAGGTGGTTCAGTGAATAGAGCACTGGCCCTGGAGTCAGGAGGACCTGAGTTCAAATCCGGCATCAGACACTTAACACACACACACACACACACACACACAAAACTAGCCATGTGACCTTGGGCAAGTCACTTAACCCCAAGTGCCCTCCAAAAAGCAAATAATAATAATAATAATAATAATAATAATAAAAGAGATAACAGACAGAGAAGGAAAGCTAGACAAGTTTAGACCATGGTCACCAGGACCTAGCTAAGAGGCATGGGACCCAAGAGTCACAGAAAAAAAAAGGGAAAGAAAATGGTGGATGAAAGAGGAGAGCAATAACTAGTGAATGAGAAATTGGGAAAAGCTAGAAGTGATTGTAGAGAGAAGATATGTGTTTTCGGTGCTTAACTGGGGCTCAGGGACTCAGGGGGGTGACGACCAAGGAACAGTCAGCTACAAAGAAGGCAGAGAAGAACCAGGTAATAGAGGAAACTTGACATTTTGATGGGTGCCTGGTGCTTCCTCAGGTTGAATTTTAATTTAATTTAATTTGAGACAGGTATCAAAACTGGAAAGCCTTCCTTCCACATTCCTAGAATACCTGATCTGGATGTCTTCTGCCACAATGACATTCTACCATTTATCATATTAATTGATGTCTGCATCATATTTCTCCCCCAATGTGGTATCACTTCCTAGAGGATGAGGACAAAATTGTTTTACATCTTTGCATCACCAACACCTAGCCCAGGACTTTATATAAAATAGGTATTTAAGAAATATTCAGTTAGTTGAACTGGAAAGAACCTTAAACATCATGTCAATCAGAGGGTTTGGGTTCAAGTTCCAGCTTTACCACCTCAGAGTTATATGACATTGAGCAACCTCCTTAACTTCTACAAGTCTTAGTTTCCTCATAAATTAAAAGAAAAGGATCACATTTCCACTATTGATTTCATAGGGCTATCGTGTGTCAAATATTGTAAATTATAAAGCACCTTATAAGTATCAAAAGCTGTTAATTCATTGTCACTACTATATAATACTGTTCTCCCATTTTATAGATAAGGGAACAGAGATCCCAAGAGATTTAGTGATTCACCAAAATGTGCATCAAGTTAGTAGCAGAATGAAAAAAACCACTATGGCACACTTCCTCCATTTACCTCTGTTGACACAGAATGCTCAGAGATTTCCAAATTGTCTGTGGAAAATTTCAGAAGTGCTGACACTGGGGGCATCTCATCGCATCAAGACATTCACTGGACTTGGGTCAAGGAGCCATAGATTTAAAGGCTGGAATGCAAGCTTTTACACTTACTATCAGTGTGAACATAATAAACACAATAATGTCTAGGAGCCTCATCTTCCTCATCTAAAAAGTGAGAATAATAATTCTTGGGCTCTCTATTTTACTGGGCTCTTGGGAGGAAATGAATACATAAAGTGTAACATCTTAGAGAATGGTAAGCTCTATATAAGGTATGTTAACAAATATTTTCTAATCCTTTTTAGTACTTCACTGGTTCTGAAGTCCTTTGGGATAGAAGCATTCTCTTCCACCTACTCTGTCAGTGTATAATGGTCTGTCCATATGTACAATGAACCTTTGGATTTTACTCTATAGAATCCTGGCCCCATCCCACTAGGGTCTGATCAAGCCTGGAGGACCCTATTCTACCCCTGGGCCTCCCACTCACCAGAGAGGCCAAGGAACAAAGTCAGCAACAAAGAAAGCAGAGAAGAACCAGGGTTATAGAGGAGAATAGGACATTTTGATGGGTACCTGGTACTTCGTCTGTGTGTTTTCTCTTTTGGATGAGTTTAATAGAGAGGACAGTGTATCTTCTGATTAAGAGAATTGGCGTCAATCCCATGTCCCTCTGCTCTCAGTGGAAAGGGCTGGTATTAAAGTGAATCTGTCATTGAGAAAGGGGAACTGGAAGAGATTTGAATTCAATCCACTTCAGACTCTATGTTGCAAGAACCTACCGGTAGTAAGTGGTTTAAAAAGTCCCTTTTTTCCCCCTGTGAAAAGATATCACTCTTTGTGACCCAAATTGTGATTTTCTTGGCAAAAATACTATGATGATTTGCCATTTCCTTCTCCAGCTCATTCCTCATATTACAAATGAGGAAACTGAGGCAAACAGGGTAAAGTTACTGGTCCAGGATCACACAGCTAGTTAGAAGTACCCCTCTAATCCTTCTCCTCTCTGTCTGAGGTCAGATTTGAATTTAGGAAGATGAGTCTTCCTGATTATAGACCTGTCACTCTGTGCATTTGCCACCTAGATGCCTATCAAGATCCATTGCCTACAGGCAAATGCCAAAGAGGTCACCAGTGATGGAAAAGATGTAGACACCTTAGACTGGCTCTTGCTAGCATCCATCTGAGAGAACATGACTCAGGAATCTCAGATACAGAGTAGCAAGGGAAGAAACAAACCATGCATAAGAGAAGAGAAGAGCAGCTTTAGGAAACTATTGCCATAAATAAAGAGGTGAGTGGAAACCAAGAGCTTAGAGATTTAACTTGAGTCAATGCAAGACACTGGAAAGAGCCTTATAGCAATGTTTCTAGAACACTTTGTCCTGATTTTTCCCTTGTCTCATGCTTACATGTGTCCTTTTCACATCCCTGCTATTAGATAATAAATTTCTTGAGGGAAGGGATTATATCATCTTTCATCTTTGAAGGGATTCTGTTCAATATAAGTATCTGGGGGTTGGGTTGAGGGTGTGATTCTTCACTGTTGAGGTGGGGAACTAAAGATAGAGGGGAAGGCTAATTTGCTTATATAATGATGTCTTTGGGAGGTGGCCGTAGAAATAACAGCAGAAACAGGAAGTCTGGTATTTCATCACCTGGTTACACAATAGGGTTCAGGGGGTAGGAGAGTCAAAGGGCTCCTTTGTCTAGGCTGGATTGTCTACTGAATGATTCAAGGTATGTGGGGGTTGAGAAACTAGGGAATCTTGGGGTTTACAGAATTGGTGGGACATAATCATTCCTGCTGAAGTAACCACTCAATTACTAGTGTGTTTCCTGAAAGTTGGAAGAAATATCTCATAAGATAAAAGATTTTAAATGGTAAAGGACCTCAGAGACCAGAGCATCCAACCTCCTAATGAAGGAATAAGGCCCAGAGAAGTCCAAAATAAAATAGCTAATAAACAACAGAGCTAGAATTGGTGTTTGCATCCTCTGAAACCAAAACCAGTGAGGTCTCAATACAGTTAACAATGTAGTCTTTCTCCCTGTGTCTTCTCTCTTTGATTCCAGGACTCTGAATTGTTACTCTTGTCGTAAATTTAAACTAAAATGAGTAAAGGGAGGAAAAAGAACCCAACTATATATAGCTATTTTTGTGTAAAAGATCTGAGTTCATATTCAGAGGAAGACAGTAAGGTAAAAAAAAAAGTCACTCCTACACCAAGGAGTAATATCACAGGGTCACAAGCCCAGAAAGTGTTATTGGAAGATCTTAAAAAGGAATTAAAAAATCAAATTAGAGAGATCGAGGAAAAATTAGGAAAAAATGATAGCAATCCAAGAAAATTATGAAAAGAAAGTTAACCAATTGGAAAACGAGATACAAAATATTATGGAAGGAAGATCTTCTTGAAAACTAGAATTGGGCAAAAGGAATCAAATGATGTCATAAGACACCTAGAAATAAGAAATTAGAAAAAATAGAAGAGAACCTGAAACATCTCATTAGAAAAGTAACTGATTGGGAGAGCAGATCAAGGAGAGACAACATAAAAATTGTTAGACTACCTGACAGTTATGATAAAAAAAAGAATCTGGATACAATATTGCAAGAAGTTATTAAGGATAATTGTCCTGAAGTTCTAGAACAAGATGGTAAACTAGAAATAGAAAAAGTCTACCATTCACCTCCTGAAAGAGATCCCAGGAGGAAAACTTACAGGAACGTCTTAGCCAAATTTCAAAACTCCCAGGTTAAGGAGAAAATATTGCAAGCAATGAGAAAAAAAAAACAATTTAGATACTGAGGAGATACAGTCAGGCTTTCACAAGACCTAGCAACTTCTACTCTAAAAGACTATAGGTCTTGGAACACTATATTTCAAAGAGCAAAAGAGCTAGGGTTGCATATAAGAATAACTTACCCAGCAAAGTTGAATATAATCCTGAATGAAAAAAAAAGCTGACAAACTGAAAGACTTTCAGGTACTTGTAACAAAAATATCTGAACTCAAAGGAAAATTTGATATGATTTATCCAGAATAAATATAAGGAAAACATTAAAGACTAATTGTAAGGCACTCATTAAGATCAAACTGCTTACTTACATATGAAAATTATCAGTATTTTTAAAATGGTCTTCATTACTAAAGTAGTTTGAAAAAGAGGTTGAGGCTGAGTTGTATATGATGGAGTGATTCTAAAAAACGAAATTGGGAAGGAAAAGGTAAAAGGGAACAATTATATTATAAAAATGGGATATGAAAGGAAGAATTAATAAAGAGGGAGCAAGGAGAGGTAAAGGGTTGGCAATGTTGGAAACTTACTCTCATCTGGATTGAAGAGGAAACAATGTGTAACTGTAGGGGTGTAGAAGTCTTCTGAACATGTAGAGAGGTGAGGGAACTGAGGGACAGGGTGGGGAAAGGACTCTTGGAGGGGTGTGTGGGATGGGGAATGGATAGGGGAGATGATAAGGTAATAGAGATTGGGTAAAAAGAGAAGCTGAGAAAGAAAATAATGAGTAAAAATAAAATGAAGGGAAATTCACAAATAGTAATTATAACTTTGAATGTGAATAGAATGTTTATAGCAGCTTTCTTTGTGGTGGCAAAGAACTGGAAATTGCAGGGATCCTCATCAATTGGGGAATGATTGAACAATTTGTGGTATAGGATTGTGATAGAATACTACTGTGCTATAAGAAACGATGAACTCAATGATCTCAGAAAGGCACGGAAAGACCTTCAAAAAAATGGCAGAGAGAGAAATGAGCAAAGTCAAAAGAATATTATATACAGTAACTAAATTTGTTTTAAGAATGACTTTGAGTGACTAAGTCATTGTGACTAGTATACATACACAGATTTAAAATAGAGGACATATCTGCATAAAGATAGAGGAAAGATTCTATCTGCATCCCAAGGAACAACTTCTAAAGAGAAGTAGGCATAGAATAATTATATATGTGTGTATATGTATATATACATACATACATATGTACATACATACATACATACACTCCTATTTGTGGCTAATGGTGACCATCTCTAGGGCAGGGGAGATGAGAAAAACATAAATTTACATGATAACTTTATTATATATTTAAAATGAATAGAAAGTTGTATGCAATAAATTTGCAGTTTTGTGTGAAATTATCTTTTTATTATACTATGTTATGAACATGTTTGTTTTATTCCAAAAATTAAAAATAAAATTATTTTTAAAGAAAATTCTTAGCACAGTTCCTGGCACATCATAAGCACTATACTACATAAGTATAGTATAGTAAGCATAATACTATGTAGCTATAAATGCTATTATTATAACATTTTTATTATTATAATGTTTTAGCATTATTTTATTAATTTATCATTATGTTATTATAACATTATCTATTATTATAAATGTTATTATAATGTAGCTATTATTATAGCTACATGAATCAAACTGGGAATTGTCATTATCATCTACCATTTAGTAAGTCATAACCTACTTTCTTAATCCCCACTGATTACTTCAACCTGGCTCATGTGATAATTTCCCCCACGCCCACCCCACCAGTCAGAAAAAGGAAACAGTTTTAAAAATAGAAACTATTGTAGAAAGTATATTTGTGGCCTTGAACTTGCAGGCTTTTCACCTTCACAATGCTCCTAAAGAGATGAGAAACTCAAACAGATGGTCTCCCAGAATTCATCCTTTGGCAATGCTTTTTGTTGCTTAGATTTCTGGGATTGTGTTTTTGGAGGTTTCTGGGTCAAAGAGAAAAAAATCCATAAACTCTATAAACTTCATTTACATTTTGTATATCTGTATCTAGAATAAAAGAGGTATGTTTATTGAAAGGAATCAATATGGAAACCAAAGGGAGATCGGGCCACGAATTGGTAAAAAGTAGGACAAATGTTACCAGCCTCTTCAGTCTCTTCTGAAGCTCTTGGGATTTTAGTAAATCTGAAGAGCTTAAGGGGGAGAGAAAGTTGAAAGCAGATTTCTTATCACAATTTCACTCAATTCTTTTAAATGCTTGCTCAGTCAGGATCAGGGGATAGTTTGTGATGAGTATGATACATGAGAAGCAAAAATTAAAATGAATTTCTGACTATGAGTCAGATCAGTGTTGAACTGAGGAAGTCCAAGGAGACAATAGAGAATAAAGAAGGTGAAGGAGCAGATAACTCTGAGGCCAGACTGTACATGTTTAATCCGTCTTCCCCATGACCACCCTTCAAATATTTGAAGACAGCTCTCGTTGGTCCTTCTACATCTGCTCTTATCCTCCTTAACATAACCAAGTTATTCAACTGCCATTTACGTGGAAGGACTCCAACATCCACTTAATAACATCCAAATCCAACTTGTTTTCCTGCCATTGAAGCTAGACCACAACTTGTCAATGTCATTCTTAGAAAGTAGTACCTGGAATGTTGGTGGAGTTGTGAATTATGGCTATGGACATCCTGGAAAGCAATGTGGAACCAACCCCCAAAGTTATTTACTGGGCATATCTTCTGACCTAGTCATACCCCCATTAGGTATTTACTCCCAAAGGGATCAAAGAAAGAGGAAAAGAACTCATATTCGCAAAAAAAACCCATTTACATTAGCTTCTTTTGTGGAAGCAAAGAACAGAGAACTAAGAGGGATCTCATCAGTGAGGGAAAGGCTGAGCAAATGATGGTAAAGAATGTAAGGGAGTAATTTTGTGCTATAAGAAATACTGAAAGGGATAGTTTAGAGAAAGCTGGGAAGACTTATGGACTGATGCAGATTAAAGTTAGAAGAATCAAAAGAACAACTTATACAGAAACAACATTGTAAGAACAAAAACTTTGAAAGCTTTAAGAACTCTGATCAATTCAATGACTGACCATCATTCCAGGGGAACCATGATGAAACATGTTATCTATCATACATACATACATACATATGTGTGTATGTGTGTATGTATGCTTGGACAGTAGAAATATGGGAATTAATTTTGCTTGACTTTGCATACTGGTTATAAATATTTTCTTCCTTCTCCCCTCCTAATTGGTGTTGGGGAAGTGGGAGGAAAATTGAAAAGAAATTAAATTTTAAAATAAAAAATTTGTTGCACAGGGTTGAAATCATTACTCCAATAATAGTCTGACCAGGGCAGAAGAGCCTGAGAATACTTTCTTTCTTGTTCTGGATACTATACTTCTATTAATACAGCCCAAGGCATGGCCCAAATGTGTCATCTAACTCCATTTATTCTGATTGTTTACTTGACTCACATAGTAGGAATCACTGTCCTCTTTCATTATGGAGCACAAAGCAAGTTGGCAGGAATTGTGTTTAATCCAAGGGATAAGAAGATCTTTAGAGATAATTCTGGTTATGATGAGTTTGAAAACTATGACATTCCCAGACTAGGCCCTTGCACAGTGGAAAACCACAGAGACAGCAATAGGCAGAGGTTCTTGTAGACCAGAAATTCTGCCTTTTCTCTCTTTATTCTTTTTTGTTGACTCAGAAATTCCTCCCTATTCCAAAATAAGAGGCAGCAATAAAACTTAGAGCCTCTAATGTCTACAATAAATTAACAAAGTGTTAGTAACTATCAATAAAAATAGATATTTTAATGGAAAGAGGCAAATTTAATCTAAAAGATATCAGAAATGATGATATGATACCTGCAAACTAGAATATGACTCTGAAATGGTACATCTTAACACAAATAGACTTTTAAGATGAGGGATGATTTCATTTTTCTGTCTTTGTATCCTTAGTCCCTACAACAATGCCTAGATAGAATATAGGAGGAACTCAATAAATACTTGATAATTTATTGATTGACAAGAAACGGAAGAGACAAATAGGGTTAGGAATATTATTCAATGGATGGCTGTTATGGGAATGGGAATCTGAAGATCTTCCCTGCCCCTTGGCCCTTTGATAGGCTTAGGTGACTCTGAGAACCTTCCCTGATTTGAGAATATGGTCTGCCCCCTAACGGGGTGAATGTGGTCACCTGGAGCCTATGGTGGGAGGCTTCTTCTTCAGGAACACCCACACCCTGTTACTTTGTGATTGGGCAGTGGGTCACGAGGGTTGTGATGGTCTCTGACCCAGGAGAAAGCTATATATACCCTGATGTGAGGTTTTGCTATGGGGCTCACTTTGGGAAGAGTTGTGTGATGTGGCCAGATGAGACTCTGGGCAGTCATTGAGCCACCTAGCTTTCAAAACCCAGATGTTGGTGCTTCCCTCTCTGGTAACTAACTAGGTATGGATGTACTGGTCAGACAGTTGGAAACTGTCTGATGAATTGTGTTATTTTCTGTTGTAACTTCTGTTTGTATTCTCTAAAGTTCAGGGTGCTGACTTTTTCCTCTGAACTAGATAAAATGACATATGTTTGATTGATTAAAGTAAGATTGTTAACCCATTTTGAGTTGCTTTCCTTTGGAGAAACAGATCTAAGAACCTGTGTTGGCAGCCACCCTAGGTATGCTAGGGTGCTTGCTGCTGCAATGGCACAACCAGAGAGAAACCTTCACAATTTAGCAAAGTCTAAAACAAGGTTTTCTTTAGGACTTTATGTCTCATTTATATGTAATAATATTTCTATTGTTATGATTGTTATGAGTCTTGTTATGATTTGACTAGCTTTGGGTCAATCTAATATAAGAAATGAATTCTGCCCTTTGCTATATGGGGCCTATAAAAGTGAGTGTAGTGACCTGAAGCAGTTCAAAGAATTGTAGGGAGATCAGAAGTCAGAGACCTAAGAAGAGTTTGGTACCTGATTCATATAAATCCTGTACCTCTGTCCAGTCCATCAGGAACCATATCATCACTATGAAAATAGCAAACAGTTACATTATACCTTAAAATCTACAAAGTGCTTTACAAATATTATCTCACTTTACCCTCATGACCACCCTGGAAGGTAGGTACTATCATTACCCAGATGAGAAAACAGGCTGACAGAGGTTGTGACAACAGTTATTAAATATCTGAGGTAACATTTGAACTGAGTCCTTCCTGAGTCCCTATCTAGTGCTCTATCCATGGTTCCACTTAGCTGCCACCCCTACAGAGGCCACCTATAGCCCTAAAGATGGTAGAGACCTGAAGTAGCAGTGGCAGAGCTTGGTCCAAGGGATAACAGAAGCTGGGGGCAATGGCAGACAGACAAGAGCTCTGGCATCCTGAATTTCTAGGCCTTGCCATAGAGAGTTAGTAGCGGAATCTCTCAGGCCTAGAGGCAACCACAAAGATGGAAACTAGAGGTCTAAGAAGTGTCCACAACTCGGGTACAGTGGTAGAGTGGGGAGGGTTCCAAAATCAGCCTCCAAGAAAAAGGGAAGGGATAATTGAGGAAGTACTACTCATGAGCATTGGACTCATCCTCCTAGGAAGTGTAGGGAAGAATGTGGATAGCACTGATTTCCTGGTAAAGAAGGCATAACTGCATGTGATCCTATACCACATGGAGTTACTTGTACTGTTCAGTTCTAGGAGAGGAACTGACTTCTGATCCACCCCAAATGCTTTCCCCTAATGAAGGGAAAATCCAAATCACAAGTAGGGACTATGAGTTTGGAGGATTGACTAGTTGTCTGGGAGGGAAATGGGGACCATTAGAGAAGAAAGAATGATTGCTTACATTATTAATGGGACATTGTGAGTCTTTTAGGTTGTTCGAATTTTTTTTCTTGTATGATTTAAAATTAAGGCTGTCTTGAATCCAATATATACAGTGTTAGATGAATGCTATGGAAACTGAGGGTTTTTTTATCCAAATACATAGAGACCTAAAAACAATACACATTCTGATAGTCCCAAAGGAAGAGTGGATAGGGACAAAAGGAGCCAAACTGTTAGGTTCTAGGGGAAAATTCTGGATGGATACATTAACCAAAGAGAATGGTTTGGGGATAATCCTAGAAGGTTAAATTCAGTCCATCTAAATTTAGGGCTGGAGGACTATTACAGGATATATTAAGAACATATGTAAGGAAAGAGAAAAACTGGAGGAAATTATGCTGTGGAGATTAGTTGAAAAATCAATAGTGGTAGAAACAGAAATGACATCATCAGAGTGTGCTATAGATCACATGGACAGTCAGAGGAAATAGATGAGGGGTTCTGAATATGGATCTTTATCCTGGTCTGTAGGGAAGATCTAGTCAAAGTAATGGAGGGCTTCAATTGTCTGATGGAGCCTCTCTCTGCTAAAAATAGCAGTTTGTATGTACTTGGCTTGCTTAAAGGCCTTCTTCAAAAGGCAAAATAAACCACAAAGGGAACTATTGTTTTGGATGTTTTTCTCATCAAGAAGCAGAGGACTGGATTCTGAAGTAGAAATAAAAGGAAGTTTTAGGGGACATGACTCTCCACTTTATGACATGATGGAGAAGGAGAAAAAAACTGGGTCTGTGTAGCCTTCTGCCTGTTGACAGATTTTTATTTCTCTCTTCTATTCTTCCACTCATTTTGTTTCCCATTGAACAGGAGAGATCTTGAGTGGAATGGACCCTGTGGATGGGGATACTGATTTCCACAGGTTTCTTTAGGAAGTTTAGGAGTCAGAGGACCTTAATTTAAGTCTTGATGTGACCATATTTGTATGGCTGCAGGCAAGTCACTATCGGTGGATATATAGATGTCAAGCTAATCTACTCAGACACTGATGTAAAACTGGGAGGGTCAGCTAAGAGGATGACATCCAGGGCCTACAAAGACATCCATAGACTAGAAGACTGGGTTGAACCCAGAACCAGGAGGTGCTAGTTCTCCTGTATTCTGCTCTGATCATACCATATCTCATTGGCCACTCATTCTTGGTGCCCCATTTTAGGAAGGGCACTGATGAACTGGACAGCTTCCAGAAAAGGGTGAGAGGTCTCTAGAACATGTCAAGGAGCTGGAGATGTTCAGTCTGGAGAAGAGAAAACTTGGTGGTGGGGTTTGGAGGTGGAATGGAATAAAATGTCTTCAAGTGAAGACAGTAGAACCTTGAACCCAGGTTTTCCAACATCTAAATACGGCATTCTATGCATTATGTTACTAACAACAGAACATTTATTCAGTCTGGATTTCTTTTTTTCACACTCTATATCCACTTGAATATGTGGAAACCTTCCTGTTCCCAAATAGCATGGCATCCCTAGCCCCCCTCTCCAGTGCAGTTAACTGATCCTTTCATACCACTTGGCACAGCCAGCCAGGAAATGTTGGCATACTCCTTGTTCTTCACCACCACTTCTGGGTATTCTCTCTGTCACTTATCAACCTTCTTCCCTTTAGCTTCAATTCAAGGGTTTATCTCACATTTAATATCCTGTGACATACTGACCTCTAAATTATTCTCTCTCCTTTCTAAACTTTAGCATCTGGCTTGAAGTCTTTCTCTCCATATTATTTCTTGCATTCATAATTGGGAATATCCATATACATAGTGTCCCCCCCATAAATCATAGCATCCCAGTTAACCAATTTCTGAAGTTTCCATGAACTGCAGATTTACTGTACCAAGTTACCTACAGGGTCATACTATAAATTACATCATCTTCACACCACCTTCGTGATTTTGAACTCTGATTTTCTCTGAGCATAATCACCTGTCTTTCTGTCTCCTTAAATCTACTTTTTGTTCTCACTCCAATCTGCTATTCCCTGTCCCCCCTTGTATCAGTCCCTTACCCATGCTCAGTGTCATTTTCTTCTCTTTACAGTCTTGACCTCATAACCTCTTGTACCCTTATACTACTTCCATTTTCGCTTTGCCAAATCTGAACCCTAGATCATCAACATTTGCCTTATCCATTTCTCCTTCTCACAAGCTGCTAAATACCACTGGGTGAAGTCATGCCAATAGCCCAAATGTTCCCACTACATATTCATGCTGTTTAATATCATTTGGACACTCATTCTTTGCCAGTAAAACTTTTATTCTTCAAGAGAGGCCTCTCCGGTCAAAACTCTGGACCTAGGATTCCTCTCAGGAGAGGCTATGTACAGGAGTCCCAGGGATCTGTGCTTACCCCTCAAAGACAACATGGTCTCCTCACCAGCTTTAAATTCTGTGCCAGGATTCCCCCTTCTATAGGTACCTGTGTTGTCTGGATGCTTGATGCTGATAGAATAGTCCTTGTTGCTGGTAACTGGGGTTGCTGCCTTTATCTGAGGATAGGTATCCTCCTTGAAATTGTAAATTTCCTGCCTTTGGAGCCCTTGACCATTTCACTGGTCCTGCTGGTCTAGCCGCAGGCACTATCCAGTTCAGGGTGACTGTCTCGCTTTGCCACAGACATGGGATCTGTAGGCTTGAGAAGAAATAAAAATTAATCTCACCTCTGATTTCTACTGTATTAACTTTACAGTGTAATTGATTTTATGCTGTATTGGTTTTATAATGGTTAGTATTCCTCTCACCTAAATTCATCTCACTCAAAAATGAAGTTTTTCCTAGTCCAAATTGGCTTAAAAGGGAGGTTGAAAGGGAATGTTGTTATGGATCATGCAGCTAGCCCCTGGGAGTTCTGCTTGCTGTCTATAAGCCTCAACTAGCTTAACCTGGGACACCTGTTTGTTGTCTGTAACCTCCGTTGTAATCATCTTCACCTGGTGCCATCCCCAAAAGACAATTCTTCTGACCTTGTTTCTCCTCTACAATTAGGTGGGGTTTGATTTCTCTATGGTGGAGATCAGACTGAGAGGCTCTAGCCAAGATTACGAGAGGCATATGGGTCCTATAAAACAATTAACATTCCTTAATTGTTAGAGAGTGGCATGATCAGCCACAGATGAATGTCAACCCACTTTCCCCATCTGTACCTGATTATAATGTTCCCCAACTATCCAGGCTTTTTCCTTTCCTGTACTTCAATAAAAAGAGTTTCCTCCCTCTCGTGGGGATTGCTGGCCTTGCTCAGGTGGCCAGTCTGACCTACTTTGTTAATAGTTGGATGTGTCACTGTTAATAAATTGATTTTGCTCAGAGAATGTACCTCAGTTTGCATTTTACTCACCATAGGTTGTAGCATCTGGAGCATCTCCTGGCCTGAGCTTCCTGCAAGAAAATAGAAGATTTGAAATGAGTTCCCTTACCCTGGCCTCCACAGAACTCTGGCCTGGGTGTTTAGATCTAGAATGAATAATACCCGAGGCATCCAGATTCTGGGTGTGGGGAAGAGGACTGAGGGGGAGGTAGGAGATAGAAAGCAGACCTGGAATTCTGGGGATCAGGGCAAGGACATCTGAGTGTAGTTTAAAAGCCATCTCCTACATAAGGGCTCTCCTGTTTGTCCTGGCTGCCAGTGTCTCCTCCTTCCCCAAATAATTTTTCTATTGCTTCAAGGGCATATTTTAAATTTACTTTTATGTATATATAACCTGAGCCCCAAAGCCCATTGGTTTGGGACTCTCTTCAGTGGAGATCAGTGTCCCTTTCCTGTGACCCAGAACTGGGTAGTGGGGGCCAAAGCTACCAGTTCATGCTTGTCCCTGTTACAATGCTCCAGTATAGGTCAAGGGATGCCCTGGCATGGCTCTGAGACCTTCTCTTGCCCTGGCTCACCACCTCTCCCTGGATGTCGCAGTATTGCGGGCACAATGTACCCCCTGCTTCAACCCAATCCCCAGTGTCAGCAGACATCTTTGTCTGTCTCCCTATGCTGACCTAGACTAGAGAAAGGATTCACTATGATGTTTTTTCTGGATTTCCCCATCAGGATTCAGTCCAGTGCATTTTAAGATCTGTTTGGAAGAGTTGTGGATGGGAGCTCAGCTGCTTCACTTCCTGCTACTCAATCATCATTAATGTACTGTCTTTTCAGACACTATTACTGGAACCTGTTATGGACAGTAATAATAATCCATCCTGCTGTGTCTAAACCATGCCATTCCCATGCTAAAATAATAATGGCTTCCTATTGTCTGTAAGAAAAAAAATACAAATTCCTTAGCCTGGAATTTAAAGTCTTATAATGTGACTCCAATCTGCCTTTGCTTCCTTACTCCCCACTCATTTCCCTTTGTGCATTCTGTTTTTCAGGCAAGCTGGGAACCTCAGTTTCCTGATCTAGTCCTACCACCTCCTGCCTCTGCCTTCACACAGTCCATGCCCCAGGTGTGAAGTGTCCTCCCTCCTGATCACTGAGGACTGAGAACCTTTGTTTCCTTCAAGACCCAGCTCAGGCACCTCCTCCTTTACAAAGCTTTCCCTGATCCTGCTCCCCACCCCACCCCACCTAAAATCCTTTATCCATTTTCCCAGAGCATGCTGACTGGTTTTTTCCTTGGCTCCTTTCACAGTTATACTTCTCTTGCATTTATTTGTATATATGTCCAAGCCCAACTGATAGACTCTAAGCTCTTAAAGAATAGGAACCAACTAATTTTTAAAAAATCATCCTATTCTCAGAGTCTTTTTCTCAGTCTCAGGGTCATGCACAAGGTAGTCACTAAATAAATATTTTTTTAACTGAAGGCTCCCACATGGTCTCTACCTAGCATTCATTGACTAGAGTTAAGTAGTAAATGAGAAAGGGGGAAAGGGTATAAATCAATGGTTTCAAATTCAAATAGAAACAGGGGCTACTGGTCCCTAGATAAGGCTCCCTGTGAGCCATATACTTAAAAAAAACACAGATGAACATTACCTATGTTCTTTTGTCTTTTAATTTCTTTTGCTAAATACTTCCAATTATATTTCTATAATAGTCTAGTTCAGGGGCACTCTGGAGTGTCGCTGGCCAAGTCTCATGTATGATGCCTCTGACATCTTATGCTAGAACCTAGCCAAGAAGCCTATGACCTAAAAGGATGGTGTACAGAGTGGGAGGGAAGGAGAGACTTGTGGGTGGGAGCAGATGTCACCAAGGGAAAAGTTAGAAGAAGATAGAAGTTAACAAAGAGGTGAATAGGCATCTGAATCTTGGGAATCCCAAGGAAGCCCAAGACCCAGGGATTCACTCAGGCTGAGCCAAAGAAGGGAATTGGAGAACCCTCCTCCAACTTTCCCATCTCCCTTTGTCTGCTTCTCTCCCTCAATCTAATCACATTGTATGTTGTGGCATGCTTCATTGTGCCCAATACATGTTTAATATTGGACTTCAAGCTTCCCAAACTCAAATCCACAAATCCAGAATTGAATTTATTATCTTACCTCTACCTGCCCCCTCTTCCTAAACTTCTTATTTCTACTGATTGCACACTCATTCTTCTGGTCAACTAGGTTCCAACCTCTGCACCAAGAACAGTGAGTCCTCAGGGCTGGTGGCAGGGAGGGGGTGACTGGAAAGAAGAATGCAAACTCCAGGGATCTCTAAATATTACCTATCTCTTGAACTGGAGAAGCTTGACCTTAGTAACTATGCTGCTTGCCGAGGATTTGAATGTGGCACATAATCTGATCACACCTCTCACATCCAGAGAAAGATGCTCTTCCCCACACACACATAAGACAAACATCCAAGGAGTGATTGGAAGCTCCTTGAGGACAGGGACTGTCTTTTTCTTCTTTTTGTATTTCCAGTACTTCTCACAATGCCTGGCACTTAATAAATGTTTATTGATTGGTTGTGTTGTGTATGATACCTTTCTGTGGGGCTGGGGGAATAGATAAGAAGGCTATGTTCCTGAAGCCTTAGCACATGGTTACATGACAGCCTTGCATGAGTGGCAGAGGAGAAATAATAATAACAGTACTCATAAAGAGCTTTAGGGTACACAAAGTGCCTTACATAGGTTATATCGTTTGGTCCCCGCAAGAACTCTGAGGCAGATGCCTCCCATAATAAATGAGAATTATCACAGGTAAGGAAACTGAAGCACAAAGTGCTTAAGTGACCTGCCAGGGTTACACAGCTGAAGCATCTGAGACAAGATGAGAATTCAGGTCTTTCTGAGTTCAAGTTCAAAAAGTAACAGAGACAAGAAGTCTTGTGTTTCATCACATATACTCACTATAGGAGTAGAGGGTGGGAGGAGGAAAGGACCCATTTCTATAGACTTGGAAACCTTTAAATTTAGGATAAGGGAGTTTGAGAGATCTAGGACCTCAGGATTCACCTCATGGATGGAGGCACACACAGCTGCTGCAGTGACCACTCAACTGCCCGATTGGAATATGGTTAAAGCTACATTGACTTAATCGAATTCTTTTCCCTCTTTCTCAGAGTTGATGGAAACACCTCATTAGATCATAGGATTTAGACCTAGAAAGGATCTTATAGATTAGTTTGCCCCACACCTTCAAAAGAAGAAGCTGATTTCCAGAGAGTACATGACCTTATTCAAGATGACAGCTAGTAAGTGGTATAACCAGGATTTGAACCCAGGTTCCCACACTTGGGCTTCAGTCAACAAACTTATGGATCTTTTTTCATCCCATGTCTTAATTAAGGAACACTATAAGCACTTTTATAACTTTAATCCCCACTCCAGATCTCCCGTTCCATGTTTCAAATTGTCTGCTAAAGTCTCCACACACACACATTCAGTAAGTCACTGATCTGTGGTTCAAATTCAGGCCTCCTTACTCTAAAGCCAAGGTAATGACCAAGATGTTCTGGTAGTTTCTTTAAGATTTTGTCTTCCTAAAAAGTCCTCCATTTCTAGAGGGATGCAGATCATCTCATAAGGCTCCCTGCCTCTAAGCAGGAAACTATCTCCAACTCTCCCAAAAAGAGGTCAACCAGTAGCCCCCCCCCCTTTTTTTTGCTGTCTAAGACCCATCTTCTGTTCTTTTTGTCTGGAAAGGAGACACTCAGAACCCATGGCTTGTTCTTCCTTGTACTGTTAGAAAACAAGGTCTAGTCCAGTGGAGGTGAGAAGCCAATGGAATAAAACACAGCTTCTTGTAATTCTTACCATAGCTTTTGGGCGTTTTCAGGGGAAGGATAGGTTCTCACAGTCAAGTGATCAGCTGGGAATGGAGGGACTGAGAAGGGCCCATGTATTCTCAGAGACCAGTATATGTGGGGGAAAGCAGAGACCCCAAACAGAAAGCTGTTTGTTCCCTAGATATGTATCTTTTCAGGGTCTTCATCCCCAGGAGGTTAATCAGAAGTAAATCAGTTTGTTACACACAGGCCTGAAGGTCAAAGAGACAGGAAGGGCCATCAGATAAGGTGGGGACACATGAAGGAAGGTTAAAGGGTTGATGTTTCAGAGATGGGCAGATCTGCTCAGGGCCTCTACTTTCCTGACACTTTTCACACATATACTGTGCCAAGTCCCTGGGTTCCCACCCATTGAAACAGTACTTTCCCTAGAAATCCTCAAAGTCATCCCCAAGATGGGGTTATATGATTTATAGGGGAAAAAAGGAATGGGAGGCTGGAGGTCAGTGGATTGGCTTTTTTAAAAATCTGTTTTCCCCATTTCCTCCTATAGCATCAAAGGCTGCCTGTTCTTCTGGGGTCCTTGGTCTCAGTCCCTTCCTGCCTTTGAATCAGGGGTCAAATCTGGGAGATGACTATTGTAGGCACATGGTCTCCTAGCCTAGTGGTATCAAACTCAAATTGAAACAGGTGCCATAAACCATACATAAGGGCCCTTGTGAGCCAAACATTGACTTAGAAAGCCACATGTTAATATGTTTCATTATATTTTTATTTATTTTGTTAAATATTCCCCAATTACATTTTAATCTGGTTTGGCCTAGATTCAGGAGCTATTGTGGGTCACTGTACTTTTGACACCTCTATCCTAGCCCCTGCAGGACTAGGTCCTTCTTCCTCCCCATCTCCCTTTCCTCCCTTCTTTCTCCTTCTCCTCTTCTTCTTCCGTCTTTCCCACCCAAATCCTCTATCTCTTCCTGTCCAAAATGGTCCTCTTCTAGCTCTTAAAGTCCTGTGGTTGGGCCTAGGCTGGGGGTGGGGAGAAGCCTAGGATCCTGGTGGGAAAAGACCAGAGAACACACACAGGGAACATGTACCATCATAGAGGGGCCTATGCAACCCAGGGAACATGTATGTGCAGACATAGGCATTGAATGGCCGGGGATCATGCACAGCCAGGGAGCACGCCTGGAGATGGGGCAGTTCTTTGCAGTCTATAAACAGTGCTGCTGCTCTCTGCTCCCATCTGCTGGTCTTCCACGGCGTTGTGGCTGCACCAAGCTTTTGGTGCTCTTGGATGATTGCTCACCTCCTGGTCTTCCACTTCCAGGTGCCTTCCTCCCTAAAGAAGTGGGAACCTTGTAGCTCTTCAGGCTACAGTCCCTGACCTATCATTAGGGTTTTTTGTTTGTTCGTTTTTTGGTCTGTGTGTTTGTGACTCATTCCAGCTAGCTTGAGAGTCCTTCAGGCATTTTAAGTCTGCTTTTGAATTCCTCTGATGCTAATAATGGCCTCTCAGTTTAAACCCTTACTTGAACTCTGGTCCAAAATTTCTTTTAACCCTTATTATATCCTTGATCCCCTTTGAATCATCCCAAGAAATCTACACAAAAAAATTAGAAAGGACCTGGGTAGAACTGGGATGAGGAGACTTCTTCATCCCTGATTGGCAGTACAATTAACTCAGGAACAAGACCAAAAATGGTCAGGGGCAACAAGTGAAGCTAATAACCTTTAAACTCTTTTTCTTCGGAAACCAAAATCACTGCACTCCTTACATAAATAATAGTCAATACCCTCATCATGCTTAGAGTCTAGTTGGGGAATATGAAAAAAAACATAGTGTCAAGTTTGGTCCCTCTTCTCCACTACTACTTCCCAAAAAAGAGTTAGGGCAAAAGGAGATACATCAGTAGCAATCAAACGTGACTGGTAAATTCCATCTAGTGCAGCCAAACAGAGTGTACCAATTTGAATCTGTCTTTTATCCTGACCTGCAAATAACTTGTATATATGCCTAGAGGCAAAAGAACTTCTCTACCACAGATTGGTTCCTTGTGGCAACACATTAGCTATCCACTTTTCCTCATCTACCTCTAAGAGAAAAGTGTCAATTGGGTCTGTCATCTAACCTCTAGCTGCAAGCAGGGCTAGTCACTCTTGGATTATTTCCTATTTCCAAGAAGCAGAATCAGATATCTGGGACCTGTAGGACTAAAAATCATATGTGCTCCCCCTGTCTATATGGAACCTGCAGGGGTTTCTATAGGGGGCAGCTGCCTGAGTAGTACTCTCATATCCCTTCCCAGGAAGGGAAGATCCAAATCCTCCCAGATTATGACTGTCTCTGCCCAGGTGCTTGACTTTGGGTAAGGTCTTCTTTCTAGAAATAGCCCCTCTCTGGAAATTAGTCCCAGACACGCACATTCCAAACAACAACTCACTTATATCCAGAGGCCATGGCTGGATCCACAGAGATTTTTTCCTCTACTAATTTGGAAAGCTTTAAAAAATACAGATTCTCATTGCTTGTCATTAATAAAATTAGAACAGCTTTTTAAAGTTCCCAAGTGGTCTCTGTTATTAAGATAGAAAGTCTGTGGGCAATTAAATTCTGTATAGCTCAACAGCTAAATGCTTGCCCATTACCACTTTCTAAATTAAATAAAAAATATATGCAAAACAATTAAGATCCCTCATCTTTTATGTAGAGAAAATCGGATGTAAGATAAAATTGGGAAAGTAAGGAATGGCTTGAAAAGAGACAAAGAACTTTGGATTTAAGCCTCAGCTCATGTGAACAAAAAAGAGAAGAGAGAAAGAAAAATGGAAAAAAGAAGAAGGCATGGTCTTGGCTACCTGAATTCCTAACCAAGAGAAAGGTTCATTAAATATAAGACACATCCCATTCCCATCATTCCTGACCCTGGTACATGAAGATACCAGCTGCCCTGGTGGAGTTCAACCCTGCTCAACACCATTCTTCTCAACACCTCTCTACAACATGCTTTTACATGTATCTCTCTGACTCCCATAGCAAACTAGTTAAAAGCAAACTTCCTGGGCCCATGTAACCCTGTCCTACTGTCTATATAATGTGAAAGTTCTCTGTCTCCCCCAAGACTTCAATAATCGGTGTATCTGGGGTCACTCATGGTTATTGTATAACAAGACACATAGGAAGTAGTATGTCTGCCTCTGCTATGCATTTCTACTCCAGGGTCACCATTATTATATACACAAATCTTCCAGAATAAAAATAGAAAAGGGAAAATGGTAGAATTTTCTGTAGCAATTGCTTTTTATACACCAACTCAAAGGGGTAGGTCCTTCTGTAAAAGGCTATATTCCAAAAAGTGTGAGACAAATTCGTCTTGGGGATAGCCCCCATCAGTAAGACCCATCCTCCAAGAGGTACTGAGGGGTATGCCCATAACTTCCATCAGTAATCTGCAATAAAAAATCCTAAACAAAAGCTCAAAACCTTGAAAACTCATAAATTTGATCAAAGATGCCCCATGGCCAGCCATACTCATCAAAAGTGCTATGGGAGATCCTGCAAGGGAGTTACCAGCAGGGGCCTAGGGAACACTACTCATATGAAGGAAGCTATTGAATTGGGCATTAGAAGGTGGATGGGTTCAATAAGCAATTATTGGGATTGACAACATTTCAAGAATAGTGCAGAGGCATGAAGGTGGCAAACACAGGCTATGCTTGGAAGACAAAGAGTGCTAACCTTTGTTTCAATTATTCTCACTCCAGTTTGGAACAGAGAACAGAGAAGAGTGATATGAGACAAAGGTGGGAAGATAAGGAAGGAGCAGATTTGGGGGGAAGGACCTTGAATGTTAGGCAAAGTTGATTGGCTTTTATTTAAGAGGCACTAGAGAGTCACTAAATGTTTCTTGAGCAGAGGAGTAGTCTTACCATAACATCAAGGACGGATTATAGGGAAGAAGAATAGAAATGGGGAAACCCATTATTAGGTGACTATAATAATCTAGGTAGGCAGTGATAAGGGCATTTACTAGAGTGGTGACAGTGTGAATAGAAAGAAAGGTATAGATAGCAATAAAGTTGCAAAAGTAGAATTGACAATACTTTTAACTGAGTGGAGATGAGAACCTTCGACTTTTTTCTGTCCCAGAATCCCATTTTTGAAAGAAATCCTTAAGGCACATATTTGAAAGAATATTTACCAGGATAGTTGTTTTTTTAGTGATGTCTGACAGTATTTTTCTTTTTCATGTTTGTTATCTTTGACTTTATTTATCCCTAATTATTCTCAGATCTTCTATATCTCCCTATATCTGATTTAATTTCTCTCTTGCTAAAGGACTGCAGTCTTTCCATTGAATAATTTAAAGAATTTGTCTGAGGACAAAAATGTATTTGGTTTCTTAAAAATTGTTTGATTTTTTTTTACTGTGAATTTACCAATCATTAACAAAGATAAACATTTCAATGTGTAAAGGGTAGAATCAAGATAGTGGAGTGGTAGGAAGCAGTGTGGTCAGAAGCTCCCGACCCCCAATCCCTCTAAATAAATCTAGGAAATGCATCTGACCAAATCCTGATGAGGGTATCTAAGGAAAAGTCACATTGAGTCATTTTTCCAGCCCAGGTCAGCATAGTAAGACAGACTGAGAGGTCAGCGAATGCTGGGGATGGGATTTGTCCAGGAAGATTGGATCTGGCCACGTTCACCATACTCAGAGCACTTCAGGGCTCAGGAGGAGACTGTGAACTAGAGCGAGAAGAGGCTCCAGATCCATTTCAGGTCACCCGTGGGTCCATTTTTGAGGCATCGTAATAGTCAGCTGTAAACTGGCAGCTTTGTTGCCCACTGCTCAGTTCTGGATTACAAAACAGGATTAACAAATGCTAATCCACTCCACAGCCTCCCCCAAGTAGTCTCAGGTACCAGTTAGAACATCAAGAAAGAGAAAAATTCAGGAACAAGTAGCAGCAGTATGATTCAGACACCAGGAGCAGAACAGAGGTGCCAGTTCTACCATCCAGTCCAATATGAAGACTGCAGAGGAATAACCAAGGCAGGAATCCCAGACCAAAGGAGAGTCTGTGGTTCCGTAACTCTGAGCCATCAGAACTCTTCAGTTGACTACTAGGGGCTGAGTTCAGGAGCAGTCTACTATTATTCAGACCCAAACCTAGGTCAGGAACTTGCAGAGTTCAGAGCTGGGAGTCAGTCATTAGACTTTTCACTTAGGTCAGACCACTTTGGGAGTTCTAAAGACTCATAGGTCTTTAGACTTTAAAGACTCAAGCTGTCCCTGAGATCCTGTAACAACACAAACTCAACAAGCAGCAGGACTAACCTAGATATTCTATCCAGAAAGGCACCAAGCCTGTCCCTAACATCAAGTCTGAGGACCGCAAGTAGAGAGGAAGAAGAAAAAGACAAAAAGAAAGGAAGGAGGGAAGGAAGGAAAGAAGGAAGGAAGGAAGGAAGGAAGGAAGGAAGGAAGGAAGGAAGGAAGGAAGGAA
>NW_027187368.1:11860112-11899647 GCF_028583685.1 Petaurus breviceps papuanus | reverse complement strand
GAAGGAAGGAAGGAAGGAAGGAAGGAAGGAAGGAAGGAAGGAAGGAAAAAGAAAGAAATTCCACCATGAAGTTATTACAATGACAAACGCTCAGAACACTAACCCATTTTCCCTTCCTTACCTCCCACCCCCACGCCTGCCTCAAATCTTGTTAATATAAATTCTGGGTGTGCCTTATGATTGGTGTTATTTTAAAAAGTTGTAGTTGTTTGTTGTTCAGTTGTATCCAAATCTTCATGACCCCATTTGGGGTTTGCTTGGCAAAGATACTAGAGTGGTTTGACATTTCCTCCTCTAGCTTATTTTACAGATGAGGAAATTGAGGCAAACAAGGCTAAGTGACTTGCCAAGCGTCACATAGCTAGTAAGTGTCTGAGGCCAGATTTGAACTCAGGAAGATGAGTCTTCCTGACTTCAGTCCTAGCATTCTATCCACTTAAAATATATGCTTATAAGTATTTTTGTTTTCAGAGAAAACTGATTTTTAAAGTTTTGTCCTATGTTTGGGAGTGACTTATATTTAGAGCAGTACAGCAAGTTATTTTTAAAAGTTTAATGCAACCTTACTATTATAAGTGATGTTGCTATGAATATTTTTGCATATACAGACCTCTCCCCCCACCCCCCGCCAAAATATCTTTGGTGCATGTTCCTTGTGGTGAGATCACTGAGTTAAAGGGGAAAAACAGTTTTGTAATTCTTATTGAATAATACCATGTTTCTTTCTCAAAAAATTATACAAATTAATGGCTTTACCAATAGCTTAAGAGTTTGACTTTCTCAATTATATTTGCCAGGTCAGAGACTATTAAATGATATCTCAATTTGGTTATTGATCATTTGTATTTTTTATTTCAAGAGGTGCCCATTCAAATCCTTTGATCTCTTAGTCATAGAATAAACTTACTTCTCTAAATTAGTGTCATTTCCTCATTGATTGTGGATACCATATTTTTATAAGACATATTTATAAAGTAAATTCACATAAAACATCAGCATTCCTATATATTGCAAATAAAACTCTGCACAAAAATATAATAAAAATATCTCATTTAAAATAACTCTAGACAGTATAAAATACCTGGGAGTGCACCTGCCAAAACAAACCCAAGAACTACATAAATGAAATTATTTTTAAAAACCTTGTTACACAAATAAAATCAGACTTAAATAATTGGAAAAATATTAATTGCCCATGGTAGCCAGGGCCAATATAATGAAAATGACAATGTAACCCAAACTAATTTATTTAATCAACATCATCTCAATTAAATTGCCAAAAAATATTTTACTGAATTAGAGAAAATAATAACAAAATTCATTTGAAAGAACAAAAATTCAAGAATATCACAAGGACTAATTTTTTTTAATGTAAAAGAAGGAGGTTTAGTAGTACCAAATCTTAAACTATATTACAAGTCAGTAAACATCAAAATCATCTGGTATTTGCTAAGAAATAGAAAGATAGATCAATGTAATAGAGTAGACATACAACTTACAGCAGCGTATAAACATAATAACCTTGTACTTGACAATTACTAAGACTTAAGATATCAGGATAAGAATTCATTATTTGGTAAAAAAAATTGTTGGGAAAACTGGAAAGCAGTATGGCAGAAACTGGGCATAGACCAATATCTTATACCATTTACCAAGATAAGGTCAAAATGGATACATGACCTAGATATAAAGAGAAATATTACAAGAAAATTAGAAGAACATGAAGCATATTACTTATCAGACTTATGGATAGATGAACAATTTATGAAAAAACAAGAACCAGAGATCAAAGTTGGTAGAAAATGTATACTTTTGATTATGTGAAACTAAAAAGGTTTTGTACAATCAAAATAAATGTAGCCAAGATCAGAAGGAAAGCAGAAAATTGGCGGGGAAATTTTATAGACCTTTTCTCAGATAAAGGTCTCACATCTACAATATATAAAGCATGTTGTCAAATATATAAGAATACAAGTCATTCCCCAATTGATAAATGGTCAAAGGACATGAACAGGAAGTTTTACAATGAAGAAACCAAAACAATTCAGTCATGTGGAAAATTTTTCTAAATCATTATTGACTAGAGAAATGCAAATTAAAACATTGAGATATCGTTTTACACCTATCAGATTGGTTAAAATGATTGAAGGAGAAAGTGACAAATATTGGAGGAGATGTGGAAAAATTAGGACATTAATTCGTTGTTGATGGAATTGTGACCTGATCCAGCCATTTTGGAGAGACCTCTGGAGTTATGTCCAAAGAGTTATTAAACTACTTATACCCTTTGACCCAGCACTACCATTTCTAGTTCTATTAGATGATTAGGGAAAAAGGAAAAGAACCTGTATGTTCTAAAAATGTTTATAGCAACATTTTTTTTGTGGTAACAAAGAACTAAAAATTGCAGGGATGCCCATCAACTAGGGAATGGCTGAACAAGTTGTGGTATATTATTGTGATGGTAGCCAGGGTCAATATAATAAAAATATACTGTACTATAAGTAATAATGAGCTCCATGATCTCAGAAAAACATGGAAAGACTTGAATGAAATAAAGAAGAAGGAAATTAGCAGAACCAAGAGAACACTATGTACAGTAACAACAATGTTGTTTCAAGAATGACTTTGAGTGAATAAGTCATTTTGACTATTATAAATACCCAAATTAACTATAATTGATTGGTTGTTGTCCTTCCTTCTTGAAGAGATCCAAAATGACATCACTATGCTAGAGTCAAGTTATGGTGTGTCTGGCTGTGGCTGATCAGGCCAGCACAAGTTCAGAATGTTCTACCATGCGTTGGATACAAATAGTCCATGTCAATGTTTGGGGTGGATTTTGAGGTTCTTTCGCAAACTAAACCGCCAGGCTTTCAAACTCTATTGCCAACAGTGCAACTCTGATGGACTGATCATGTTGTTTGAATGCAAAATGTCTGCTTGCCAAAAAGACTATTTTATGGAGAACTCGCACACGGCAAGCATTCACATGGTGGTCAGAAGAAGCAATACAAGGATATTCTCAAGGTCTCTCTTAAGAACTTTGGAATTGATTGTGTGACGTGGGAGACACTGGCACAGGACAGCCCAGCATGTCATGGGATCATCAGAGAAGATGCTGTGCTCTTTGAGCAAAGCAGAATTGAAGCAGCTCAAAGGAAACACGAGATGTGCAAATTTAGAGAATCCACTCACATTAACTCTAAAGGACATATGTAGAAAGATGCTATCTGCATCCAGAGAAAGAACTGCTAAATAAAAGTATGTATAGAGTAATTTTACATATATACATATATGTGTACACACACACACACTTATATGTGCCTAATGGAAGCCATCTCAAGGGTGGGGAGAGGGGGAGGGAAGAAAAAAAAGAAATTTACATGATAACTTTGTTGTGTATTTAAAAGGAATAGCAAGTTGTATATGGTACATTTGCAGTTTCATGTGAAGTCATCTTTTATTATACTGTCATTGAAATGCTTGTTTTATTTCATAAATTAAAAATAAAGTAAATTTTAAAAAATGTTTATGGTATATAGTTCTTCTGAGGTTATAAAGATAAAAAGGAAACATTCCTGACCCTTGAGGGACTTAACATTCTGCTGGCAGCATACACAAATAAATATATACAAAGTACATAGAAAGTAAACACAAAGTAATTTAGGGGGAAGGAGAAGAAAGAGGAAGATACTAGCACCTTAGAGAATGAAGAAAGAATGTAGAAAGTGTCACCTGAAAAAGCTTTGGCAGGAGCTAGGGATTTCAAGAGGTGAAGGTAAAGAGGCATACAATTCTAGCATAGACCCACAGTATGGAGACAGAAGATGGAATGTTGTCTATGAGGAAGAATGTAAGCCAAGTCAGCTTCTACTTTCCATTGATTTCTGTCTTCTTCTAATTAAAAAAAATTAATTCTGAGATAATTAGAATATTTATATATAAATATATAATAAAAATTTTAATTCTGAGATAATTAGAATATTGATTCATTTGTAATTTGCTATTATATGTTGCCAAATTAAGGATCTCATCCCATTTTTACTATAGTCTTATCCAATTTTCCCAAGTTTTAAAAAATTAAATAACAAATCTCTTTGCCAATGCTTTATGATCATAATTTTATAAAACAATAGTCCCTTGCTTCCCCTTCCTCTTGAAAAATTGTCACTTCATAATTCCTCTTAATATTCATCCACTTGTATTTTCATGTAAATGCTGTTGTATCTCTATTTAATTTTATAAAGAAGACCATTACTATTTTTCTTAGTATTGTGTTAAGTTTATAAGTTAATTTGATGATATTGCCATATTTACTACATGTTTACATGATTGTATTCAACCATGAATATTGGATAATCCTACAATTTTTTCAATTTTTAGGTCTTATGTATGTGTTAGTAGTTAAGTCCAAACTATTTGCTATGTCTTATCGATAACTGTAAATGGATGTATTTTCACTTTTGTCAGAGGGATACAGAAATATTGATTTTTATTGATTTGTATCTGTCTATATTTCTAAATCTATTTCTCTCAACTTTTTGTCTTTATTAAATTTTCTAAGTAATCCATCCTGTCATCTAAAAGTGGATGTATTTTGACTTTTTCCCTATGCATATTTCTTAAATTTTTGTCATGTCTTATTAGTATTTCTAAGTGAATGCTACATTATAGTGGTCAGAATGTTTTTTTTTAACATGAATGCTTTGAGTATTGCAGTGGATAGAGCATTGGACTTCAGGTCAGGAAGATCTGAGTTCAAATCCAGTCTCAAACACTTACTGTTTGAACAAATCATTTAACTTCTGTCTGCCTCAGTTTTCTTATTTGTAAAATGGGAATAATAACAGCACTTACCCCTCAAAGTTGTTATGAGAATAAAATAAGTTTTGTAAAGAACTTTATAAATCTTAAAGCACTACATAAATGCTAGTTATTATTATGTTTCTTTTGTACATGTGGTAGCTCTTGGTTTAAAATAAATACTTTTATCATTTGAGGAAAAATAATTTGACTTATATATTGATTATTAACCTAACTTTGAATGGGCCTTGAATTTCTAGAATAAATCCTACTTGATCGTGATAAGTATTTGAAAGCATTTTACTGTATGCTAAGCTCATAGTTGTAGTGCTTAGAAGGAACTCAGAGACTATAGTCTAAGTCTTTTATTTCATATATGAGAAAACTGAAGCCCAGGAAGGATAACTGACTTCCCTAGCTCATCTAGGTAATAAGGGTGAGAGGTGGGATTTTAACCTAGGTCTGCTGACTTCAGAGTAAGTTGCACTTTTAGCTGTACCATGCAATTACCCTAATATTTATTTGCTTTGATTGTCATTAATTCTATTAGCCTATTGTTCTTTCTTCTACCTTAGTCTTGCCATATTTAATGATCAGAATCATATATGCCTGATAGAAAGCATTACATAGAATCCTGTTGTCCATTTAAAAAAAATTTTTATATAGTGTAGTTCTATTCATTTTGTCTGCATCTATTATGATCTTCCTTTTTTGTTTGTGATTTGTCATTTGATTTTTTCACTCTTTTTATTAAATTTGTTAATGATTAATCAATTTATTGGTATTTTAAAAATAGTATCTTATTTACTAAATTGATTTTGTTTCATTTTGCTAACTTCAAATTTTATCTTGATTTTTTTTAGTTTTGTGTTTGATTTTGCTTCATTAATTTGTCCATTTTCTAATTTTGCTAAGTATAATATCATTTTTATCTTGATTCCTTCGAAAACGTCTCTACCACATGAAGCTACTTCTCTGCTGTTCTCTGCTTATCCTCACCGTTCTTTTGTTAAGCAAATCCATTCCTATTCTTGGGTAACTAGTCGGCACAGTGAATAGAATGCTGGGTCTGGAGACAGGAAGACCTGAGTTCAAGTCCAGCCTTAGACATTTACTAGCTGTATGATCCTGGGCAATTCACTTAACCCTATTTGCATCAGTTTCCTCATCTGTAAAATGAGTTGGAGAAAGAAATGGCAAACCACCCCAGTATCCCTGCCAAGAAAACCCTAAATATGGTGACAAAAGTCAAACATGACTGAACAAAAATACTTCTTCTATCTTGAAATGAATCAGTAATAAGCTCTTTTAACTCACAATCATCCTTAAAAGAGAACTGAAATAGAGTTAACACTGTTGTGATGATAAGCATTTCCTTTAATTCAGAGAACTGCAACAAGTTCTTTAGATTGACTTTCTGGACAATGCTGGCAAACCTAGATAACTCTTCACCCAATTGGTTGCTGGTGTGTTCATTTACTCCCTAAATTTTTTATAACAAAACATTAACTCACAGCAAAAGTTCTCAGGTTGGCTCCACAGGCAAGGAAAAAAAGGGCAGCCAGCTCTTCACTGAACAAGATACTACATTGTTCAATCAGGTTCAGCATAAAATTACATAATACTGTTTCATAGCTTATATTCCCTTTTGCTTTTTGCTCTCAAATGTGAGGAAGCAACAGAAAACAACTAGCACCTTTAAAAGGTTTTAATTATCTTATATGTTAGATCACATTGGAGAAAATTAAGCAGAATTCAGCTCTCTTTCAATGAATTTCAGCTTTCCATCAGCCAATTGTCATCTCCCAGCATAAGAGCTGAAGTCTTACTGAAGCCACAGAACCTGACTGGTCCTGCTATCATCTTAACTACTCTTCTGCTTTGTTCCTAACTCTCCTGTTCCTGTTGGGTTCTTCACTTTCTAACAGCTTCAAATGGAACTTCTTGGTAGTCAATGACTCATCTTCCCTTATGAGGTAAAACACAAAAATCCTTCTTTCTGTTAGTTATGAAGCCATTCAATACCCATTCAATCATCCCATCCTCTCCAAACACTTATTTGATTTGCTACTTAGTGAGTTTTAACTTCTCAAACTCTAAAAAGTCATATGCAAATGATAAAGGACCACATTGCCTTGCAGTTTTAGTAATTTCTCTGTCTTCAGATAGGTTCTCTCAGTTCTCTAGTCAGTCCTTCTACTAATCTGTGTCTCACATTTTGTTTCAAAACTATTCATTCACATGTGCATTTCATTAATTTTTCATAAATGAATAATTTTTCCTGCCGCTTTTCACAGTCAAACTGTTCTTATATAAAAGTAGTTCCTATATAACACACAAATTGATCTGATCTTTTTTCTATACAAAATAGTTAATTTTATGGCTCCCAAACTCATTTTCTGCCTCTTTCAACAACCGAATTGTTCACATAGAACAGGGAACAATAAGTTACATGGGTTTCCCTTAACCAAAATATTGTTGGATTGTATTTTTCAATAATTCAATATCCCATTTCTTTTCTGTAGGGAATTTCAATCTATTTACATTCAAATTTAAAATCACTGAATTTGATCTATTCGCCACCATACTTTGCTAAATTATTTGCTTCCCTCCCTCATTAAAGGTATCAAATTATTTTTATATCACCAATATTAATCCTTTCTCACCTTCATGCACATCCATAATACTTAAAATAGTTCCAATATTTTATATTATTAACTCTACGAGGTTTATAGTAACTCAGTTTCCTTCTCTACAAATCTAAGACAATGCTACTGTTAAAGAATTGACTCCTTCTTCTTCTGTCACCATTCTTATTACCCTTTCACTCTTTAATTTTATCACCACAAATCAACTTTTTCTCTTTTCCATTTTCTTCAAGGTAATATAATTCAGATATTGACTAAAACAATACTACATTTATTTTTAGTGCCTCTATGAAGAGTGCACTAGTTAATTACAGTTGTAGAGTAATGATTTTGCATCTCAACATTAATGTATCCTTTTTATATGGACTTTTAAATGGTCATCTGTTTCAGAAAAAAAAATCTTCACTGAAAACCTGATTTGGAGAGCAAAATCTGATTGTTCTTGAAGTCTGAGGTCATTACGTCATTTATTTTGTTAGACAAAGCTGTTCCATTAGCATTTTCTTTCAGCTGCTTTTAAAATAATTTCATCATTGTATTTTTGAAGCATTAAATAATGTTGTGCTTGGATGAATTGCATCTGGGGTTCATTGTTATCTTGCTAATTCCATTGGTTTGCATCCCCGTCCTTATTTTAAATATTTCTGAGAAAACTTCTTGAAGTCAGATTTTTTCATTTCATCCTCTGTCCTATAAATATGTCCCTTTTATTATAACTTCCAAGTCTTTTCCCAGTTGGATAATTCTCTGGAGTTACTCTGCTTTTTTCTTGTTTCATTCATTCCATTCTCTAGTAAAATAACTGTTTTTCATTGAATCTATTTTTAAAATCTCCATATGTTTGAATAATTGAGTTTCACCATCTTCTCCTGGGATTTCCATTACACTCAATTCCCAATTCACTTCATTTTGTAATTTTTACTAACTTCATTTCTTCCACTAATTACTTCAGTATCTATATCCTTTATTTTTTATGTCTAAAAAATTCTAGGTTCATTTTTTATGTTGATGTTACTTCTTTTAAAATACATTTTACTTCTAGCTTTTTGCTTTGAAATCCTAGATTGAGGTCTTTATTGTTTTAGAATTGTATTGTATTTTTTCAGTTTTCTTTTTTCCTAAGAAATAAACAAAACAAACAAAAATTACACATTTTAGAGGGTTTTTTTAGTGTTTTTCTTATTTTGAACATTTTCATTACCATTTTTCCATGTGATGTTTCAAGAGACAGGGTCTTTTGTGATATAATGATAATAACTACCATCTATATAGTGCTTACCATGTGCATGGCACCATGCCAAGGACTTCACAATTATTGTTTCATTTGCTCCTCACAATGCTGGGACGTCGGTACTGGTATTATCATCCCCATTTTATAGATGAGGAAATTGAAGCAAACAAAGGCTGAGTTGCCCAGAGTCACACAGAGAAGTATCTGGTGCAGGATTTGAACTCGGGTCTTCTTGACTCCAGACCTAGCACTCTTCCAAAAAGACTCCCCACTTCCATTTTATAGATGAAGAAGCTTGGAGATAGAAAGTGACTTGCCCAAGATCTCATAGGTAATAGCAGAGCAATAATTAAACCTAAGTCCTCTTGTTTCCAGGTCCATCCTTTCCACTATGCCACGCTTCCTCTCAGTTGTATGTGTGCAGTGAGGAGAAATGGAACCCCACGGATAGAGAGGGGCCCCTATAAGGAGAAGGGTCCGTTCTTCTGTGTGGCTTGAAGGAGGCAGATTAGACATCTCTGGCCTCTTCTGCCTCTACCCTTCCCCAAGGGGGACTTCAATTTCTGCCAGGAGGGGAAGCAGAAGGTGGGGGCTAGAGGCCTCCACTCTGCTCTCCTCAGATAAAGGGGATACTAGATTATAATTTTATCTATTTGCTCCTTTAAATATTATTGGTCTAGGGAATATGATCAGGTTCCATCTAACTCTTAATTGCTTTGTTATTTGTGGGGAAAGGGGAACCCCAAACTCTATATCCAAGGCTTAACCCCTTCTCTATCAGTTCCACAATGAATATACACATCAAATAACAAAGAAACCCATTTATCCAAATCATCAGTAAAATAGACATCAGAGCAGATGTATATATAGGAGAATATCTATCTACTCCCATTGAAAGTGATAATCATTTAATATCATATTTTGGTCAAAGTTTGAATTAGTCAAACAGACTGCTTTGCCTCATTTTACCAAAAAGACTTTCTTTCTATCTCAGCCATTCCAAAGACCAGATAAGGCTGGGAGTAGGATCATAAATTCCAAATAGATCCAGCTTTGTTCTTCTCTCTGCGTGAGCTTGGGGAACCGTCCTCCTTATGTCAACCTGAAGAGGCCTACTTTATGGCCCTTAAGGACAAGACCCTCAATTCATGGCATTAACTTGGCTAATGGGATTTTTTCTTAAGGTTTTCTGGGTATATACCATGTTATGGAATGTTAAGGGTAAAGAAAACAGATATTCTGGACCATCATTTCAATTGACACTTTGTCATCTCTCTTGTTTTTCTGTATTTATCATTTATCCAATTAAGAAATTCCTTTCTCATACTATGTTTAAACCATTATTGGGATCATAAATTTGTGTGTCTCGACCACCCTTAATTGGGATGGCCCTAAAATGTACTTAAGCTCTCTCATCCTCTTGTTCTAGAATCAGGAGTCCTGCCTCCTTGCGTGCAAGTACTGCTAGCCTAAAGGGAATAAAGAACAAATTCTGTAGCTGTATACCACTATTTGTTTGTCTCCTTTAACCAATTCTTAAATAAAGGTCAACAAATGCAAGGTGTGAAATGCCCTGAAATCTCTAGAGTAGCAAACTGGGAATGGGGGCATGACAGAGACTCAGTTTCTTTCATGTCTTCTCATCTTTTCAGTAACCTGAAGAGGGCTTGACTTCTTCCATTTTCCCTCACAAAACTACTTGACATTCCATGAAGACTCTGGCTTACAGAATCCCCAAAGAAGCCTCAAAGGCAATTACTAAGCCCTGCTTTCCTCTTATCAGCTCTACCCTGCCTTTCACATAGGGCAGGGGTTTCATTTCCAATAAGGAGAGAGTCCTATAGCAATGGGTTTTGGGACAGGTATTATATTCAGTTCACACTAGAAATTAATATTGAAATTCAAAACACTGTCTCAAAACACTAACCCTCAAATGAAAGGTACTAGGCATTAGATTAGATTTATTCCCATTAAAATGTAAACTTTTTGTGGCAGCTAGGTGGCTCAGTGAATACCGGCCCTGCGTCTAATTCAACCTCAGACACTTGACACACTTACTATATGTGTGACCTTGGGCAAGTCACTTAACCCCAATCCCCTCCCCCCACCGACCCTGCAAAAGAAAAAGATTAAAAAATGTAATCTCTTTGAGACCAGGGCACTAGCTCTGTCCCCAATGACAATGATAAATGCTTAATGAATTGAGGGCTGATCCTTATTAGAGCAATTCTGATCCCCTGGAAAACTATCACATATAAAATAAATTAAAAGAACCTAAGATATTTCTGTTTTATTGTAAAAATAGGGGGAAATAAATATAATTTTTTCTTTACCCTTGATTTGTCTCATTTTTAAAAAATCAATTGAATGGTTCTACAGAAATTTCAAGTGTTTTAGGCTTCCAGTGCAAAATCCACATGTCCTACACAGAAACACCACCAGATCCTCCTCTTTATTGACTGGCGCTCTTTCTTTAACCAGTCACCAAATTCTATCCTATGGCACTTTTTATTTATACTAGGGGTATGTGCCCAGAGTGGCACTCTGTTCCTGAGAGGAACATCTGTGAGGATGTGGGTCTTGTTCCCCTCATCTGCCCTAGGCTTTGAAGTGTTTTATTGAGATGCTTGGAGCTTTGCCACTCACAGCTGGGACAGGATGATGCTGTATCTCTCAGAGCTTGGTACCAGCCAGTCATCCCCCCTTGACTCCCCTGGCCCTTAGGAGAATACATGGACAAATACTGGAATCAATGACTTCATATTCAGATTGGATTTTGGTTAAATGCTTGAGATGCCACACCTCTGGAAGAAGTATATTTTGAGGCATCAGGGTATAGAGGAGGCAGCATTCATTAAACTAGCAGTCAGAAGACCCATGCTTCCATTCCATTGGCATGAATTGTTAACTTGTGACCTTGGATAAATTTCTAACCTTCTCTGAATCCTGTGCCACATTTGTGAAATCAGGATGGCAAGCTGACCTCCCTTACTCACAGGTGAGCATGAGGATTAAATGATAATGTACACTCTAAGCTCTACTATGCATATATATATAATATAGAATATCACTATTGTGTTAATGAAAAAGATTCCATGAAATACAAGTTGAAATAACTGAAAGGATTATGTGCATCTTTGAAATGGATGTATCCAAGATATGAAGACAATTAACAGAAATATTAAAGACCAAGTGCCATTCCCCAATAAATGATCAAAGTTTATGAACAAACAATTATCAAAAGAAGTACAAACTATTAACAACCATGTGAAAGATTGTACTGAAAAATATAAGTGATATAAAAATCAAAAGATATTAAATTTATTTTTAAAAGATGAAGTATTGGGGCAGCTAGGTGGCGCAGTGAATAGAGCACCAGCCCTGCAGTCAGGAGGACCTGAGTTCAAATCTAACCTCAGACACGTAACACACACATACACAAAAAAAAAAAAACCCTAGCTGTGTGACATTGGGTAAGTCACTTAACCCCAATTGCCCTATGTTCCCCCTTCAAAAAAGCAAAAAAAAAATTTTTTAAGATGAAATATTTGTGTTAACAAGTGCATCTGTGTAAATGAAAAGAAAAAAAAGAAACTGAATGCTATAATCAACCAATCAACATTTATTAAGCCCCTACTGTGTGCAGGCACTGTACTTAGCTCTGGGGATACAAAAAGAAACACAAGACAAGAGTCTTTTATAACTCAAAGGAGTTGACAATCGAGGGGAGAAGACAACACACAAATATATACACAACAAGCTATACACAAGACAAATAGCAGTGATAGAAGGAACTAGAATTAAGAGGGGGTGGGAAGGCTTCCAGTAAAAGAAGGAATTTTAGCTGGGACTTAAAGAAAGCTAGGGAGGTGAGCAGATGGGCCAACGGAGGGAGAGGGCTCCAGGCATGCAGAACAACTAGAGAAAATGCTTGAAGCCAAGCGATAGAGTCTTGTTCAGATAAGAGCCAAGGGCCAGAGTCATTGGGCCAAAGAGTACAGCGAGTAAGGTGTAAGAAGACTGGGAATGTACGAGGGGGCTGTTATAAAGGTTTTGAATGCCAGACAGAGCATTTTGTATTTGATCTTAGAGGCAATATGGAGCCGCTGGAGTTTTTTGAGGGGGTGTGTGATATGATTGGATTGTGCTCTAGTCACTTTAGTGGCTGAATGAAGGATGGAGTGGGGAGAGACTTGAGGCAGACACACCCACCAGCAGCTATTGCAATAATCCAGGCATGACATGATGAAGGCCTGCACTAGAGTGGTGGCAGTGTCAGAGCAGAGAAGGTGGTATATTCAAGACATGTGACAAAGTTGAAATTGACAGGCCTTGGCAATAGATTGGATATGGGGAGCGAGAGATAGTGAGGGATCCAGGATGGTTCGTAGGTGCAAGCCCGATGGACTGGGAAGGTGGTGTTGTCCATTACAGTCATAGGGAAGGTAGAGGGTGGGTGAGGTTTAGGGGGAAAGATAATGAGTTCAGTTTAAGATGTCTACTGGAAATACAATTCAAAGTGTCTTTAAGGCAGTTGGAAATTTGAAATTGGAGGTTAGCAGAGATTTGGGGGTAGGACGGGTAGATATGAGAATCGTCAGCATCAAGATGGTAATTAAATCCATGGGAACTGACAAGATCATCAAGTGAAGTAGTATAGAGAGAGAAGAAAAAAGGATCCAGGACAGAACTTTGAGGGATACCTCTGATTAGAGGGTTTGATCTGGAAGAGGATCCAGCAAAGGAAACAGAGAAAGATTGGTCAGATAGGGAGAAAACTATGAGGGGTTGGTATCCTGAAATCCTAGAGAGAAGAGAATATTAAGGAGAAAAGAATAATCAATTGTCAAAGACTGCGGAGAAGTCAAGGAGAATGAAGACTGAGAAAAGACCAGTGAATCTGGCAACTAAGAAATCATGA
Organism: Petaurus breviceps papuanus; assembly: GCF_028583685.1. Taxonomy (NCBI): domain Eukaryota; kingdom Metazoa; phylum Chordata; class Mammalia; order Diprotodontia; family Petauridae; genus Petaurus; species Petaurus breviceps. The sequence goes on along the minus strand of NW_027187368.1, from coordinate 11,886,041 downwards.
GTAACTTCAGAGAGGCCAGTTTCAATGGAATGATAAGGTTGGAAGCTGGATTATAAAGAGTTAAGAAAAGAGGGAAAGGAAAGAAAGTGGAGGCATCTTTTTAGATAGTCTTTTCAAGGAGTTTAGCTATGATGGGAAGAAGAGATCCAGGATGATAGTAGGAATGGAAGGAGCAAGTAAGGGTTTTTTCAGGAAGAGACATGGGCATGTATTTAGGCAGTAGAAAATGAACCAGTAGAAAGGAAGAGATTGAAAATATTTAGAGTGGGTATAACAGAGGGGGCAATATGTTGGAAGAAAAGATATAGAAGGGGATTACTTGGACAAGTAGAGGGATTAGCTTTGATAAAGAGTAAGGTTATTGCTTCATGTGAAATGGGTGGAGGAAATAGTATAGAAGGCATCTGAGTGACAGAGGATGAGGAATAGGGAAGGGGGAGCTCATGGCAAATGGCCTGAGGTTTGAGGAGGAATGATGAAGTCTGGAACAGCTGCTGTGGAGAGCGGGGTAATAGGTTGATAAGGGGGGTCTAGTAGGATAGCCTAGCAGCAGTGGGAGACCAGATGAAATTGTGTAACACAAATCTGTGGTGGATTCAGAATGGTTGCATGATTTTCTCCATTTTTATTTGGCAGCATGTATATAGTAGTGAAGATGACAAATGGTGTGAATAATCCAAGGCTGAGGCTTGGTTGGCCATAACTGACAAAAAGGGGACTAGGGTTTCAAGAAAGGAAGACAGTGTAGAGTTGAATCAACTCCCCAATGGGTCAAGATGGGCAAAAGAAGAGAGTGCAGGGGAAATAGCCTGGGAGAGAATTAAAGGGGTCAAGGGAATGAAGGTGATGGTGAGGATGAAGAGTAGGGTTTCATAAGGGAAGGCAGAGGGAGAGGTGAAAAGACGAATTGTGAATGGAAAGGGGGATTTCAGAATTCTTGAACACAGAGGTGGTACATTTGTGAGTCATGGCAAAATTACGAGTATGACTGTGTGTATGGCTGAGGTGGGGTGGAGTAGCAGCTTGTGGGAAGTGAGTAGGTTTAGGAACTGAGTGGCTAAGATGTTTGAGGGAGAGTAAATATGTATGTTGAAGTCCCCTATTGTGAGGGTAGGAGTTGGGGAGGAGAGAAAAACTGTGAACCAAGTATTGAATTCAAGAAAGGGGAATGACCCAGGGGGTTGTAGACAACAGCTACCAGGATTTTGATAGAATGGTAGATATGAAGTGCACGAACATCAACAGAAGAGAAGTTAGGGGCGCAGTGAGTGTCAGCCCCAGCGTCGGGAGACCTGGAATCGGTTCTGGCCTCAGATACTCGGCACCCACACAAAAATAACTGGCCATGTAACCTTGAGCAAGTTACTTAACCCTGATTGCTGAAAAAAACAAAACAACAGAAGAGAAGTCACTGAGTGATGGAGGCAAAGGGAGAACCTGGAAGTGGTAATGCGGAACATGTAGTATTCCAACTCCCCACTCCAACCAGGGATCCAAGGAGAATGAGTGAACGTGTAGCCAGTACTGAGAAGGGTGGAGAGGGAGGCTGTGTTATCAGGGAGAAGCCAGGTTACAGGAGACGCAGGGAGAGGAAGATTTAAAATGAAGGGAAGTTAGTTGTCTATGGAACAGGCATTCCAGAGGATATAGTGGAAGGGCTAGGTGACATTTGGTTGAAACTTTGGAGTGCAAGGGTTGAGAAAGATGAGCATGAGTAATCAGGTGGTGGGGGTGGTTTAGAAGGTTTGTATGTTTAATTATAATGATCAAACTTGTCCTTGAAGAGACGAGAAATGGCATTTCCTTCATCTCACTGGGGAAATGGGGAATGATGGATATAGATCGTTGCACATTCTGTCAGACGCTGCTAATGTATTGGTTAATTTTGATTTTTCTTTATTTTTTGTTATAAAAGACGGCTTACTGCATAGGGGAAGACCATTGAGAAATAAAGATGTAAAAACAAAAAAATAAAATGACTTTTGTTGAGAGCTTGGCCCCTAAGGATTATTTCTAATGTAAATGACAACTGTATATAGGATCTGGAGTTCTAGCCCAACTCTCCCTTTGACTGGCTCCCTTCCCATCCAAAAGCCCTCCTCTTCCCCAAGGGTAATACACCTGTTAAACTCTTGGAATATGAATGCCCTCACAATGCAGTAGCCTAGCACTGACAGAAAAAACAGCTTGTTTCCACTTCACTGTAAATTAATTAATATTTGGATCCTGTTAAAGCAGACCACAACTAAGACAGAAAAGAACCGGAAGGTGCCCTCACTTTACAAAGGGATTTTAGTGTCTGAAAGGGGAAGAAGAAGTAGAATAAAGACTAGAAGTGAGAAAATAGAGAGAATAACAGAGAATAAAATGACAGGAAGAGATAAAATGTTTGAGAAATGAAAAATGAAATGAGTTCTGGAAGGGAAGGAATGAATTCAGTCTTAATTCCTGCAAGGGATCATTCAGAAACTGGCTGTAAGAAACAAAGCCCCTTTCTTGCTTTTCTTGTCTCTATTTTCAGTGCAAACATGACTTAGGTAATCACAAGATGACAAAACACACCAGACACATTTTTTTGTTTTGTTTTTTCTTTAAAAAAAAAAAGATAAGCATTCATTTTTCTTCATTAACCTTTGGAATTAAAATAAGGTTTAAAATACCCCAAATATACAAATGCTATCTATATGGTGCATTCTAGGAATGCTGAGGTAAGCATCAATGCAGGGGATTATGGCGTCCCTCAGTGCAACAGTTTGTACCCAAAAGACAGATCCCTTAGGAACTGTCTCAGCTCCAGTCTGTTAAATGCCAACGAAATCCACAGGAAGGAAGAAGATAGAGGAGGAGGTATCAAGAAGATTTCTTGTAGGAAAAAAAATCAATAACCAAAAAAACAACTTCAAAAACACTGGCTCCAAACAGATTGATGTTGAAGCCTTTCTTTCCAACAAAAGAGAAACTGAAGGCTAAGTGTCTTCTGCCTTGAAAACCCAGGGGCCTCTGCATGAACTCCAAAAATAGTGCAGATGTTGCCAGTAAAGAGTCCTTTTTTTTTCTCACAGCTTTTGTCTCCATAGTATTTGGCAATGGCTTCATCCTCCCACCACTTCACACACACACACACACACACACACACACACACACTCCCCCTGCAAGCTCTTTTCTCCTAGACTCTTGAAGGGCTCAGACAGTCTGTTCATGGAGACCAGAGACAAAGCAGCTTGGTCTTTGAAAAAAAAAAAAGACATTGTTAGCTGGAGGCAGGAAAGTACAGGTGTGGAATAAAGGCTATTCCCAGAGTTCCTTGTGTACAGAGAGCATAGTTCATTCTCAGCATCACACCACTGGTGGCTGACTTTGGACTAAAAGCCCCAGACATCTGTCTATATTTGAAAAATACACTGTTGTTTAAAAAAATGAAAGGAATTTTAAAAATAAGCTTGTCATCTGCTGCCAATTTAGTGTCCAAATGAAGGGTTTTCCCCCGGCATTTCCAGAATATTTCTTTGCTCTTGCAAGAAGTCTACCGTGCTAGATGAAACAGAAGTCAAATGCCTTGCTGTCTTACCCCCCATTTAAGACAATTCCTGTCAAAAGAGGCAGGATCCCCTTAGACCTCGGGCTCTGTGCAGGTCAGCAGACAAAGACCGACTCATTTGCTTGGTGGTGAACTCGACATTTTTGGCTGCTTCCACAGCTCGGCTCAAGGACAGACTGAGGTCATCCAAGTCAAGGAGATCCAGCTCAGACAGGCAGCGGTGGCCTGGCATTGGAGATGGGGCTCGGCGGCTCTGAGACATTGGAGATGGGGCTCGGCGGCTCTGAGACAAGGGTCTCACCTCGGCAGGTTTTTTACCACTGGAGTAACATAGAGGGGAGGAGGCTGAGGTAGGTGCTACTGGAGAATAGTACCTGGGGAGATTCAAAATAAATAAATTAATGGTAAAAACCACAAAGACCTCAGTGCCTATAACTTAAATGATCCCTTCCTGTTGGGCCATAAAGCTTGGATGAGCCAAATATAATGATGCATAGGATTAGACATGCCTATGTTCCTGATCAATGAACAGAATGCCTGTGCGATGACCAGGACATGTTCTGTATTATGTTCTTTAGTTAGAAGGATCAGAAACCTCAGACCCAGGAAGTGGAAGGGTAATGATCCATTACTGACGAAATACAATTTTTTGATCTTTTGAAATTGATCATTCAATTCCTATACAGTTTCTGGACCACTTGTTTGTTTTTTCCCTCTTCTCTTGGATTTGTGCCTAGACTGCTGCTCATTGGCCCCAGGAGAGGAGAAAGAAGAATAGACAAAATTCTGATCTCCCAATTTAGAAAAACGCAGGATGTGGAAGGAACCTCGGAGAACCTCGAACCTGCAGCCTGAAAGCCACACGCGGCCCTCTACGTCCTCAAATGCAGCTCTTTGACTGAATCCAAACTTCACAGAATGAATACCTTTAATAAAAGGACTTGTTCTGTAAAACTTGGATTCAGCCAAAATCCAGTATGCAAGGACCTAGAAGGCTACATGTGACCTTAAGTCCACAGGCTCCCCACCCTTGCTCTAGTCTAGCATGCTTGTTTGGCATAGCAGGAAATAGATTCAGAGAGAAGAAAGAACTTTCCAAGGTCAAAGATATGGCACAGTAGAGTCAAACCAAGGTCTTTTAACCCAGTCAGTCAGTAAGTCAGATCATTCATTCAGTCAGTCCCAGAATATTAGAGCTAGAAGGAACCATGGAAACCATGAAGTACAATTTAACAGAAGAAAAAAAGAGAAGTTTAAAGGAGGTGTAGTGAGTGTGGACTAGCTCTCAGGCATGCTCTCCAATATTCTTTAAAGAACCACATTATTATTTCCTCTCCAATTTAATCAAATAGTCAGTAGAAAAGAAAGCAGGTTATTGTGTGAGGGAAGGAGAGGTGGCAAACGTTCTTTGTGAATTTTATTTGGCCCTGATCTTGGAGAATCTAGTGTGGGCTGTGTATATAGTCGATGAGGCTAGCATAATGATGGAGTTTCTCAGTGTCAGGAAGACCTAGATTCAAGTCCTGCCTATGACACATACTGGTTGTAGAATCTTGGATAAGCAATTTAACCTCACTGGGTCTCAGTTTCTTCATCTGTAAAATGGGGTTGGGCCAGGTATGGTGGACCACGCTTGCCATTCCTTATTTCTGGACTATGCTGAAACTGGTAGATTGCTTGAGCTGAGGAGTTCTGAGATGCTGTTTGAATGTTTGCACTAAGTCTGACTCCAATATGCTGAGCCCCCAGGGAGAAGGGAGAGGGGCTCCCAGGCTGCCTAAGATGGGGTATTGAATTCATCTATAAAATGTAGATAATAATAGCACCTGTCTCTCAGGGTTATGGAGAGGATAAAAGGAGATGATACTTGCAAAGTACTCTGCAAACCTTAAAGCACAATATAAATGCTGGCTATTAAAAATATTTCAATATAATTAGTTTCTTTTGCAACCTTATATATTTTCTCTTATGAATTTAGAAATATTCTTCTAAGGAGTCCATAAAAAGGTTAAGAACCCCTAGCCTATGTGCTAATGCCCACCTCTTCAAAATTACTTCATCTGTGTATGTCTATACATATATATATATATATATATATATACATATACATACATACATGCATGTTGTTCAGTCCTTTCAGTCAGGTTGGACTTTTTGTGACCTCCTTTGGGGTTTTCTTGGCAAAGATACTGAAGTAGTTCCTTCTCCAGCTCATTTTACAGATGAGGAAACTGAGTGAAAAGGGTAACTTGCCCAGGGCCACACAGCTAGTAAATGTCTGAGGCTGGATATGAACTCAGGTCTTCCTGCTTCCAGGCCAAATAAACAATTTTTCTGTATGACCTTGGACAAGTCACTTAACTTCCTTAGGCCTTAGTTTCTTCATCTCTAAAATGTAGCCGGAAAATAGAATGTCCCTGCTGGCTATGAATATTGCCTCTTTTACCATACTATGCTGACTTTTTTTGTTTGTTTCTGACTTCTGTTTTGTTTTGTGCCTGGATTTTCCCATATCATGCAGGTTGTAGCCTAGATACAGGGGCCACACAGGGGTCCAAATTAGGGACACACTGGAGCCAGCTCAGACAGTGAGTCAATTATTCAGTCTTCATTTGTGAGCATTTACATCTTAGAAATCAGCAAACACTACAGATCAGGGCTTGATTTATCATTTTGTTGATTGTCTAGGCTTTCTTAAGCAATGGTGAAAATACTGATGATACAGATGAAAAAGTCTGTTGTGTGTAATTTTTTAGAAGACAGCCAATTTTGAAAACATTTACTAAGACACTGCTGGTCTGATACCCCGGCTGATCACGCAGAAGCTCAGACCGGCTGCTCTTGGGTTCTACTTGGTTCTGTTCAGCCCTCGCTAGGCTGGCTGCCTCATTAGGTGGCTGGCTGACTCCTAAGGATAATCAGCTGATTTTTGTCTGACTGCAGCTCAGAATTCCTGAGCACAAGTGGTCCATGAGTCTTAGTCTTACCCATGCAGGCATTATCAATGTGTGCCATCACACCCAGTCATTCTGCCTTCTGAATGGAGTTGGAATTAAAGTTATAACTAGGACTAGATTAATGCAAATAATGTATTCCCTGAAATGACTGGCATTCTTTGGATTTTTATTGCCTGTTTCCATTAGGTCAGGAACAATTAATTACTCATATTTTTCATATAATTTCATATATTTGAATAGTGAAAATTTAAATCATATGACCACTTCACAGGATTCATTATTTGCAGTAATGAGGACATGACTGTATGTATCATGTAGCAAAGAGAACAAAGACAATCTTGCTGTCTACTCAATAGACCCTGCTCAATTGCCAGGATAAAAGAGCCCATATTCACCAGGAAGGAAAGGATAATGGTTCTTACAATGTGGAGGATGGATAAGGCACAACAGGAACCGGTGGGACATAAGTGAAGGTTGCCCCCACTGGAGCTGGGAGTGGCGGCGCTAGATACCACACTCCTGCAGGATGAGGAAGTGATGGTGGAATAGATTGCTGCTGACGTTGCTCAGATTTCCGAGTTGGACCAGAACTTAGAGGTGCTCCCTTCTGAGTGCCTTTGTCTATTCCTGCAGGGAGGATGAGTAACAAAGATAGTTAATCATTACCTTGCCATGAGAAGAACAATAGGAGACATGGGGATATCTGCTTCAGGTTGGAGATGGGATTATTTCACCTCGAAGACACCTGCCTTCATGATTGAGATTCTAAGGTTCTGAGATCCTAAGGCTCTAAAGGTCTTTGACAGATGAATAGTACAAGCCTCATTTGAATCACCTGAGCAGAAGGAAATGTTTGCCACAACAGAGGAGCATAGAACCCTAAGTAGGTGGTGTTCAGAGGGCTCTCCTTTGGGCAACCGGGACTAGAGAGAAACCTGGGGGGTGTGGTTAGAGGTTTTCTTTCTATGTTCTACTACTATTCTTTCAGTATTCTCCCTGTAATTGTAAAGAAGTTTGAAGATCTTCCCTGCCCCTTAATAGGCCTAGGGAATTTGAAGATCTTCCCTGTTCTTTAATGGGCCTCAAGGGGAACTCAACAAGAGGGGTTTGATTGGAGGGAGGTTTGTTTTTTGGGAAGAACCACACCTTTTGTTACTTCGTAATTAGGCAGTGGGTCACAAAGGTTGTGATGTCTTCTGACCCTGAAGAAGGGTATAATACCAGAGGTTTTGCTTTGAGGCTCCCTTATGGGAAGAGCTGTGTGATTTGGCGAGATGAGACTCTGGGCAGCTGTTGAGCCCCCCAGCTTTGAAAACCCAGATGATGGTGCTTCTCTCGCTGGTAACTAACTACATATACATGTAATGGTCAGACAGCTAGAAGCCCTGTCTGTTGGTCTGTTAAATTGTGTTATTTTCTCTGTCCTTTTTATCTGCTTGTAATTTCTGTTTGTATTTTCTGAAGTTTAGGGTGCTGACTTCTCCCCCTGAACTAAGTGAATGAGATATATAGACATATGTGTTTAATTAAAGATTGTTGACCCTTTAAAGTTGCTTTCCTTTAGTGAAGCAGATCAAAGAACATGTGCCAGCAGCCATCCTGGGAATGCGAGGGTGATCACTGTTATACTCCCAAATCTGCCTATCACTACCCTCCTTCCTCAGCTCTGAGTCCCTCCCCATGTTCTGCTTTACCTTTTTGGTGGGAAAGGATCTCAGTCAGTAATTGTTGAGGAAATAGGGGGTGACAGGATGTATGTGAAAGACAGCCAAAAAAGAGGAAAATATGGTTAAATATTAATGGCACAGCTGATGCAACTTAGAGGCTTTTGTGGACCTCAGAACTCTTTCATGCTCTTTAGCCAATCTGGCTCTAGGAAAGATGGAAATCTTAGGGCTGTACAAAAGTCACGAATGTGTCCTGTTGTTAGGGGATGGAACTTTGGTTTCTACTGCTAGAACTCCCCCCACCGCACCTACAATCTTGCTCCTATATGGTGGCTAAGACTAACAACTCTGCCCCGTGCCTACCTGGTCCATGACTGCTAAGAGAGGAACTCTCAGCTCTCCTCTCCCTTCTAACCCAATTTCTGTACCCTGGTGTACAAGAGTTTACTAGAGACTGACTTGTCTTTGCTAAAAAGGTTTTTTATGTTACAGAACTACAGATAAGAACTTCAAATTCAAGGAGACTTCAACATTTTCTAGGAGAGGGGAGTAAGGAATCAACTTCTACCCTACCAGAGGGCTCCCTGTTCTTCTCTGTGGGACTCCTGGTTCTGTGACACATAGGACACTGGGTCTTCTTGATGCTGTCACGGGGAAAAAGTTCCTCTGGATCCTTCCTGGGAGTGTTGTCTAAAAAATTAAAAGCAATCATTAAAGTAGCCTGTGGGGCCTTGACTTTACTCTCATTGAGCTCAAGAGGGGCAGAAGAATTGTGGTCAAAAAATATCCCTCCTTCTGTCCTCTTCTAGATCAGAGTTGCGGTCAGTTCTAAGGCCATGCTATGGAAAGGATATGATATGTTCTTGGCACTTAAAAATGTCTTGGGGTGGAGGGTAGAAAGGTTGGTGGAAGAGAACCGACAGAATTAGTTTGGGCCTCAGTGGGAGTTTTAGTGACCTTGGTGCAAATGTCCATGGTTTCTCTATCTCTTGGTTGATGGAGGCAGTTTCAGACAGAATCATTTATGGAGGAAACATTGCCTAATGAGGCATGCACTCTGCCCATCTGATAGAATATAAGCTGCTTGAGTGTAGGAAGTTTAATTTTTGTCTCTGTACCCTCCTCCCCCCACCCCTAGAGCACATAGCAGAGTGTCTGGCAAATAGCAGTTGCTTAAAATAATACTTTGTTGATTGAATGATTGATTGCCCAGTTCCCTAAAGTAAGGGTCCCAACCCTACTAATATATACTTATTAGTAACACAGATAGCTCCTGGAAGTTCAAGTTAACTCTGGCCTGGGCTTATCCTAGGTAGATCCTGGGAATGGTTATTACCAGAAAGTTTCTTCCTCACTGAGTGACAGCTGGGGCAGGAACGAGAATTGTTGTCTGTCTGGAAGTGCTGGGAGGATTTCATGGAATATTCATGACCTAGGGAAACAAACCAAAAATTGTAACTTTTTGCCATCTTGGGAATGGGTGCAGAGCTAGAAATCAAAAGCTCATGATGAAATCATGTTATCATGTTATGTTATCAAGCTTGTTACTTGTTGGCTATTGGTTCATGTGGCAATTATTTTAAAACAAAGAATCAAGTTGCCAGACCTGGGTCCCTGCAGTGCTGGTTTGAATTGGAACGGCTCTATGGCAGGGTCCCTGGCCCACTGGATCATACATTCAGAACCATAGAAGCACTTCGGATGCCATCCAGGCCAACTGCTGCCATTTTACGGTGAAGGCAATTGAAGCTCAGAGATGTTAAGTGACTTGTCCTGTACTCTTTCCACCTAACCACCACACTACCTCATGGGACAGGGAGCTTCATCTCTGAGTGAACCTCCCTCCTACGGTTTGGCCCAGTTTCTCCAAGGCTTCTGGTCATATTTTCCTGAAAGTCAAGAGTCACACAGAAGGAAAAGGGGAAGGAGAACAAATATTTTCCTTTTGTGCCACAACCTGAAACTATGAGAAAGCCAAGGTCATGGAGCACAAGGGTTCAATGTGACATGTCCCAAGATACCAAGCGGGTCTTCCTTCCTTCCTTCCTTCTTTCCTTCCCTCCTTCCTTCCCTCCCTCATTTCTTTCTTTCTTCCTTCCTTCCCTCCCTCATTTCTTTCTTCCTTCCTTCCTTCCCTCCCTCATTTCTTTCTTCCTTCCTTCCCTCCCTCTTTCCTTCATTGCTTCCCTCCCTCCCTCCTTCCTTCCTTCCATCCTTCCTTCCTTCCATTTATAAAATAAGTTTTATTGATGCCTTTTGACTGGTTCTGGATACCAACCTCTCAGCGTGAATTGAAACCTCCTTTATTACGATGAAAAAAACAAGCAAAAACAACTGATGGCGTGACTGAGTCTGACAGCGGACACAACAACCTCTCAACATAGTTCCCTGCCTCTGTGCTAAGAGGAGGCACAGGAGAGGCTTGGGGGGCTTCCTTATCTGTTCTTTCTGACCCAGATTGGTAGGATACAAATTTAATGACACATTATAATCATTTCTGTTGCATTCTATTGATGTGTAAATTGTAAGCAATTCACATAAGCAACCATAATTAGTATTTTTGATGTGGTTAGTGTTTTGGGGCTTTTTTTCCTTCTCTTTAGTATCTATGATCAACAACATTAATTATTTTCACTGATACCACATACCATTTGCATATTTTCTCCTCCCTCTCCCTCGCTTTTTCTTAAGTAAGGTTTTTGCAATACTTTATCTAGACTGGTCCCAAGGCCAGCGAATTGGGCTTCAGCATATGGGATCCTATGAGATGAAGATGATCTTAGAATACCTTCCCACCTCAGTGTAATGACTCCTTTCTTCTCTCACCTATGTAATGGCCTCGGAAGTAGACTGTGTCTGCTTGCTTCCCTCTGGTTCCTCCTTTTATTCTGTCTGAGGGGCTCTTTTCCTCAGCTCTGCTCTGCTCAGTCTGGATCCTGGATATAGACTGTTCTGACTCAGAAGCTGAAATGGACAGAGACCAAAAGAGTCAGAAGAAATCATCAGAGGCTTGAGTAGCAAAACTCTCACTGAGGAGAAGTTCTTACCTAGGGTGCAACGTGGGTTGTAGTGGGTGGAAAAAAGTACCTGGGGTCACCTTGCAGTTTCTACCCTGATGAAAGTGTGGTCACTGAGGAGGGGGAAGCAGCATTCTGCTGCTTGGGTTCAGTATTGTTCAGGGGAGTAAGGATCTTAGAGTCCCCTTACCCTAGAAGGGTAAGCAGTGGAAGGAAGTATCTTTAGAAAGGTGCTGACAGCATCTTGTAAATTTTCTGTCCTGGGGCAAAGCTCCACCTACTCTAGTTATGCCTGGGAAAAATAGCAGTTCCCAGGGGAAAAAAAAAGTATAGCTGCAATTCCTGTAGTTGAGGACAGTATGACATAAGAAAGCCCCAGATATTTTACTTATTCTTTGTACTTCAGGCCTTCAAGCCAAGGGTATTTCATTTCTTCCCAATGAGTGAGACTGAGGATATAGCTCCCCCTTTGGAGAAGATGAAAACACCAGGGAAGGCAAGAAGATATGGAACAAAATTACATGCTCTAGTCTATGTATGTTAAAAGTCATAGTGGAATAAGAAGTAAATTGTCATAACTCTCCCATATTCACCTCCAAATAACCATAAAATAACACCCCAAAACAAATTCTGGAACAGCAGAACCAGCAAAAAGATTGTTTTGTCCCATCTTTTTGCTCATCTTCCTGAGTTCAAATCCAGCCTTAGACACTTACTAGCTATATGACCCTTGGGCAAGTTACTTAACCCTGTTTGTCTCAGTTTTCTCATCTATAAAATTATCTGGAAAAGAAAATGTCCAACCACACTAGTATCTTTGCCAAGAAAACACCAAGTGGATTCACAGAGTCAGACATGAATGAAATGACTGAACAATGTTCAAATGAAGCTGATATTCAATTGAACAAACATGTACTAAGTGCCTATAGCAGACAAGGCATTGAAGGGATGAAGATTCCACACCACCCAAGGTTGGACAGCTCCACCTGAATGTCCCTAAAACATCTCAAAATCAATATGTCCAAAATATATTCCTATGCACAAATACACTCACACACTTACCTGTCTTCCTAACATCGCTGTTTCTGTGGAGGGCACCAGCAACCTCCGAGGCACCCAGAGTAGAAGCCCTGGAGTCTTCCTCATCTCTTCATCCTCAGGCCTCATATCCAATCCATTACTAAGTCTTCCTGATTCTACCTCTATGTCATCTCTTGCATCTATCCCTTTCTCTTCAGTCACCCAGTTAGTCTCTTAATTCAGACCCTCATCATCTCTTGCCAGAACATTACAACAGCTTTTAATTGTCTTCTCTGTCACTCTTCTTTCAAATCTATCCTCCACACAACTGCAAAACTGGTCATTGTAAAGGACAAGTCTGACCATGGCACTCTGTTGCTCAAGAAACTTCAGTGGCTCCCTTTTGCTTTAAGGATAAAAATACAAACACCCTTATTTGGCATTTGAAGCCTGTCACAATCTAGATGTGACCCAAATTTCCAGACCAGTCTCACATTGTTCCCCCTTTATGCCCTTTATTATAGCCAAACTGTACTTTTTCCTCTGCCTTGGTATATGACAATAAACGTCTTGTTTCTCTGACTCTTTCCAGGCTGGTTCCCCACGCCTGCAATGCTCCTTCTCCTCATGTCTTACTGGTAGAGGCCTGAGCTTCCTGCAAAGCATCATTCAGCAGCCCCTTCCTAGTGGGGACATATCCTGCCCCCCACAGTTGCTAGTGCCTACCCCACCCCCCAACTTCTCTGTGTTGACACTGTATACACTTTGCTCATACTAATCTGGATACATTTGCTCTCCCCTTTCTCGCAGACCACAAGCTGCTTCAGCTCAAAAACTTTCATTTTTGTCCTCATATCTCCACTGTCTAGCATGATGCCTGGAACACAGCAGATATTTAACATGTGCTTGTTGAAAAATGAAAAACGACACAATCCCTACTCTCAAGGAGTCAGCATGATACAGAAGAAAAAGCGCAGGATTTTGGAGTTACAGGCCAGGACTCGAATTATTGTGTCTATGGGCATTACTGCCTATGTGAGTATGGGTAAATTATTTCTCTTTTTGGGGCCATGTGTCCTCATCTGTAAAACTCCACGGGTGGACTAGATGGGATTTTTAAGGTCTTTTCTAGTTCTAAACACTCTATTCTAATCTAATGGGGGTGGGCAATACAACTTGTATCAAAATAATGATGATACAAGGTAGGAAGAAAGGAGAACTATGAGGAAAGAAAGTGCTTTCAGCTGGGGTGGTCAGGTAAACTTCATGGAAGAAAGGTACTCGAGCTGGTAAAAAAGTACTAGAGGAAGGGAAAGACTTCAATAAATACTGATGAGAGGAGATTGGGGGGAGTACTTGGGGGTGGTTGGATCAATTTGTTTTCATTCTATTCTGTGTCCACCGTCTGACTCCAGCCAGAATTTCACCAATATGTGCCGAGGTCATGAGATGGACCACCCACCAAGATGCTCTCAAATTCTCCATGATTGGAGAAAAACAATTCCAAGGGCTCCTGTCCCTTGCTTGGACAGGACTATCAGTGTATCTTACCTCAGAGACCTTCATTAAGAGTCAACTTGAATAAGATATTGAATATTCCATCCTTCCCAAGTTGTTTCTGGCAGTAAGAAGCTATATTAACTCTTTTGGGATAGAACTACACTTAACAACAGCCCAGTGAAGGACCATCTTTGTTGTCCCAATACAAGGGTGGGGAACTCGTGGTCTTGAGGCCACATGTGGCCTTCTAGATAATTAAGTATGGCCTTCTCACTGAATCCAAATTTTACAGAGCTTGTTCTTTGAAATTTGGAATCAGAAAGAAGGACATTGATAAGCTGGATGATATATATGTTCTAAGTAGGACAAACCAGGATGGTGAAGGGCCATGTCACATAGAGATAGGCTGAAGGAGCTGGAAGATGTTTAGATTGAGAAAGAAGGGTTGAGGGGGATATAGTACCTGTTTTCAAGAGTTTGAAGGCCTCTCATGTGGAATAGGGAATTGATTCATTCTGTTTTGCCCCAGAGAACAGAATCAAGAAATGTAGAAATCACAAAGAGGAAAATCTAGCTTTGATGTCAGAAAAAGTTTCCAGACAATGAGAGCTATCCCCAAATGGAAGGGCTGCCTCAGAGTTTGGCGGATTCCTCTTCATTGAAAGAATTTACCTAGAGGTCGGAGGACCACTTGTCAAGTGCGTTATGGTGGAGATTCCTTTTTGGGGTACAAGTCGCCGAGGTTCCTTGTGACTCTCAAGTTCTATGATTCTGAGGTGGGTAGAAAAAAATACCATCCCCATTTTAATGAGGTAGTAATTGAAGCTAAGGGAGATGGCATGGAAGATGTAATTTGGAGTCCCAGAAAAGAGATGTGAATCCTGGGCTCTGCTACCTATTAGTTTTGTGATCTTGGATATAAGGTCCTACCTCTCTGGGCCTCCACTTTCTCATCTATAAAATGAAAGGGTAGGACTATATAAGCTCCAGGGTCCTTTTTCTAGCTCTAAATATTATATTTTTATGATGGGTTAAGTGATTTGTCCAAGGCCAAAAAGCTAGCAAATATTAAGAATTGGGGGTTTGAATCCAATTCTCCTGAATCCAAGTCCAGTGGTCCTTCCACTAATGCCATGGGACAAACCTGCTCAAAGGACCCAGCCAAGTCCTCTGAGGGTAAAGATGACTGGGGCTGGAGAAGCAGTTTTCCAAGCTCTGTTTTCTAATTCAGATCCTCACCTTTAGAAAATCAGCGTCAATATGGAAATGTTTGACATGACTTCATATAGACTTTGAGTATCAGATTTCTTGCCTTCTAAATGGGCGAAGGGAGGGATGGAAGAGAATTTGAAACCAAAGATTAAAATTTAAAAAAAACAGAGAAAGTCGGCCTCTCCTGGAGGTCACTTACTTTGGGCTGGTTGAGGCCCTTCTCGGGGCACAGAGGAGGATCTCAGCCGCAATCTCACCGAACTATTGTTCTGGGTTGTATCTCCACGGTCACTCTGGTATCTCTCTGCAGATTTACTGGTAAAAGGTAAAAAGATGACAAAGTCAACTCCTGGAACTTTGCTAAGAAATATAATCTTTTAATTTTTAGTTTTTCAACATTCATTTTTATAAGATTTTGAGTTCTAAATTTTTTTCTCCTTCCCCAAGAAGGCAGGCAATTTGATATAGGCTATCCATGTATAATCCTATTTAACGTAAGAAATACAATCTTTTCTTTTATAACTGATCTTGGCTATCAAATATTCCAAAGGTCATAGGCTCAACAGATGGAGCCCCAACCCAAAGGAAAGGGCAGCTTCCATACAAACTCATCCCCTAAAAGCTGACAGCCATATTCCCCCAGGTCCCATGTGCCTATGTGGCAGTAAGTTCTCAGATAACTGGGGAGATGCACTCTTTTTTTTTTGGTGCCTGGTGCCATGATGGCAAGAAGACTAATGTTCTCAGTGGAAAAAATAGGAAGCTGAACCCAAAGTCTGAGTTCCTACCTCTTAGTGAGCTCCATCGAGAGCCACAGAGAAAAGAATGAGCAAGGGGACAGTGTGGTTCCACCCCTTTATCCTCTGTCCTGGTCAGGCCATGTACAGGGCATTGTGATCTGTTCTGGTCAGATCTCATTGTGTTCTGTTCTGGACACCACATCTTAGAAAGGATGCTGCCAAGCTGGTGTACATTCAGAGGAGGTTGATGCGGATACTGAGGTAACCAGAGACCATGTCATATATGGACTGGTTAAAAGAACAAGATGCCTACCTGGGAGAAGACAAGACTGGAGTGGAGTGGGAGACCCTGATGTTGGGAAAGATTGAAGGTAAAAGGAAAAGGAGATGGTAGAGAATGAAATGGAAACACCAAACATGAACGTGGAGGGTAGAAGAGCCTGGCGTGCTATGGTCCATGGAGTCATGAAGTGTTAGACACAGCTCAACAACCACCACAAAAAAAATATTTGAAGGGCTATTAGTGTGAAAAAAGAATTCAACTTGCTTCACTTGACTCCAGTTTTGGAACCATATGGTTTCAGTGTTGCTGCAGGTTGCAGGTTCCCCTTTGCGGTGGCCTTTCAAAAGGAACCCAGAGCGCCACTTGTTGGGGGTGTGGGAGGTATCTGGTAAGCATGGGTTCAACCAGGTGACCTCTGAATCCTTGCCAACCCTGAGTGTCTGTGTGTGATTGCACAGTTACCTGAGATGTACACACCTGGTGTGGGAAGAACTCCCTGAAGCCAAGGACTCCTTTGCAAGCCTGCTCCGAGCCCTGGTAGTTTGTTGGAAGTTATGACTTGAGGTGTCCCGAGGTGGGTTGTTCAAGCTGGCCTCTATCCTCTCTCGGAGTCGGGTCACTTCTTGCTGAAGGGCCCTGATAGCTTGACTGTCATGGAAATAGAGTTAGTGAGCAGAGTTTAATGGGAAAAAGCTAAGGGGTTCCTGTGACCATTTTTTATTAGGCACAAGAGAGAGTCCATATCTGTTGGTCATGGCATACCTGTGATTTCTAAGCATCATAGGTTTAGGACCATAGGTTTAGAGCTAGATGAACATCAGAGGTCATCTTAGTCCAACCTCTTTATGATGAGAAAACTGAGGCCCATATAGTTTAAGTGACTTGTTCAAGGTCACTCAAGTAGTAACTTGAAGAGCTGGGATTTCAGCTCAGGTCATCTGACCCTTTTCTACTATAACATGAAGAGAACAGTCACAGGTCACTGAGAAAAATTGTGGCCATGTATGCAACTTGTTGTCTTCCTTGGTGGTCTCAGGGCATTAAACTCACTGTCTGCCTCTTTACTACCCCTGTGTTTTCTCTGAAAGGAAACAACCCTTTCCAGTCTCTCTGGAGGGGGGATATCCCCTAAGCCCTTCCTAATATATCAACCAATCAATAAGCATTGATGAAGTCCTCACTATGAGCCAGGACTTGTGCTGTAAGCACTGGGGATACAAAAGGCAAAAGATAAAAACAAAACTCCCAGAGCCTGTTCTCAAGGAGCAGACATTCCGATAGAGAGCTACTGGGCATTCTGAGTAGTTGGTTTTCCCATGATGCCTCTTTGCCTACCTGAGGGGGACAGGAAGGTGATGCAGGTGGGGTGAGATTCTTGATAATAAAAGGTTCTGGTTGTTATCTGTTTAGTAAAAATCTGACTGTATTTAGATCAGTTAAGGAGAATTTTCTGTTGAGATAAATTGGGGAGGGGGGTAAGGGTGGCTTTTCCCTTGGCCCTTTAGGGATTCCCATGGGTTAGAGCATCATACATCCTCTAGAGGATTACATCACATCTTTTAATTCCCTCCTTTTACTGATGAAGAAACTGGAGCTGAAATGAGCATAAGTAATTTACCCAAGGCCACACACATTATGGTAAGTGGCAGAGTCAGGATTCAAACCCAGTTTTTGATTCTAAATCCTGGGGCTTTTTCCATGACACCCTGCTGCCTCCACATGGAAATCACAAGCTGCCAGAAAGAGTGGGAAAGGGGATTTGTTTTCAACCTCCTCGCCTGGATGATGGAGGAGGAATTCATCATAAGTGTTTGCTATCATCACTAACAGGACTGGAGAGAATTGTGGGCTGGTGCAAAACACAAGCAGTCTGACGAGAGTAACAAAGGCTGCTCAGGAGACTGGCACAAAGGGGATAAATACCACATGCTTGCCTGCAAGGTCATCTTAGCTCACCAGCTCGCCTCTTCCAATCACCCCATCTCCTGCACCCCTCCCCCAGATCTCAATTGAAATAGTGATTAGTTTTCTATTATAGATAGCATGGGACATTGGACTGGTAGTCACGAGACCTGGGTTCTAATCTGTAACTTCGGCACTAACTTGTTCTGTGACCTCAAGAAAGGGGTATTCTCTATCTGTACCTCCAATTCTTCATCATTTACAATGGTGGTAGAGGGGCAGCTAGGTGGCGCAGTGAGTAGAGTACTGGCCCTGGAGTCAGAAGGACCTGAGTTCAAATTCAGCCTCAGACACTTAACACAAAACTAGCTGTGTGACCTTGGGCAAGTCACTTAACCCCAACTGCCCTACCTTCCCCCTCCAGAAAAAGCAAAAAAAATTTTAAAAATTAAAAAAAAATACAATGGTAGTGAAGGTGAGGTAGGGGGTGGAGAGGTGAAAAAAGGTGAGGAGAGAGGTGAAGCAAGCATCCATATAGCAAGATGGCAAGAGTCAGGATTTAAATCCAGGTCCTTTGAGCCTTCAAACCTGAGTTTTCTTCTCACTACACCAGATGCTATGTTCCTTCTAAATCAGATTAATTTGCTAGGATGGAAACTTGGGCCATTTTCTTGAGTGGGGTTCGTCTCAAGGGCTGGTATTTTAAGACCCCCTTAAGTTAGAGACATCTTGTGTCCATTGCCAGTTCCCCACCCCCACAGGCATAGCACTCATACACACAAGACAGAGGAATCCAGGATCTTCGGAACTGCCGTGGCCATCTTCCTGAGCAATACAGCTCCTCTAAACTCCCTGACTCAGCCAAGTTCCTGAGAGATCACAGTCTCTCTAACACCAGGTCAGCTCTTTTCCCAATATAGTAGTTCCTAATGCTTCTTTTCAGACCAAGAGGAATGAGGAGGAGCCCTTAGGGGCTTGTGTGTCTCCTGGCTCTACTGCCTTGGTCAGAGTTTAGAATTTGCTAGAGCAATATGTCCTGAGTTTCCAGTTCCCTAGCAATCCCCATGGAGACATTTGTTAGGGCTACATAATCAGGAGATGTACAATGAGGACATGTGTGGGCTGAGGAAAGCATTCCAGCCAACAACTGCTAGCTGGCCCGGGAGCTCTGGGGTGGCTCTTTGCTTCTCAGGGTCACTGATGGGGGAAGGGATCTGGGTCAGTCAGGGAGATAAAAGAGAAGTAGACCCAATTTTAGATTGTTAACCCTCTAACTGATGGTCTGTTGGATTCCAGTTCATTACTCCACGGATGGCAGCAAATCCACCTGCTGGGGGTAGGTACTTTAGATTCTGGCTCTCTTTGTCTAGTCTCTCCCTACACAGGAGTTCATCCTGGGAAGGATGACAATGACAGCTAGAACTTAGACAGTGCTTTAAAGGTTTGCAAAGTACTTTACAAATATTCTCTCTTTCGATTCTCACAACCACCTTGGGAAGTAGGTGCTATTATTATCCCCATTTTACAGATGGAGAAACTGAGACAAACAGTGGTTAAGTGACTTGCCCAGAATCACACAGCTAGTAAGTTTCTGAGGCAGGATTTGAACTAAGGTCTCCTTGCCACCAGGTCCAGCATTCTATCCACTACATGGCCTAGCTGCTTCTGAAAGTTCTTCTGGGAACTATTATCTTTCCATGTTCTTCTACATTTATCCTGAGGAGTTGTGTGTGTGTGTATTCATTCATGTGTGTTTTTTGCAATCTGGTAAAGTCTATGGACCCCTTCTCAGGAGAAGGTTTTTAAATGTGTAAAATACATAAGAGCTATAAACCAATTCTATTGAAATATAATAATCAATATATTGAGAAAAAAAAAGTTCACAGGCTTCAGATTAAGAATCCCTGGTAGAGGAGAAGGCATTGGAAGAGATGACATCAGAGGCCCTTTCAGCTCTAACTTTGCGGACAGCCCTTGGTCCAACTCGCCTCTGTCACTTATGTACCAGCTGTGTGACCTCAGGCACATTGTTTACCCCTCTGGGCTTCATAGTCCTTAGCTTTAAGATTAGGCAGTTAGACTAGTTGGTCTCTCAGGTCTTTTCTACATCTAACATTCTATGATCTGTGATCTAATAAGAGGGTCTCAAGAATAGAAGGCTCAACAGGCACGTTCACAGCAGAACAATAGGTTTGTCTATGTGGACAGCTACTACCCAACAGCCTGGAGAAATGTATACCACTCGCCAAAAGTAAATGAAATGGAAACTATAACTTCTGCTTATCTAAGATTTCTCAGCAGAACGATGGCATTTGGCTAAGAACACGCCAGAGATTCTCACACAGCACAACTGGGAGAAAAAGGCAATCAAACAACATTTTCTTTTCTTGCCAAGCCATCTCCTCTAGGATAAGGGTAGTGACAGGGAATCTCAGTGTCTGGAAAGCTGCACACCCTGAACAATTTCCCTTAAAAAAAAAAACAGCAAGAATGAATTGTGACATTCAAGGCAGTGATGCCTCCTGAAAAATCTTCCACTCACTTCTTTGCATGACCATGGACAGTGTCACTTTCAGTTCTCTAGGCCTCAGTTTCCCCATCTATAAAATGGACACACTGGATTGAATGCCCTTTACTCATCCTGCCTGCTTTACAACTTAAATGGTCATGTAGGACTCACTCTCTCACTTCCCGGGAGATGAGGTTGCTGAGTGGGTCTTGTGCTGTCTCTTGATGTTCTGCTTCAGAAGGGATGGGAGCAGAAGACTGGTCATCTTCTCTGCCACGGGAATACTGTTCATGGGCCCTGTCATGGCCTTCACCATCCAAGTCAGCTGAAAAGGAAGACACCAGGAAAGACAAGAAGATCCTAGGTAAGGTTACAAAGTAGTCTTGGGTGAGTTACTAATCTGGGAGTCAAAAAAAATCTGAAAGCTTATAGATGTGGGATCACTGTTTTGGGAGAGGACACAGATTGGGACATGCTTCATCATATTATCTTGAACTAATTATGAGAGTGAGCCCAGCACTGGCCCAGCCTCCAAAGACATGGGCCACAGGGTATTAATTCTCTCTTTCCCCACCCCCACCCCATGCACCTTGTAATTGGGCAGTGCTATATGAAGCCAAATTCTCACTAAAACATTTCTTACATGCCACGTCCACTCACCCATCCTTGTACGTGGCCCTGGTTTGTGGTGGAAGCTTTTCACCCACTTCTTTGGAAGAGTGACAGACATTGGGTCAGACCTCTGGGCCTGGGCCCCTGATGTACTGAGCTCAGAGGATTCTCTGATGTCAAGGTGGTCCCTTCCTGGTTGGTGAGATGATGGACTTTGGGGTAGACATGCTGTAGATGACTGGGGTAATCTTCTCGGGTCACTGGTGCCAAAGGACATACTGTCACATAAAGAAAAATGTCAGCAGGCCCACTCACACTGTCCCTTTTCTTGCTTTGGACTGAGAATACATTATGATAGCTCATGTCCATGCGCTTTTAGCCCACACCCTCTCAAATGAAGATATCTGATTCACATGTTCATAAGATTTAGAGCTAGAAAGGGACCTTAGGATCATTTCATCCAGATCCCTCACTTTGCAAATGAATATACTCCCAGGTCCAGCCAGCCAGGTGCTATGATTTACCTAGGACACATAGATCGTAAGGGGCAGAACTGAGAATCAAACCTGGGTCTTCCTAACTAAATATAGCCCTATTTCTATCACACCACCAGGATCTTCTTTCTTATACCCATTGTCTTTCCTACTTTCACTGAAGCCAGTTTACTCTTCTGTGTTCTGTCCTAAGCAACCATCCCATGGCAATTATTTACACACTTTACCACCTTCTCCCCAACCAACCTACCTCCCCGACACACATAGCTCTGACCATTCCTGAGATCAAGGGCCATCCCAAGGAGAGAGGAACCATGGGATGGGAAGCAGAAATGTGCACTTGTATACCTGGTAAAGGAAAGTCGGTGCTCTGGAGTCTGAGTTAATGGAGATACTCTGCTGGTTTCAGATCCCACAAAGCCACTGTCAGTTTCTGGGGACACTATCCAGTGCTCCTAAAAAGTAACAACAGCTCCCCTTAAAACCAAGCATAATCTTAACCCTGCACCTAGGAAGCTGGTCTGGAATTCTAGCCTGAGCACCTCCCTGTTTGTTTTCACAGACTAGACATCTCAATTGATATTTACAGAACCTCAGAGTTGGAAAAGACTTCTGAGGTCACCTGGCCCCAATTACAGAGAAACAGGAAACTGGGGGAAATTTTGCAGCAACTTTCTCTGATAAAGACATCATCTCTCAAATTTAAGGAATTGAGCCAAATTTATAAAAACATAAGCCATTCCCCAGTTGATAAATGGTCAAGGGATGTGAATAGACAGTTTGCAGAAGAAGAAATCAAAACTATCAATAGTCATGTGAAAAAAAATGCTCTCAATCACTACTTTAAAGAAATGCAAATCAAAACAACTCTGAGATAACAATTCATAGCTATCAGATTGTCTAACATGACAGAAAAAGAAAATTACAAATACTGGAGGAGATATGGAAAAAATTGTACACTAATGCACTGTTGGTGGAGTTGTGAACTAGTCTGATCATTCTGGAGAAAAATTTTGAACTATGCCCAAAGGGCTATAAAACAGTGCATACCCTTTGATCCAGCAATGTCACTACCAGGTTCATATCCCAAAGAAACCAAAGAAAAGGGAAAAGGACCTATTTGCACAAAATATAGCAGCTCTTTTTGTGGTGGCAAGGAACTAGAAATCTAGAAGATGCCCATCAATTTGCTAAACAAGTTGTGGTACATGATTGTGATGGAATACTATTGTGCTATAAGAAATCACAAGTAGGATGGTTTCCAAAAAAACTTGGAAAGATTTATATGAACTGATGTAGAGTAAAGTGAGCAGAACCAGAAGAACATTGTACATAGTAACAGCAATATTATAAGGATAATCAACTGTGAAAGACTTAGTTACTCTGATCAAGATAAGGACCCAAGATAATTCCCAAGGACCCATGATGAGAAATGCTATCCATCTCCAGAGAGAGAATTGATGACTTCTGAATGAAGATTGGAGTGTCCTTTTAAAAAATTACTTTTTACTTTGTTTATATTACCTTTTGCAACATGGCTAATATGGATGTATGTTTTACAAGTCCTCACATATGTAATCAAAATAAAAGTGCTTGCCTTCTCAAGTAGGGGTAGGATACAGAGACAGAATTTGGAACTCAAAATTTTTAAAAAATGATTGTTAAACATTTTTTACATGTAATTGGGAAATATCCAGAGATAGAAATAAAAATGATTTTAATAAGAAGGGGAACATATCTCTTGTCAGATTTTTAGTCCTCTGACTGAGGCTTGCTGCTCAGTACTTCATTGGATTGGCCTTTCTGGCTATATAAGTACATGGTCTTCTTCTTTATCATCGTGATCATCATTAGAGGGAGGGGTCAAACTCCTTTCTAAATTTGGTTCCTGCCATGAAACCAGGCCATTTCTACCTGCCACATCAACTCCCCCATCCCTGTAGCTGGTCCCATTTCTGAAGAGGCTGTGTGTGTGTGTGTGTTGGGCCAGATTTTATTTTGTGATTTTATTGGTATAAGGAGTGGCCAGAAACTCCTTTTTTTTTTTTTACCAATGTAAATCTAACACCTGGATAGTTTATGTATATTCTTCAAGAGTTGTCCAGAGCATCAAGAAGTGAATGTTGGAACTCAAAGAAGGACTAGGGTCACTAAGCCTAAGTGACTGATACAGCAATACACATACTACCTATATGCCACACAAAGTTGTGAAGAAAGGTCCCTTGGTAAACCTTAAATCAAGAGCTGCTATTAATATGATTATCATCATTATTATTATTCCTATTTTTACAAACGAGGGGTTGAGGTGAGAGATCATCAGAGAGATAAGCAACTTATCCGAGGTCACCTAGCTTCTAAGAGTCAGAGTCTAGATTCAAACCCAGGGCTCTTTCCATTGCTCTCACTAACTTACCTAGGCAATTGTTTGGCAGACAACTTCAGAAAACAGCCTGCATTGATCACTTCCCAGGCCATAAACAGAAACCCTTTCCCCAGAAGCATGCCTGGATTATATATACCCTGATCATATTCGTTACCTTGTACTGGCTCACATCGAAGTTTCTCGCCAGCTGGGGAGCTTTGGTTGAATGAAAAGCCTTCTGAAGAGGCAAAGAGCCTGAAACACCACTGCCAGCCAGACTGGCAATGCTGCTCTGATGAGAAGGCGGCTGCTTTTGCTCTGAGACTGGCGGGGTGAGCTTGGGGACAGGTGGGTGTGGCTGAGCAATAGGATCCTGAGGAAGCCCACCCAAGTGGTGCCCACCGTTCCTCGATGACTGGAGCTCTTGGGGCTGGGTCGATTGCGTCTGTTCCACACACTCCCTGACAAGAAACGAAAATCATGCATCAGCCTCACCCTTCCTGGGGGCCCTACCCCATTTGTCTTCCCTTTTGCTTATTCTATATCTGGAGGGTGGGGAAAGGGAGCCTCTCTTGTGGTTATGGGGTTGTAGATGAAGAAAAGTTCCCCAATGAAGCCTCCAAATGAGCAGCTCCTTGTGAGGATTGTGGGTCTTTAGGGAAAAAATCCCTGGTTTCACAAGAGTATTGAGGCTACTGTGGAGCTCATGAACAAAGAATAAGATAGAGTCTTAAAGAAATGTAAGAGGGGAGGCTAGGTGGTGCAGTGAATAGAGCACCGGCCCTGAAGTCAGGAGGACCTGAGTTCAAATCTGGCCTCAAACACTTAATACTTAGTAGCTGTGTGACCTTGTTGAGTCACTTAACCCCAATTTCCCCGCCTTTTCCCTCCAAAAAGAAAAAAAAAAGAAACGTAAGAGCAGACAAGGAGAAATAAGGGGCCTACATGTCCCTGAAGCATTTCCCTGGTGTCTGTGAAATTATTCAAAGAGGCCTCTTGTTGTGTTGGCTAAACTTTCTATTTACTATTTATGGAAAGGGGCTAATTAGTACCTAGGATGGTGAGATGGGGTGCCCTGCCCCTATGGAGGGAAACCAAAGATCCATTTAGGTGGTAAAGGAATCAAGTTGGCAGTCAGCATTGAAACTGAACCTGCCCCAATGGCAGAGCAGGTGTATCACAACGGAGTAGAGAGGCACATTCAAGGAGGAGGACACCTGGCTTTGAGTCACGTCTCTTCCACTTACAAGCTTCCCTTCACCCCCCACTCGGGGCTGTTTGCCCCTCTATCCAATAATCCCACTACCTCATAATAAGGGTAATAATAATAAGAAATATCACTATATAATATAAATATTCTATTTCTATAGGGAATATATAAGAGCCTTTATGTAGCTTGTTAAGGTTTGTGTATCATTTTGCATGTGCTATTTCATTTAATCTCATGACAGTCTCGTGAAGAAGGTGCTATCATCCCCATTTTACATATGAGGAAACTGAGGCACATAGAGGTTAAATGACTTGTTCAGGGTCATATACCTAGTAAGTGGCAGGATTTGCCCTCAGGTCTTCCTGACTCCAAATCTAGTTCTCTATGCATTGGACCACCTAGTTGCCTTTGGATAGTATAAAGCAGTGGTCCTGGAGAAGAGAAAAAATTTGAGAAAATACATCTCCCTCCTCTCTTTGCAGAGGTGGGACATTATGGGTGTGGGATATTGCATATAGCATGAGACAGGATGGAGGTACTGGTTTGCTGAACTACTTTTTAATCTTTTTTTAGTTCTTAGTTACAAAGGTTGGCTCACTAGGTACATGAGAAAAGAGGATATAGTTGAAAATGAAGGTGACATAAAAACAAAAAGATATAATAGAGTTAAAAGAAAAAGCTTTTAAAAAGCAATATACAAAAGGGAGACATTATGACCTCTCATTATTTGAAGTTTCCTCAGGAAGGACAGGGTGCTAACATTTTCCTGTCAAGAAAAGGAAATCTCTCTCAATGGAGAGAGTTATGGGTTGTTATTGATGTTGTTGTTTTTAATATTACCAACAACAGAAAAGGGGAGGGGGGAGCATCACCTTTCACTTCTTCATATAGTTCCTTCAAAGGTTA
>NW_027187368.1:11780048-11860102 GCF_028583685.1 Petaurus breviceps papuanus | reverse complement strand
CTCACCCCTATTTATAATTTAAGGTTTCCAGCTGGAGGGGGTGGGGAGAGGACTGCTTTCTTTTTATCTTTGGATCCAAACTATATACTTTGCACATAGACAGTACTTAACAAATGTTTTATTGGACCAGGGACAAACTTAACGTCCTTCCTCATTAAGATGCCTGATTCTAGTAAAGAATGAATAGCCAAGGGGCAAGTGACTTACTCAAGAGGGTTCGGGTGCCTCCCTTCCTCTTGTTCTGTCCTCCTCGAACTGGGATCAAAAGCACTGGGATTCCCAGTAACTGGCCCATCAGCTTCCTGAGCGGAATTCTTTTCTTCCTGGTCTTCTTCCAACTTGACAGCATCAGGGAACAACTTGATACTGTGGTATCTACAATGGGCCAAACAGAAGAGGTGTGACCTTGAGTACTACCATCTGCTGTCCTGAAGTGCTCTTGGCTGGGAAACATTACAGACATGACCAAAAACTGGTACTCAACATGGATGACTAAACTTCTGGGGCCTGGCCACATCTTCAATTCAGTCTCCAAGCCATGAATGAGACGCTTCTTCCAAGCAGATCACTTAGTGCATCCTCTCTTATGGATGAATCCCCCAAATGACTGGATCATGACTCTCTCAGAGCAGCTTTTATAAAAGCTAGATAGGACTCTGAGAGGTCATATAGTCCATCCCCCTGCCTTCACATAGCATTATATTAACCCATCCCAGGCAGATGAGACTCCACCCTAACTTCCAAAAGTTTTCAGAGGAGACTCTATAACAACCTACACTTAAAACAGATTCTAGTGTGGAATGCCTATGGGAGAGGGATTCTTTTTGTCTTTCTTTGCATCCCCAACTCTTAGCACAGTGCTTCCTGGCATAATGTAAATTTCCTTATTCACACTAGAGTTCAAATTAACCAGATTTTTTTTTCTGTCCTCAATTTGTAGGAGGAATAGGAGAGGTAAACAATAATAGGAAAAAAAAACAAGCTGGCGTTGGGGATTTTGTCTAAAACAATCTTCCTGGAGATGTTTATAGAATTCATATTCATTCAACTGTGTCTCCAGTACCTCTCCATCTCTACTCTTAAGCACTGAGAATTGATGGCCCCAAAGCCCTAGGGGATGCCTACAGTGGTCAAAGGGAAAAAAATGAAGCATTCTTGAGACTCTAACTTATCCATACAGGAAAATGGACTCAAGATATTTTAAAGAAATATTTTCAATATGGGTTGAAACAAAAAAGGGCTGGGTTTGCCACCTACAGCTTATACTATTCCAGCAAACTGAATTTCCCAGTAATTAAGTATTATCAAGTATGAAGTATAATCAAGGTTTTCATGAGTTTTTCCTAACAGTTTACCAGGTCTTTGTACAGGTTCCCCAATTTGTTTGGACACAAAGTGGGCTGGGAAGGTCTGAGGATGGAGGTTAGAGCCAGGAAGGTTGGCAAGTTCCCATAAGTGGATGGGGCTCTCTCTGACCCTCCCCCTTGATCACTTACTGGGCTGTAAGGCTCTGGAAATCCTGCTCCATTTGGAGCTGTTTGTACTGAAGTGGCTGTGGCAATGCAGGACTCTCATCATCTAACTCGCTGCTGGCAGAGCTTGCTTCTGTGTGGGCTCCAGACAGAAAAGTGTGGCCATTCTGGACAGCTGGGGTCTGTGGGAAAGAGAGGCAAGGACTCAGAGAGAGCTCAATTAGCCCCAGTGTTCTGGACCAAACAACTGGGGGAGATAACTCTCCCAACCTCACCAGGAAAATTCATTCATGCAACCTGGGTTATACTTAGCCCTATCTTATGAATGGGCAGAAGATAGAGCACCAGGTGGTATTTTCCTCAGTCAGGCTATTGACTCTCATTTCTTAACTTTCTTGCATTATTCTCATTTCTCTTCCCAGTTTTTCCTCCACTTTTCTTATCTGCTTCTTAAGGTCCTCTATGGCCTGTAACCAGCTCGTATTTTCCTTTGAAGCTTTTGGTGCAGGAGTTCTGACTTCACTGTCTTCCTCGTGTTCCATGCTTTGATCCTTTTTGTCCCCAAAATAGAAGTCTAATGTTGAATTGATTTGCTTGGTTTGCTTCCTTTGCCTGCTCATTTTGCCACTCAATTACTTGACTTTTGGGCTTTTTGCCACAGTAGGACTCTGCTACCAGACAGGGGAGCTTCGTCCCAAATGCTGGGGTTTTCTTAGCTGCTGGAGGTATTAGTTGGGTGCCCTCTCTGAAGCCTCCACACACTGTGGCAAGCTGTTCACACACCCCAGGACCTCCACCCTAGACCACAATTCAGATCTAAGCAGGTTAAAGCAAGAGCGATTACTCCTCAGATTGGTTGCTTGGTCCCCCTAAACTCTGCAGGCCAGGAGCTGAAGCTGCCATGTGGGGGCAGCTGCACAGCCGTGGCTCCTCAGCAGCTTCTAGCCCTAGGGAAAGAGGTCAGTGCACTCCCAACTACTGGATCCCAAAATCCACACTGCACTGACCTCTCAATTTGTCCTTCTCATCTATGCATTGATGACTCTGGAAATGGCCATGGTTGCTGGTGATCTGGGGTCCCTCCAGCCGGTGGTTGGTTAGGCCCACCCTGGGGCTAAAACCTTGGCATGGGGCTGGGCTCAGCTCCCAGAGCACTGTGCTGGCTGCAGGAGGTTAGCTTCTTTGTGTCATTTTGTGGGTTCTGTAGCTCCAAAGTTTGTTCAGAGTCCCCTTTTACATGAATTGGGGGAGGTGGAAGCTGGAGTCCCGCGGAAGTCCTGTTTCTATGCTGCCATCTTGATTCCACCCCCCTGAGCCCAAGTTTTACAGAACAAATCCTTTTATTAAGGGGATTTGTTCTCTGAAGTTTGGATTCAGTTGAAGGGCCGCCCTTGAGGACCTAGAGGTCCATGTGTGGCCTCAAGGCTGCAAGTTCCCCACACCTGAAGCCCATGTCTCCTTCTCTTATTCATAGGATGGCATGACAGATAAACACAAGAAGAGACCAAAAGCGTGGTAAGAGATGCACTTTCCTCCCTCTTTGTCTTTGGCCATTCTGGTGCCTGTGCCTGAAATACACTTTCTCCCCATCTTTGCTCATGAAAGTTCTATTCATCTTCTAAAGTGCTGATCAAATGCAGCTTCCCTCAGAAAGTCAGCTCTGTTCCTCCCCTGTGCAAAATGACTTTCACCCTTGAGCCCGCTGTCAGGAAGACCTGAGTTCAAATCTGGACTTAGCTGGGCAAGTCATTTAACTTCTGTTTGCTTCAGTTGCTTAATGATAAAGTGGAGAACACTTAACCTTGGAGGGTTGCTATAAGGATCAAATGAGATGGCACAGTGCCTGGCACATGGCAGGGACAATATAATGCTTATTCCCTTCCCTTTCTCCCATCCGACCTCAGTCTATTGTTCTGTGACTCTCGAGCACTTACTGCAAGACGTTGCATATTATATACTTATCTCCATCTTTGAACAAGAGCTCAATTTTCTACAGCCCTTCAGAGTGTACAAAGGGCTTTTTATAAAACAGCTGTACCATGTAGGAAGTGCAAATACTATTTTCATTTTATACATGAGAAAGCAAAAGCTAAGAGACATTAAGTGACTTGCCCAAGGTCACAAAACTAGTAAATATTGAAAATGGGGTTTTAGCCCACTGACTTCAATTCCAGTGTTCTTCCCTCTTATAATTAGTCCACAAGCATTAAGCAGTGCCGGGCACAATGCTAAGTACTGTTGTTCAGTCATTTTCAATCATGTCTGACTCTTTGTGACCCCATTTGGGGTTTTCTTGGCAGAGATACTGGGGTGTTTTGCCATTTCCTTCTCCAGCTCATTTTACATAGGAGGAAACTGAGGCAAACAGGGTTAAGTGATTTGCCTAGAGACACACAGCTAGTAAGTGTCTAAGACCAGATTTGAACTCAGGTCTTCCTGACTCCAGGACCAGGAGCTCTAGCCACCGGCAGAAACAGTCCCTGCCCTCATGGAGGCCACATTCTACTCTGGAAGGCACCATGTGAATAATTAGTTCATGAAAGATACACACAGAGTAGATGGAAGGGAAGCTCATGGGGGAAGGTAATAACAATGGGAGAAAGGCCTCTGTAGAAGGCAGGAATTGAGCTGAGCCCTGAAGGAAACCAAAGAACCTAAGAGCCAGAAATTAGGAGGGAGATTATTCCAGATATGGGGACAATTAGGGAAAAGGTACGAGATGGGAGATAGGGTGTAGTATGGAAGAGCATGATGTATAATTTCTCTGTGGGCAGGGACTAGTTAGCACCATCACCCTGACCCTCACCAGCAGCACCTAGTACTTAGCAGGCCTTGAAAGATCAACATCCAATAAACATATGCTTCTGATTTTCACTCTCCTAGAAGGTAAAATGTAAAATGTAGGTGGCACAGTAGATAGAGCACCAGACCTGGAGTCAGGAAGAACCCTCTTTCTGAGTTCAAATCTGACCTTAGACACTTAGTTGTGTGACCCTGGGCAAGTCACTTAACCCTCTTTGCCTCAGTTTCCTCATCTATAAAATTAGTGGGAGAAGGAAATGGCAAACTACTCCAGTATCTTTGCCAAGAAAATCCCAAATGGGGTCATGAAGAGTTGAATATGACTGAAATTACTGAACAAAAAAAAAAGGTAAAATGCTGTCTTGCAATGGTATCCCAGAAGAAAAGACACTGTTGGGTTGGAGCCTCAAACAATACAGAGCAATACAACTAAATCTTGTTTTATTTTGTTTTCTGGAGGGCAGTTGGGTTAAGTGACTTGCCCAAAGTCACATGGCTAGTTTTTGTGTTAAGTGTCTGAGGCCAGATTTGAACTCAGTTCCTCCTGACTACAGGGCCAGTGCTCTATTCACTGCACCACCTAGCCACCCCAATACAACTAAATCTTTAGAAAACACATTTGCCTGTAAACAGTCTGAACTACAAAGTCTGTCTTAGCTTAACTTCTCACTCCTTGCTTCTACTAACCCTCCTCCATGTCTGTCTGTCTTTCTCTCTCTGTCTTTGTCTGTCTACCCTTCTGTCCGTCTCTGTCTTTTTCTGGTTTCTATCTCTCTGTCTCTGATTTCTCTTTCTGTCCCTGTCTCTCTTTCTCTGTCTCTCTCTGCCTCTGTCCTTGCCATCCTCCCCCTCCCCCCACCACATCTCCCTCTGTCTCTGTTTCTATCTCTCTTTCCTGTCTGCCCCTGTCTCTCTTTCCCCATTGCCACCACCCTCAGCTAGGCCCTTATTATTAGTCCACTCACTAGGACAACTATAACAGCTTTCTAACGGATCTTCCCTCCTCTGATCTCTCTCCCTTCTATTATCCCTTCTATATCCTTCACATTGCTGCCAGAATAAATTTCCTTAGGCATAGACTTGGACTCCTCTTAATAAAAATCTTCAGAAGCTCCTAATTGCTTCCAAACTAAAGTTCAAATCCCTTTTATCAGCATTCAAGGCCCTCTGAAATCTGGTTCCATGAGAAGTGCTTGATAAATTCTTTTGCGTTCTATTGCTTGCCCTACTTGACCAGTCCAAGAGAACCCAAGCGTGTCTTAACAGTAAACACTGAGTCAGACTCAAACAGATTCTCATGAAGATCTCACACAGAAAAAGAAACAATAAGTCTAACATAGTTCATTCCTCACTGAGCTCCCAGACTGCTTTACTCCTGTAGTGGGAAAAGGAGTTACCTCAGGATAGGGGGTGCGGACAGTCGGCATCGGGGCTTGAGGTGATAGAGCAGGAGACTGAGTTGGCAGGTCTGATATGGGTGAAGCTGCTGAGCTGCCACGGGACTTTTCTTCTGGAGGGGTCCTTGGAGAGAGCTGGTCAGGTCTTAAGTAATCTGTCTCATCCATGAGCTCCTCAAGGTGCATTCCTAGTCGAAATATCTCTCCTTCCACTTCCCTGAAACAGGTCAAACCATGGTTATGGAGAGAAGTGAGGAGAATGAAGTGAGAAGAGGGGAGGAAGGAGGGAGGAAGGGAGGGAGGGAGAGAGAGAGAGGGGGGATGGAGAGAGATGGAGGGAGAGAGGGAGAGAGAGAGAGACAGAGAGACAGAGAGAGACAGAGAGAGAGAGAGACAGAGAGAGACAGAGAGAGAGACAGAGAGAGAGAGAGAGAGAGAGACACACACACACACAGAGACAGAGAGGAAAAGGAGGGAGAGAGAGAAAGAGGGAGGGGGGAGGGAACTTAGGAAAACTTGGGTTCAAGTAGCACATTTGACACACATTGGTTGCTGGATCCTGGGCAAGTCATTTAAACTTAACTCCTCAGTGTAACTGGCTATCCTCTTAAGACTGTAAGGTTGTAGAGAAGATCTTGTATTGGTAGAGAGAGTTTCTTACCAGGAACTCCTTAAACTGATGAAATCACAGACCCAATTAAAAATAAAACAACCTGTGGTAGACTCACCCCTGTAGAGAGAGGGACCTTGGGCTAGATACCTCCTAGCATTGTATAAAACATAAAATCTCTACTTAGAAGGAAACTTAGTCTGACCTCATTTTACTTATGAGGAAACTGAGACCCAGAGGAAGGAGAATGACTTGGCCCAAAGTCACAAAGTAAATAAGTAGCAGCCTGCTCCCAAATTCAGTGCTGCTTACATGAGGCTATGCTGACTCTGCTTACTAAGGAGAGAAAAATCTCAGACATAGAAACATGAATATTGGCCCAGTAGAAGAACAGAGACCTAATGTCCAGAAAGCAAATAAGCCAGGAAGACCTAGAGCCTCTGAAGGCCTAGGCTGGCAAGGAGCTGAGAGGCGGGGGCTGCCAGGGCAGAGTGATTCCTTCCCCCAGGGCTCCATCAGAACCCACTGCTTCCATTCACAGGTTCCCATGTATGTAACCAGAGAAACAGACCCTCATTGGCTTTGGTTCCAGGCTGTTCATTGGGTTGCCTTACTCTCTGTTTTAAGTCTTCCAGCCCAAGTAGCAAAAATCTGCCTGTATCTTCACCAGCTAATCTGCAAGAGCAGAGGTGTTCTATGTTCACTGACACAAACCTCAGGCAGTTAGACAGCAGTAATGCTGCAAGGTGTGTGGGGGACACATCTCTTTCCATATAGTTTGTATGAATTCTTCCTAAGAGCTCAAATAGCACTATCTCTTGTTAGAGACAGGAGTTTTCTGGAGCCAGATACCACTGCCTCACTACATCTGACTGTTAAATTTTGAGCATAAGTATTTGTACATTAAGAAATTAGCCAATAGTACAAATCAAGCCCTGACATATAAGTTCTCGAAGAGAGTGGTACCAATGCCTGGGGGGCACTGGAATGAGGGGGCAGGGTGGTGGTGGTATTTTAAAAGACCATTACAGTGTTAAAGAAAGTAAATTTCCTGGGTGGGGGTAGGGGGGGTAGGGAGGGAAGGGTGTGCTGAGTGTTGTTTTTTTTTTTAAGAGGGAGATAGGCCAAATAAGTCTGGGAACCCATTTGAACAATGAAGATTAAGCTTAAAAGTGTGTCATGGGTACTTTTCCCCCTCAGAGATCCAGTGTTAAACATTTACCAGCAACCCCTAGTTAGAGGTTCTCTAGATCAGTAAGGGCACAATTTCTCTTGTTTTACTATGGGCCTTGCTAACAAGAAAAAAAAAAATCACAAAATCTTAGGGTTAGAAAGGACCACCACCACTTCTCCACACTCAAAAAACTCCAGTGGCTCCCTATTACTTCGAGGATCAAATATAAAGTCCTCTGTTCGCAATTTAAAGTTCTTCTTATCTAGCTCCTTCCTACCTTTCCATTCTCTTTATTTCACTCCCCTTTATGAATTCTATGACCCAACAACACTGGACCTACTTTCTGTCCCTCACACAAGACAGTCCATCTTCCCTCTCTGTCCTTTTTCCCTGAATGTCCCCCATTCTTGGAATACATAATATCAACCTCCTTGGCCTCTTTCAAGACTCAGCTCAAATTATGTTCAGCAGGAGGCTTTTTCCCTCTCTCCCAGATGTTGGTCCCTTCCTCGCTCGGACTACCTTCCATCTACTTTTTTTGGTATATTTTGTATGTCTCTAATTATTTACATGTTCTCTTTCTCATTAGAATGTGTGCTTCTGCTTAGCAGCAGTATATAGTACTTAATAGAACTTAACAATGCTTGTTAATTAAAAATGAGGCTCAGCAATTTGTGGTATATGATTTTGATGGAAT
Source organism: Petaurus breviceps papuanus (assembly GCF_028583685.1). Lineage (NCBI taxonomy): Eukaryota > Metazoa > Chordata > Mammalia > Diprotodontia > Petauridae > Petaurus > Petaurus breviceps. Next base: position 11,851,950 of record NW_027187368.1, on the reverse strand, counting down.
ATTACTGTGCTATATAAGAAATGATGAGCAGGATGATTTCAGAAAAACCGGGAAGTATTACATAAACTGACACAGAGTGAAATGAGCAGAACCAGGAGAACACTGGACACAGTAATAGCAATTTGTATGAACAACTGTGAATGACTTAGCTATTCTCAGTAACTCAATGATCCAAGACAATTCTGAAGGATTTAAGATGAAAAATGCTATCCACATCCAGAGAAAGAACTGATGGTGTCTGAATATAGATCAAAGCACACTTTTGTTTTTCTTTATTTTTCTTGGGTTTTGGTGGGGCTAGGGAAATGTTTTCTTTCACAACATGACTAATATGGAAATATGTTTAGTATGACTGAAAATGTAGAGCCTATATCAAATTGTTTATCCTCCTAATGAGGGGGGAAGGGAGGAAGGGAGGAACAGAATCTGCACACAAAATTTTTAAAAACAAATGTTAAAATTGTTTTTATATGTAATTGGGGAAAAAAATAAAACAATTTTTTAAAGAAAGAAAACAAGGTCCAGGAAGGGGAAGTTACATGACTTGACCAAGTCATGCAGGTAATAATCACGAGAGGAAGAATTTGAACTCAGAGCCTCTTAATACATTGATACTGGTTGCAGACTCATTCAGTCCCTCAATGCTCTACTTACATTATTAGAGAGAGTTCCTCTCAATGAGTTCCTCATACTAATGAAATTATAGGCAGAGTACTTATCCCCATTAGCTCATTTTACTTATTAATACTGAGTCACATAATCATTATGTATAAAATACTTTGAAAGGATGAAACTGTATCACTTTTTAAAAATTCCACAAATTGGATTTTTCATTAAGGAGATAAGGCTTCCTGTGCCACTTACTTTCCATGTTACCACCACCCTCCCAGCTGATTATTCTGAATCACTGAAGATTAACAGCAATTCCCCTAGAATATAATTCCAAGAACTTTGAGGGCAATTTTAGGGATAAAACCCTGGTCATGCACATGTCATCCTCTCAGGAAATGGGTTCCCTTTCCTAACATACCTGTTAGGATCAAATTCACCAGGAGGAACGTCAGATGCCTGAAGCTGTTGCACACGTCTGTGCTCTCCTCGTGCCCAGAGAAAGGCTTTCTCCAAAGCATCCTGCTCTTCCTTCAGTCTCCAAAACCCCTGGAATAAGAACACAGAGACGCATGAGCTTCCACAGGCCATGGGAGCCCCACAGAGTCACAGAATGGGCAGTATACGTGCCAGCAGTTACACAGAGCTAGGGACAGTCTAAATGTCCCTATGAGATTAATTCAGGGACTGGCAATTTATAACTGCACAGCAGAGTGAGTTAATCTCTAGCTTTGGAGCTTGTGACATCTAGGTTCAAATCCCACCTCTGATAGCTTAGCTTGATTTCACATTTCTCCCCATTATTCATTAAACATTTTTCCTGTATTATAATTGTTATATTGTCATATATAATTATAAATATTATGTATAATATAAATATATAGTATATGCTATATATTATATATACTACATATAATATAGTATATGATATAAATATTATAACCATTATACTGTTCTCCACAAACCAGTTTCCATCCCCAGTCTCCCTGATCTTGCAAAGCCTGTCCCCCAGGCCTGGAATATACTCCCTCCAACTTGGAAATTCCTTAACTCCTTTCAAGGATCTACTCAAGTACTATCTTTACTTATTCCCCCAGTTTAAGTTACTCTGTGTGTGTATTTTATATTTACTTCTCCATGTACATGTGAATCTCCTTATATCCCTCTGCCCCCAACAAGGATGTAAAGAGTCTGAAGGCAAGAACTCTAATTTTTGCCTTAATATCCCCAGCACCTACCACATTGTGTCTGGAATATAGTAGGCATTTAATAAACTCTTGTTAAATTGAAATGAGGCTGTTATTATTGCCAAAAGTTAAAAAAACGGGCCAGAACACGACATTACTAAGACTACTCCTAGCTTCTTTGATAAAATACCAGCCAAGTTGGCATCCTGAATGCAAATCAATTTTCAATAGTATGAAGGCTAGTTACAGTCACTCCACGCACCTGGTTGGATTTTCTAAGTTGGCACAAATGAGTCTAGATCCTTTATGTGGTCAGCATATTCATAACAGGTTAATTTATCTATTATATGCATTTGTTAACATACATATATTATTAAACATAAGTATATTATATGTATGCTATATGAATTTATATAAATCAATGTATAGGTATATTATCTATAAATTACATATAAATATAAAATTATATTTCTATATCATTATAATAAGCTGGAGGGACAGGGGGTGAGGTGAAGACTAATTCCGAGTATATTAATAAAAATAAATATACATATAAGACATAGATGCATAACTCAGATTCTATGGACAAATCCTGAAGTGAGAAAAGCAGCAGCTAATGGTACCTTGAGCTGATCCTGAGGTGCCAACATTCCTTCTTGGAGTAATCCTTCAAAAGATTCCACCTGGATTAAGGAAAAAAGTGTGTACATCATCAGCCAGTAGCTCTCCAAAATTACTCAGGGTGACAGCTTTGAATGCATCCTTTTCAGACACTGGTTCTTAAACTCAGGGCCCCATGCACATTATGTGTTCAGAGCAGGTCCAGTTTCCTAACTCTGTTCCCTTTTGTCCTCATGTGATTGGGAAGCAGACTGCTGGAGGGCAGGACAGCACAGAAGGAATCCCCCTGGGCCTTACTCAGGTGACTAGATGCAGCTCAGTGGCTCTTTAGGGATCCTTTTCAAACCAAAGCAAGTTTATTGTCACGTCTCTAGGAAGGTTTTGGTGCCCTGTGGATCCTCTGGGTGAGTTCCACAAAACCTCTAGGACTTTACTAATTCTGATCACTTGGTTTTGTTTGTGGTGTGTTGGAAAGAGCCCTAGATCTGTAGCCAAAAGATCTAAGTGAGAAGCCTGGTTCTGCTGCTAATCTATTGTGAGGCCTTAGGCAAAGCATGGCACCTCTGATGGATGGCCTCAGTTTCCCCTACTATAAAATGAGGGGCTTTAAGACTACATCATCTTGGGGGTGGCTAGGTGGTGCAGTGAGTAAAGCGCCGGCCCCGGAGTTAGGAGAACCCAAATTCAGTTACCCAAGGCCTCAGACACTTAATACCCCCATACACAAAAAACTAGCCATGTAACCTTGGGCAAGTTACTTAACCCCAATTGCCCTCCAAAAGGCAAAAAAAAAAAAAAAAGACTACATCATCTCAAAGGTCCTTTCTAGCTCTAAAATCCTATGATACTATGCTTTTTGAAAAATAAGTTCTTTGATGGAAGAAACTATAACTTTGATTTTCAGGAACAAAAAGAAGCTAGAATTCTTTTTAATCCCAGGATTGTGAGTCAAGAGCCTACTCCAGCTCTGTAATTATCTGTGTGACTTTCAACAAATTACTTCAGTTCTTTCGGACTCAGCTTTCCCATCAGTCAAATTGAAGTACCCATTAATAGTCTATAATTCTTAGAATTTTTACTTAATTAAATCTTATTTTATTAAATATTTTTAAGATTACATATTAATTTTTTCATCAGTTTTTGGGTGATTTTTGTTTTTATATCACAGTTACTTCTGGATCTAGCCCCCCTGTTCCTCTACCCTAATTGCACACTTCCTTGTAATACAGAAAAGAAAATTAATAAAAAAAAAACCCAACCCAATACACCAACCATGTCTGACAAAGCCGGCAAACTTCTGCCCCTACATGTAGTCCTCCACCTTTTGGCTACTATAATTTCTCAGAGTTCAGATCACTTTTCACATTCTTTACTATGAACCAATATTTATTTAACCTAGAAGAGAGAAAACTGATGGGAAATTTTATGATGGCATGTAAAAAATTACACAGGACTCTGAGAAAGGATTATGAGTTACTATTCCCCTTCTCCAATGAGACCTAAACAAGAAGACATGAGTTTGAACAACATGAAGACTTAGACCCTGGGGTGTGCTGGAGACAGCTCTAACCTGTTTATGAGAGTGTTAAATTTTCATTGTGAATGTTGTTACCTCATAAATTGGCATTTACTACAAATCAGGGTTTGATGTATTGTTTTGTTGACTATTCAGACTTAAGAAAGTGTTAACGTGGTGGCTAGGTGGCACAGTGAATAGAGCATTGGCCCTGGAGGCAGGAGGACCTGATTTCAAATCCAGCCTCAGACACTTAACACAAGAACTAGCTGTGTGACCCTGGGCAGGTTGCTTAACCCCAATTGCCCTCCAAAAAGCAAAAATAAATAAATAAATAAAGAGTTATCATTAAAAAAAAGTGTTAACAATGAAGTTTAAACATAAAGTGTATTTGCACACATTTTCCCCCAGTTTTTAAACATTGACCAAGCATACCCCTTTTTAGATTAGATATAAGGAAGAATTTCCAGATATCAAGAACTTTTTAAACATCCCCTTCAGTAATCAGAAGATCCCTCCTTCTGTGTTTTTTTCTTTCTGGGATGGTTGGGCTCTAGCCCTTTATGGGAGCAGGGGCAGGGGAAAACAGTGTCTGGAAGTTCTAGAACTTGAAATTTTCTGTCTTTGTTTTATGCTCCTTTGTCCTTTTTGCAAATACTCTGTAGCTGAGACTTGGCTCACCTGTGCTAGGAACTTGACCACCTCGTTGGCCAGAGTCTGGGTCAGACGATCTCCCAGGGATGGTTCTTGCATAGAAGTACCACTGCCACATTCCATGCCACCACCAGGGTATGCGGCAGCTGGGGATGGAATCAGATCACCTCGAGTTGCTGATAGTTCTAGAATAGATCGATGTTGATAGTCAAGTTCAGGGATGGAGTCTAACAATGGCCCTTTCTGTGGCAGAAATACAAACCAAGAGGGTACAACAGACCCAGAACCTAAGCGAGACCCCGGTGACTACTTGAAGCAGGAATGAGGGCTAAAAGGAGTATCCTGTTCCCACCCTGTCCCCAGAAGCCAATAGTCACAGAAAACCTCAGGGACCTTAAAGTCCCAGTACCCAATGGGTTCTTAGGTTCCAGGGCCCAATGGGCCCCAGCTATTCCAGTTAATCAATGCCATTGTGCTGGTCATATTAGAAACTTACAATGATAACATACCCAAAAACATAAAACAGACTTTAGTTTTAGGTAATAATAGTGCTGAAATAATAGAAAAGGAAATTAGATGGTGAAGCAGATAAAGCAGTGGGCCTAAAGATGGGAAGCCTCAGATATTTATTAGCTGTATGATGTTGGGCAAGTCATTTAACCTCTATCTGTCTCAGTTTCCTGAGCTGTAAAATAGGGATAATGATCACACCTACCTCCCAGATTTGTTGTGAGGATCAAATGAGATAATATTTGTAAAAGTGAATGGCACACAGTAGGTACTATATAAAAGATAGCTATTATTATTATCATTAAAAGTGCTAAGAAGCATAGTTTTTAGTTCCTCTAAGAAGCATTATCTTAACTTTGGGTACTCCAAATGTCAGATCTCTGTCCAATGACAAGTTTATAGAGTTCCTTAAAAATATAATGACTCATATTTCTATGCATTTTAAGGATTACAACATGCCTTCCTACCAACAACCCTTAGACCTGATACCTATAGTTATCCTACCCATCTTATAGATGTGGTAACTGGGACTCAGGGAAGTCAAGTGACTTGTCTAGTGTCACATTCCTAGTAAGTGCTGGAGCTAGAAATCAAACCAAAGTCTATTCTAACTGTAAATGCCAGGTCCCAATATCACACATGCAGAACGCTGTACTAGGCACCTGGGGGAAGGGTCAGAACCAAAGGTTCAAAGATATCAACATAGTCCCTCCCATAAGGGACTTTACATTTTAGGAGAGTTTTCACAGGTGGGTCCTGTAAGCAAATAATTATACTGCAATTTGGTGAGCAAATTAAAAAGCAGGAAGCTCCAAACAGAATAAGAAAGTCCATGAAAAAAGAAATAGGTTTTCTTCCATTTTCATGGGATCCCCTTCATTGGAAGCCTTCAAGCAAAAGCTGGGTAACCATTTGTCAGGCATGTTGCATGGGGGAGTCTTATTTTGGTAAAAGTTGAACCAGATGGTCTCTGAAGTCTTCTGACACTGAGATTCTGTGACAAGGAGAGCTTATCATGGAGCTAATATGAGGTTTCATTGACTAAATTAATTATAATAATAAAAATAATAACAGTAATAATAATGGCCAGCATTTATATAACACTTTAAGGTTTGGAAAACACTTTGCAAATATCTCATTTATCCTCACAACAACTCTGAGAGGTAGGTGCAATTAATATAACTGTTTTACGGTTGAGAAAGCTGAGGCTGGCAGCAGTTAAGTGACTTGCCCAGGGTCACACAGCTAGTGCGACACAGTTTGAGGCTGAATTTGAACTCAGATCTTCCTTACTCCAGGCCTGGCACTCTATCCACTGTGCCACCCAGCTACCCCAGAGGAAATTATAGGGAGTTATAAATGGAAGACCTTGGTTTGAACCTGTGTGACCATGGGCAAGTTACTTTCCATCTCTTGGCCTCAGTTTCCTTTTCTGTTAAATTATGGGCCTGGAAAGGATAACCTCTCTCAGGTCCTTCTACTTGTAAGTTCTATGAACCTATCAGTGGCAGGAAAGTAATTGTAATGGTATGTCACCAAGTATGACCAAGGTCTTTGGGGCCCACCTCCTGTTTTTGTGTGTCTTTAGCCCTTTCAGTGACATCTTCTTTGTCAGATGTGGAGTTGATTCCCCTCATGACAATTCTTACTACCAGATGGAGGGAAGATGAAATGCAGTTAAGAGTTAGCTTCCATAGTTCTGCCTTTTCCTTCCTCCAAACTCACCTGGGTCCAACAAAGCCTGTGATCCAGTGTTGGTGGTTGACTGCCATTCTGCCATCTTAGCCTGAGGAATGGTGAAGGACATGACCTTGGTCCCCTGGGGCATGGATCCCCTATGAACACCATGGCTGGCCTTAGGTGGGTCTGAGTACAAGTTTACCTGTAAAGAAAATAGGAAGATGAAGTCATATCTGGGAGAAATTAAGATCAGCAACGGAAAGAGGAAATCCAAAGAGAAATGGTGGCTATGTCACACATACTGGTCGTCTTAATAACTGATTGACTCTGAAAACGGGGAGCAGCACACACCACCAGGCCTCTGGGATTGGGAAAAGGAGTGCAGTGCCAAGGAAAGACCACTAGGTGGAGGCAGAAGACCAGCCCTTGAATTCTGGCTCTGCAGCTAAGGCACTGGAATTAATCACTAATGTGTTACTAATCAATTCACTAAAGAATCTTGGGAAATCCCCTTGGCCTCTCTGAGCCCTAATTTCCTTATCTTTAAGATAAAAGGGTTGGACTAGATTATTTCCAAAGTTTCTTATAACTCTGACATTATCTTATAATATCTTATCTGACATCTTATAACACTGACATTCTGAATACAAAAACTTGATTTTCCAAGGAAGAAAAATGTGCTTTGGGCAAGTCATTTTCCCCCGAGTCTCAATTTCTCTATCTATAAAATGGGGATGGTATCTATTTAAACTACCTATTTCACAGGCACTTCTGAGGAACGCTTTCTCTTGTGGTTTCAGTTGCTGTCGTGTTCAACTGTTCGTGACCCCATGGACAATAGCACTCCAAGCCCTTCTATTCTCCTCTGTCTCCTAAAGTCTGTCCAACCTTGTGTTGTTTCCATGACGCTATCTATCTCATCCTCTGCTGCCCCCTTTTCCTTTTACCTTCAATCTTTCTCAACATCAAGGTCTTTCCCAATGAATCCTGTCTTCTCATTATGTGGCCAAAGTATTTAAGGTTCAGTGAATAAATAATCTGAATTAATTTATTTGAGTATTGACTGATTTGATTTCCTGGCTGTCCATGTCCCAAAAGTCTTCACCGGCACCACAACTTGAAAATGTCTATCCTTTGGCACTCAACTTTCCTTACAATTCAACTCTTACAGCCATATATCACTACTGGAAAAACCATAGCTTTGACTATATAGACCTTTGTCAGCAAGGTGATATAAAGATCAGATGAGATGGAGAAACAGCATGGTATAATGATTGAATCAGGATGACCTAGATTCAAATTTGCCTCCAATACATCTTGTCTAACCATGGACAAGTCACTTCCTTTCTGTATATCTCAGTTTCTTCATCTATAAAATGAGATAATATCTCTCTTAAAGGGTTATTGTAAGTCTCAGCTGAGATGATATGTGTACTTTATAAATCTTAAGACACCATACAAAGACATTTATTATCATTATTATTCCTAATGGTTATAAAGCACTTTGTAAGTGCTTTATACGTAAGTGCTTATACTTATACATGATGCAATATAAGTTAGCTATCATCACCACCAATACATGAGGAGTTTCCTTATGATAATACAACTATTTTGCTTTTTTTCCCCCCTGAAGCATAGTGAAAATAAATATCAAAGTTGATGTTGTCACCTTCAAATTGTTTCTCTTGGGAACCTGTACACTTATTCAAAAGAGGCTACCGGTAGTCAAGACATTAGGGGAACTCCTCTTTGGAAATGACCTTTAGAGCTCATGATACCCTTGAATGGCCCAAATGATTTCCCACCTTCCCACTTGGGGGGGTCAATCTGATCCTGAGAATCAGCCAAAAGGCATTAATAATAGTGTCAGGGGAATATGGTAAGGAATCTACCTTGAGCTATGTCACTTAAGGTCTAAAACAGTATGGCAATAAAATAACGGGTCTACCTTTTTGTGTGTGTCAACTGGATCAATTGAAGCAGCCCCCAAAGAAGAGTTCAGATGTGTTTAGAGCAATGGCATCCACATTGAAACAAGCAGATGTTGTTCAGTCATTTTTTAGTTATGTCTGACTTTTCCTGACTCAATTTGGGGTTTGCCTGGCAAAAATACTGGAGTGGTTTGCCATCTCCTTATCCAGCTTATCTTAAAGATGAGGAATTGAGGCAAACAGGGTTAAGTGACTTGCCCAGGGTCACACAGCTGTCAGGCACACAGTGTTTGAGGCCTGATTTGAACTCAGGATGATGAATCACCTTGACCCCAGGCCTGGCACTCTATCGACTGCACCACCTAGCTGCTCTATGAAAATAAGCACAGAGCTTACCAAGAAGGCTTCTGATCCTTTGGATACATAAGTTCTGGACCCTAGGATTTGGCACTCGTAGGGACCTGAGACTTCCTCCAGACCAACTCCCTCATTGTACAGATGAGAAAGCTGGAAGTCAAACAGGCTGAGTGTATGCAGGTAGCAGAACCAGGACTTAAATTGAGGTCTTCCAACTACATATCCAGTACTCTTTTCAAAACACCACATTCATCTGTTTTGAAACAAACCTAAAAGGGGCCAATCTTTTTGCTTCGTTATCACACCTTGTCTGCCTGGGTCAGGACGTGGACTTTGGACCTGTTCTGCTAATGCTGAGGAAGAGAGCACCCCACAAAGGCGGCCTCTCTGCTGGCACAGTCCCTATTTAAGCTTCTCTTCACGTTCCTCTGGAAAGCCTATTCCAAAGTGGTGGAGATCATTAGAGCTGCTTGGCTCCCCTCTCCCTCCCCCCTTGTGGGGCTTGATGGAGAACAAAGCTGGATTTTAATAATCCCCTCCGCCATCTGTTCACCCTCCCTCTTTTTGTGAGACCAGTCGCCCCACACTTCTATTGGTGATCCTGAGCTACCCAAGGGGCAGTTCCCGCTGCAAAGCTTTGTCTTCTCTATTTGTGGTAACACAAATCCCTAGGGATTCTGAATAGGACAGAGGAGAGGGATGTGGGACCCTGGACCATTTCTTCAGCATCTCTTGTCCCTGCCCCTGTGCTCCTCTAGTCCTGTAGTAAGCAAGGAAAAGGAAGTGTCTCCCCCTTCTCTCTTTTCTCCGCCCCCCGCTCCAACATGCTGACATAAAGAATCTGGGAAGTGACTAACAAATTGTACAGAAACCAGGGCTCTTCAGTCCCCCACCCCCCACCCCTTGTCTGGTTCATCAAGAAGAAAGGCTTCACATGGAAGAGAAAAAAAAACCACACTGGATTCAAATGAAAAGAATTAAAGGGGGGAGAAGTAGAGGTGTGGGTGAGAGATTTGAGGAGCTCTGGGTTCCTGAACAGCTGCCTCCTTTTGTAAGAGGGACTCACTAGTGGGTCTGGATTATGCCCTGTGAGCAGAGAGCAGTAAGAAACCAAATAAACTGAGTGCAGATTTCGAACATTTACAACACCGGGATCTCCCCAGGAGCCACATCTGGCATTTGAGAGACTTAGAAAGCTAGAAGGATCATTGATACCATAATCAGGAAGACAAGACAACTGATGTGTACATTAGAAAGGCAGCAGCTGTTGCAAATAACCCTGACAAGAGTATCAGTCTCTCTTTTTCTTCCTTCCTTCCTTTCTTTCTCCCTACTCCTTTCTTCTGTCTTCCTTTCATCCTTTTTTCTTCTTTTCTTCCTCCTTTCTTTCCTTCTTTCTCTTTCCCCCTCTCTCTCCTCCCCCTCTTCTTCCTTATCATTCTTCTCCTTCTTCTCTTCCTCCTCCTCCTTCTCTTCTTCCTCCTCCTCCTTACTCCTCTTCTTCTCTTTGTCTCTGTCTCTCCCTCTCCTCTCCCCCCATCACAGGGGCTACTTATCAGCTCAAAGCCATTCTGATGAACCACAGGAGCTTTGACATGCTTCTTTTCCAATTTGGGCTGGCTTGTCTCTCTTTAGGACACTTGGTGACCCTTGCTCCTTGGGGTTCAATCCAGTACAGACACTGGATTGGCTTAGTCCAATGCCGCTGAAAACTCTTGAGCTTGAAAGGTCCTACAGCAGTTCAATCTCCCTAGTAGCTGCACTTACTGAGTCACTACACCCTGCCTCTTACCCATTCTTAGCTTGCTTATAAGACCAAAGCTAGTCCAGACTGCTGGGCTGGTTTTTCGAAACAGGCCCTTGTACTGCAGAGCTAATTATATTATCATAAAGAGAGCAAAATGAAACCTTTGTGTGGTTTGAAAAAGAAAAAGGTACACTTCCGGAGTTACTTGGATGGGCCTTCTCTGTGTGCCTAACCTTGTTTTTCTATTAAATATGTCTCTGGAGATTCTCATGCAGCAGACTGTACTGCAAGTGATGGGAGGCCTTCAGATACAACACAGATAAAAGAGCTTGATGATGGGAAGGTTCATAGTGGACCATGGGATCTTTGCTTAGGCCTTCTGGGTCATTCCCTATGCTCTCAGATGTGCCTGTGTCAGAGATTACAGGACCACACATCCAAAAATTAATTCTGATAGCTAAAAGTATTATCATACCATTATAGACTCCCTACTCCTTCATTCTGTGCAGTTTTTCAAACATAAGGAAATATCACCCCAGTGTTTCATGCTCCCTATCTCATTGTCATTGACATGTCTCAAGCCTGTTTGCAGATCCTGAAGCACTATATGCATATAAATTATTCCTACAGTTGTTTCCACTTTTTCCTTCTACTTGGGTCCTTCTTGTTGACTTAGATTCCCCATGTATAGGACAAGACAAGGAGGGCATGTAGAGCCAGAATGATAGAGAGATGGAGAAACAAGAGGAAAGACGGCTTGGAGAACGTTGATTTTCAGTGATACTTGACATGATTGAGAGGAGAATGGCCAGAACTGGAGAGAAATGCAAGGGAGTTCCTCTTGGTCTTATTATCAGGACTACTAAACAATTCATCTCAGTTTCAGGGAGTTTTTAGGCCTCTTTCCCTAATGGAACACTGAGTCAGGAAGTTGCAAACAATGTATCCCAAGATCCTCTGGTCCCTCAATTTACGCCATGCTTTCTACTTACAAACCTCCAAGTTTACAAGGTACTTTCCCACACATTCTGATCCTCAAAATAGGCAGGACAGCTTATCTTCATTAGACAGGATGAAGATAGTCTCCTATGATCCTCCGATGAAGAAACAGAGACCTGAAGTTTTAAGCAACTGGCCCAAGTTATCTGTAAAGGGTGGAACAAGAACCCAGGTCTCTGGCATCCTTTTGTAGCAATCTTCCTTGGTCTTATCTTGCCTCACCCTTATTCACATAACATTTCAAAGAGTCAGATGCTTTAGAACCAAAATGGAACAAGTGGGAAAAACCTGGGAGAAGAAGAAAGACAGGCGCTCCTGTTTGGATTCAAGCAATGCGTCACCTTAGGGTAGGTGGGTAAGGGAGAAGCCTCAACTTTGCTACTCAACAGACAGAGCATGTGGTCTGGAAATATCAGCAGACCCCAGCTCCTGCCTATGTCTGCAGCCCCAAATTAGAGAGAGTAGCTGAGGGGATAAAGGCAGGAAGCTGTGAGAGGTTACAACAGAGCGCAGTTTCCTCTGCTCTAGCCTTAGTTCCTCAGCCGCAGTGAAGTAAAACCCAGAAAGAGGAAGCAGTGAAATGCAAAATTCAAACCTGAACTTTGAGAAGGAGATGTGGGGGTGGGGGGACATTTCTGTGGGGACATGATCAGCCTGCCAGGCAAGCCCACAGAGAATGACAGGATTTCAAGCAGAAGGGACCCTCGCTTTATAGATGATTAAAACAAGGCCAAGGAAGTTACATGACTTGCCCAGGGTCACACAGGTCCCAAAGCAACTGAGTCTGATTTGAACCAGCTTCTCTGACAACTCCAGTTCTTACATGCTCATTCTCCAGCCCAACTGAGTGACATGAGAGCCTGATGTTCTGTAGAAAGTGCACAAAGAGGGGGCGGCTAGGTGGCAAAGTGAATAGAGCACCAGCCCTGGAGTCAGGAGGATCTGAGTTCAAATCCGACCTCAGATGCTTGAAACACTTACTAGCTGTGTGACTTTGGGCAAGTCACTTAACCCCAATTACCCTCCAAAAAAAAAAAGGAAAAAAAAGAAAGTGTACAAAGAGGCATGCAGCCAAAAAATCTAGGTTATTTCTCCTTTGCAAAAAAAAAAAAAGCCCTACAAATATAAACTAGCCTTATTCATTTTTAATTCATAATTCCTAAAGCACTTTCACTGTTGTTTCATCTCACGGCATTCTCAGGACAACCCTATGTGAGAGAGGGGTGGGTAGATATTATTATTCCCATTTACATTCAGAGAAACAAAGTGGCTGAGTTTGTGGCAAAGCTGGGATGAGAACCCAGTCTTCCTGGATCATTAATTCAGTGTTCTGTCTAGTAGGCAGTTGCGTAGTTCAGTGGATAGAGTACTAAACCAGAAGTCGGGAAGACCTGAGTTCAAATCCATCTTTAGACAGCTTAACTGCTATCTGCCTCAGTTTTCTCACCTGTAAAATGGGGGAAATAATAGTACCAGGGTTACTGTGAGGATTAATGACATATTTGTAAAGCACTTTGAAGGCCTTAAGGTGCTATAGAAATAGCGGCCACCATTAGATCACACTTCCAGCTCAGATTTAGAGGAGCAATAATACCATTTCTTTCTTTTTTTTTTTTTACTTTTGGAGGGCTATTGGGGTTAAGTAACTTGCCCAAGGTTACACGGCTAGTTGTTTTTTTGTGTGGGTGTTAAGTGTCTGAGGCCAGAACCGAACACGGGTCCTCCTGACTCCAGGGACACTTTTTACTCACTGCGCCACCTAGCCGCCCCTAATAATACTACTTCTGAGAGCAGACTTGGACTGATTTACTGGGCAGTCCCTTTTCTCTCTGAAGAACCAAGGATGCTACCTCTGTTTGGATCAGCCACGGTCACTTGCAGACACAATTCTAATGATCTCAGTTCGGTACCTTGGCTCCAAGCCGCAGCTGGTCAATGGTGTTCTCAGCCTCTGCATATTTGGTGAGCAGTTTGTGGTAGTCCTCCTGCAGGGAAAGGCAGCACAGTTGGACATCTATTAGCCTGGACACCAAACGGAACAGCCACATGACAGGATCCTGTCTCTTACATCACCTTAGCATGATACTCACCAAGTAATTATACAATAGATAGCAGACCAAGGCCATGCTAATGGACTCTGGCCATTTCCCAATTCTTTAAATTTTACTGTGATTTCATTTGCCCAAAAAGAGTTACCAGTAAGGAGCTCCTACCCATAGAAACTGGCTTCCACTCTGCAATTTACAGTCTCAGATTGCTGACTGGGGCATTGAGAGATTAAGTGACCTGCCCACGGTCACACAAAAACAATGTGAGTCAGAGACTACCTGAACCCAGGCCTTTCTGACACAAAAGTCAGCTTTCTATCCCTCTCAATTAAGAAATAATGCTTTAATCATTCTTCACCATTTGTTTTTCCTTCTGTTGATTTCATTTGTTTAGTGGTTGTAAAACAGGTCCCATGGGAACTAAATGAACACATACCCAAGTGTCTGTGAATGGACCCGAAGCCACCAGAATGTTGACTGTTTCAAGCCATGGTCATTAAGTGGCATGCACACATCCAATTTATGTTTGTATTCGTGTTAGAGTCATGGAAGAGTAGAGATGGAAGGGACCTGAGAGATGCCTCCCACCCAGCCTCAGCCCCTCACGGCAGGGGCAGGCAAGCATGGGGAGCCTGAGCATCCTCTGCCAATGCAGCTGCCCCCTCAGTGACCAGGGAGCCGTGAGCGTTTACCTGAAGCTGCTGCACCAGCTCTGTCGCCTGCTGAGGTGTCTGGAATTCCTTGGGCACTTTGGTCACAGTGTAGGAAGGAAGACAGGCTTTCTGAGGGGAGTTGTCCCCAATGCTGAGCAGCACCTCCCGAACAATCTCAGCAGGGGACTTGTAGATCAGAGGTCTAGTGGAGCCTTGGAACTGCCTGGAGTGCTTCTTTCCTTTGGGAGGGCGATAGCTCTCTTCATCTTTAGGAAACCGTACTTTGGGCTCCACCTTGGAGAAATCAGGCAATGGGTAGTTCAGTTGCCCCCTGCCATACTTGGAGATTTCAGAGGAGTGGGCAGGCACGCCGACCCCTTTCTTGGAAGCCCTGGATTGGTTCAGCCTCTTTGGGGTGCTACTTTTGGGGGGACTGAAGGGGCAGAAGGAACCACTGAATTGGGAACGAAGCACTGCACTGGATGCCTTCTTGGACTTTTGAATTTGGTCCAAGGGCTGATTTCCTTCCCATTGAAAAGGAGAATTGGACTCCTCCCTCCCAACCTTATAGCTAGGACTGTGGGGCATCTGGGCTTTAGAGTCTGACAAGTTCTGAGAGGTTGCAGACCCTGTCTGGTTGACAACTCCCATGAGGCTGCCAGGTTTCTTTTCATAAGAAGCATCAGAGTTTACTTTGCCATCAGTACTTGGGGTATACTGCAGTCCCTCTGAGGACAAAGGGCTTAGGAAGCGGCTCTGGAAGGATTCAGTTGGGGTAATTCTTGGGTGGCTATCACCCAAAGACGAAGCTGCCTCTGATTCTGAGGGGTACTCTGAGCTGTCACCAAACTGACCAACACTCTCAGGCATGCTGTCTACTGATCCTGCAGAACTTGGTCTTGGGTAATGCCCGGTAGGGGCATAGGTGGAGTACTCCAACCTGTCTTCAAACCGACCAATGCTCTTGGGCATGCTGTCTACCGATCCTGCAGAACCTGGTCTTCGATTATGCCCAGTGGGGGCTTTGGTGGGGTACAGGCTGATGTCAGATTGGCCTGAGAGTCTGTCCTCCTCTTGGCCATAATGAGACCCTTCAGATTCACCCTGAGCCTCTCCCAGACTTGTGGGGCTGATACTGTGGTCAGAGCTGAACTGACGCTTGTGCACATGCTGTGGGAAGCCTTTACTAGGGCACTCAGTTCTCTGCAGTTCTAGGAAATCCCTGCTGGCTCTGCAAAATCCATCCTCAGCCATGTCCTGCTGATGGTCTTGCTGAAGTGACCCATAAAGAGAAGAAGTAGAATTTCCTTGGCTCTCTAAATCCTCCAGTTCATTTCCATCATCTGGAATAACAGTAATGTACATTATCAGAGTGCTTTAAGGTCTACAAAATGTTTCCCTTACAATGGCCCTGTGTAATAGGCAGCATAAGTATTATTATTCCCATTTTACAGATG
This sequence comes from Petaurus breviceps papuanus, assembly GCF_028583685.1. Classification (NCBI taxonomy): domain Eukaryota; kingdom Metazoa; phylum Chordata; class Mammalia; order Diprotodontia; family Petauridae; genus Petaurus; species Petaurus breviceps. Next base: position 11,835,981 of record NW_027187368.1, on the reverse strand, counting down.
AGGAAACTGAGTCTGAGAAAGAGGTCTTTCCCTGACTTATAAGTCTATGGTATTAGAGCCAAGACACGAACAGAGGTCTTCTTATCCCAAGTCCAGGATTATGACCAAACCACCCGACCACGCTGGGCCTCAGTTTCCTCCTCCAGAAATAAAAATAATAAAGAGGCAATCCCTCAGCATACAATAAGATACTCTTGCTGAATGGCTATAGATCCCTAGAAGTAGAGGAGACCTAAGATATTAGTGCTTCTAATTCCCTCATTTTAAAGAGAAGGAAACTGAAAGCCAGAAAGAAGTGACTTGCCTATGGGTTACAAGGCCATTTAGTGAAAGAGCCAAGAGGCTTTACCTTTCAGGTGAGGAAGCTAATGGCACTGAACTGGTCATGTTTGGTACAGTGATAAAGGAGGCCCTGAAAGGTTAGGGTGGGCAGGGGAGGTCACTCTTCATTTCAACACTGTCACTCTCGGCTTGGGAGGGGTCACATGAGTTTTCTTCTCAGCACCCTTCCTTCAGGGGAGACATAATGAAAGAGAAATGTTAATGCCTACAAGGATAACTCACTTCAAGAGAAATTCAATATATGAAAATATTTATTACCTAATAAAAATAACTTATTTTTTTTACTCTGCTTCAAAGATTATTAGTGCTTTACATATGCTGTTTCATTTGAAGCCTCTATGACCCAGGGTTGTTCTAGAAACAGTTTGTATTGACTCTCAAAAGCTAATTGTTAAATTTTTAGTGTGAACATTTATACCTTGGAAATTAGCAAATCTACAAATTAGGTCTGACTTATTGTTTTGTAAAACGTTTATATTTAAGAGAGTGATAGAGAAAATGTTAATAATGCAAATGAAATTTAAAATTGTATTGCACATACAACTTTTTTTGGAGAGCTGGTTGTTAAGTATGTATCAGTATACTTCTGCCAACACCTCACTGAGGAAGGTACTACAGATAATAATATCCCCAACAGGCTCAGAGACATTAAGTAATTTGCCCGGGGTCACACAGCTAGCTAGTCTCAGAGGAAGTATCTAAACTCAAGTTGTTCTGATTCCAAGCCCATAGCATTCGAGAATCTCTTAAGGAATCCTATGGTTAAACATCATTCCTAGGGAGATGAAACAATGGCAACTGGGTGGCAGATGCCTTCACCTACAGAGTAGTCACTGGCAGAACCTCCTCCTTAAAGTAAAGAAAGCAAAACCCCTAACTACCTAACAGAAAAATAATATTTTAAGTGAAGAACTTTTCATTAAATCTTGAGACACAAGAGATATGAGATTTGGACAGGGATAGCCTAGGGACAAGTACAGGAGCTATGATTTTCCTGGCACAGGGAACTCTCAAGTAAGGAAACTCCTTCTTCCAAATAAGGCTGGCACTTTTTTCTGCAGCTTATATCTTAGAGAGCTGCCTAGAGCACCAAGAGATTAAATGATTTGCCCAGAGTCACAAAACTGGTATGTGTCAGAGGTGGAATTTGAACCCAGGTCTTTCTGGCTCCAAGGCCAACTCTCTAACCATTATACCACCCAAAAATAACGAGTAAGGTAAATCTTGGGCAAACAAAAGGCAGTCTCTGTTTATCCAAATAAGAAATAAATTTATAGAATTCAATTATCTCAATTCAGTTCAACAAATATCTATTAAATGTACTGGGTACCTGCCCATATACAAGGCAGTAGGAGCTGGAGAAACATTCAATATGCTCTCTCCCTCAAAAAGCTTCCATCCTTCTGCAGGAAATATGACATATGCAGAGAAGTAAATGCAAAGTAGAAATGGGAGACATCTGGGAATAGTGGACAGAGTTGGCCTAGGAGTAATGATGACCTGGGTTCAAGATTTACCTTAGACATAGACTGATCGTGTTACCCTGAGCAAATCACTTAATCTCTCTGTGTCCTAAGCAATTCTTTAAAACTATAAATTGCAAAAAGACTGGCTAGTCTACACTGGTAGAAGGAGTTCCCCACCTCAATGAAAATCACAGGTCTGGACCAAAACCAAAAGTGATTTCAAGAGTGAGAGAACTCTAGTTGAGGGCACAAAGAAAGGCCTTAGAGAGGACATGGTCTTTTGAGCTGTGCTTTTCCACTATCTAAGAGGTGGAATTATAAAATGTCGTACTAGAAGAGTTCCAAGGATGTAGGCGTATCAAACATCAAGCCTGGAAGGGGCCTTCAGAATCTCCTCATGGGGTATTTCCCAATCCAAACTATACCTTGGATAGCAAAGTGTTTAAATTCTCTCTCCCACATTTCACAGTCCTAGGTGAGTGACTTGAAGCATCTTAAGAGACTGGGAGCTATTGAGATGAAGGTCATGGGTGGGCATGGTAGGGCAAGGGGAGTCAAAGTAATCATTTTTTTTAATTCAGTGATTTTAAGAATTAAGGATTTTTGAGAGCAAAAAGTCTTGTGTACCCATACAAATTTGTCATAATCATAATAATAGGTAACACTTATGTAGCACTTTAAGGTTTGCAGAGCATTTTACATAATCTCATTTGATCTTCACCACAATCCAGAGGTAGGTGTTATGATTATCTCCATTTTGCAGATGAGAAAACTGAGGCTGAGAGGTTAAGTGACTTAGGGAGTTAGTGTCTGAGGTGCAAGTGGAACCTCAGGTGTTCTTGACTCCACATCCAAATATTTTTCCACTACACTAATCCCAAGGACACCATGGATTTGTACCAATTCATGGAATTAGAAGTTTAAGAAACTCTAATGTGTTCAAACCCCTCATTTTACAGGCAGGAAAACTGAGGCCTAGAGCAGGGGAGCATCCATCCACACATGGTTCCAAAATGGCAAATCTGGTATTAGAACCAAGACTTCAGGGATGGGGCACCCTGCAACCTTGAGGCCAAAATGTGGTTTTCTAGGCCCCCAGGTGCCGCCTTTTGACTAAGTCCAAGTTTTATAGAATAAATCCTTTTATTAAGGAGATTTGTTCTGGGAAGTTTGGATTCAGGCAAAGGGCTGTACTCGAGGACCTAAAGGGCCACATGTGGCCTTGAAGCCACAGGTACCCCACTTCTAAGTCCTAGCTCTTCCAAACTCCCAGGCTCTTTCCTCTACAGCATGGTCCTTTTTAAAACTCCCCAAATAAAATAAACAAGAGAAAAAGAGAGAAAAAAGGTGAGTTGAGAGCAAGACAGAGAATGATAAAGGGGAGTAAATACAAGGCCTCCCACTTTCCTGGGCCTTCTTCCTGCCAGGTAAGTTCTCGCTGGCATTAGCTCTTTCCTCCTGGGGCCGGGCTGAAAATGGCCATAGGAGGCAGCTTACAAGCTTTGATCAGGGAGCAGCTGAAGACATAGACTCTACTGTGACAGGCCATGACATCAGTCGGGAGTATTCAGTGGCCAAATGGCTTTCATTCCATCGCTTTCAGCCTCAGTGGAAGGCTGTGTTGGAGAGCTCCAGGCAGCAATCCTAACTGATAGAACTTCTGCTCCAGAGATCAGACTGCTTAATTCCCCCATCCCAGTCCAAGAGCACTGGAAACAGGAGGAAGCTTGGAGACCAGCTAGTGCCGTGATTCTTAAAGGGTACAGGAGGAACCCTGAAAGTCTCCAAGACCCTTTCAGAGGGTCCTCAAGGTCAAATTTATTTTCATAACAATAATATGCTTTAATTTCTAATTTAATTTCTAATTTCAATCTATCTATTGATAGATATAACCATACAAGCAAAACCTCTTTGGGGAAGGGCCTCAATGATCTTTAAGAGAATAAAGGGATCCTGAGACCAAAAAGTTTGAGAACTGCTAATCTAGTCTGACTCCTTTACTTTGTAGAAAGGGAAAAATCCTCCGAAAGTGAGGTGATTCTTCTACTTTTGCATGCTGAGTCAGTCTCAGAGCGAGGGTTTTGGGGGCATGGACCCCATTTTTCTGACTCCCAGCCCAGTATTCTCTCACTCTTCCACAATGCCTCCAGATGTATCCTTTGAAAGATTAGGTTCTGCTTCTAATGAGGGAATCTCTAAGATATTAAAGAGTAAAATGAGCTGAGGGAAGAGAAGGACCTTGAGAGATACTGTATCCGGGGAAGAAAGGGTTAAGTCTGCAGCCAGGGTGGAGAGCTAAGACCTTAGATTCAGAACTTGAAGGCATCTCAAAGGTCACTGCTTCCTTGTTTTATAGAGGAAGAAACTGAGGCCCAAAAGGTATAAATAATTTGTCTATAAGTAGTAAGTATCAGAGACAGGATTCAGACCCAGGTCCTCTGGTTCCAAACCCAGTTCTCCTTCCAGGGCACCTCCTGTGAATACTGGAGCTCAGCAGGTCTCTGTCATTTGGCCTTTCCTGGTATTGCAGTATTTAGCACAGTCTGGCTTATAAATGCTTGCTGACAGTTGGCCTGGCTTTCCTCCCAGCCCCCTTAAGAGGCAGCCTGCCTGTAGCCCAAGTCACACACTAGCTTCTCAGGCTCTGCAGCTCCCTGGAGACCCCTTTCTCTCCAGAAATAGTTGCGTACTGACCTTTCTCAACTCCTATAGTCATGGGCCCAGCCTCCAAGTGCCCAAAAGTCTGAATGAATTCAAATGTTCTATCTGAGAAGATCTATAGCAAGGGTAGGGGACCTATGGCCTAGAGCCCACACATGGTCCTCTAGGTCCTCAAGTTCATCCCTTTGACTGAATTGGATGCCCCTTAATAAAAGGATTTGTTCTGTAAAACTTGGACTCAGTCAAAAGGCCATACCCAAGGACCTAGAAGGCCACATGTGGCCTTGAGGCCACAGGTTCCTCACCCCTGTGCCTAGAGCATCAGATTGATCCAGCATCTTGGCATGGATGTGACTGACAGAAGCATTCACTCTGCAAAGACTTAGGTGTGTACTTTTCTCCCCATGGAAAAAAAAAAAAAGTTAAATGGAGGGGCCCCAGGGGGCCAGCTAGAGAGTGAGGTTTTTGGTTGTTTTGTTTTTTTTTCAGTGTGGTTTCTCAGTTACCATCCAACCAATCACAAGGCCCCAGGAGTGTAAAAAGGGGAACCTCCTGTCACTTGGGATGAGTCACCCTGGGCAGAAATCTCACTTTGACTACGGGGAGTAGAGCATCAGTCATCTGTGGTCACCCTGTCATTTACAGAGTCCTACAAGTCCCCAGGTCTCTCATCTGCCCCAAGACACTGGTGTGGCCTGCCCTTTACATGTTCGTTGGTACCTCATCAACCAAGACCCTTGGCACCATGGACATATACGACCCTGGCATATTATCATGGTGACGTTATAGGGCTTTTATTACCTATCTGGGCTAGCCTCATCTCCTCTAGCTATCTGTAATGTACAGCTGCTCAGATGTCCCATGGAGGGGAAAAATGCTCTCTTTCATGGCCCTGTGCTCCCTACTTCCCCTTAGAGTTTAATAATCCTATATACTTTTTGATATAAAGAATCAATTATTTTCAGAGAAATTTCACATCTATTATCTCATCTGATCCTTGAAACCTTTGTGGAAGCCAATCAATCCAAGGTTCAAAGCTGGGGTCTGGCCCTTAGAAGCTGTGTGACCTTTAACAGGTTCTTTTATCCCCCTGGGCTACCATTTCCTCATCTATAAAATGAGGGGGTTGAATTATATGATCTTTAAGGTTGATCTAGCTCTAAATCCTCCCTGGAAAAGGATTATTGGACCCATTTGATAGATGGGGAAAGTGAGACTCAGAGAATTAAAGTGACTGTCCAAGTCACATAGTAAGTGGTGAAGCCTGGACCAGGACTCTTGACTTCTTAATTAGCAAATCTTCAACCACATTGACTGGTACCTGAATCATTTTGATTCTCTGAGGACACAGAGTAGAGATGTCACCTATTTATCCAACAATAAATACTCTTACAAGTCATTTACTTCCCTATAACAAACACACAGTCATCTCTACACAAGAGATACCACACTCAAGGGCCATACTCTATTCACTGCAAGACTCAATGTTTTTATAAGACCAAATGAGCACCCAAGAAATGCTGGACATTTTCCCCAATCCCACGAGCTTCCCATATAGCAATAGAAGCTAAGAACTCGGTAAACCCTGAGTCCTAATACCACTATGCCCAACCTCATTCAGCTCACCAACCCTAAGGTACTGTGGAACTCTACAGAAGAAATCCCCTATGTACATAACTTTCCACCACACCCAAAGAAAACTGTGTCACAACTGGGGAAAGATCACTCTGGTAGAGCATGCAGTGACATAGGAGGGGGAAGACCATGAGATATCTGGTTTTCAGTCAGGGTGAGGGTGGGGGTAGCCAGGTTACTAGGCAAAGGATACAAGAACCCTGGAAAAGGTAGCTCCCTCCTACCCCAACCCCTCCAACCCCTACCATCGGCCCTGCTCTGGCTCAGTTAAGTCAAAGCTGTTTCACTTGAGAAGGGAAGAAATGGCTCTGCCCACTTCTCCTCTCCCTTGGGTTCAGAAGGCTCAAACCACAAGAAACCAATGGGGCCAAAGCAGACTCAGAATGGAAACCCAGGACTTAATCTCAAGAGGTCTCAAGCCATGGCCCTTCTAATTGACTGAGGGGCTGAGCCAGACTTACTCCAGCCTCTGCCCCTTGGGTCAGAGGGAACACACTGAAGCCAGAGCTCATCTGCTGAGTTCAGCTATGGCTCTGCCATGAGTTAACTTCTCCTGAATCACAAACATTTCATCCTGGCCCAATCCCACTGGTCTACCCTCCCAGCCGGGACACTGATGTCTCATGACTACGGCCCGCCTGGCTGCATCCCCATTAGCCGAACTGCCTACTCTCTGGATGCTGATGTAACCCCTAGAAATTCCTAGTCTTCCCATTCCTCCCAGGAGCTCAGCAACTCCCACCACTAGTGTATACGCTGGTAGGAAGGAGAGGAGGAGGGGCAGCACGCCCAGCCGAGATGAAGGGTTCCACATATTGATCACCCAATTGCTATATATTTCCTGACTTACTGTCTTCCTTCAGAGACTGGCTCCACTTCTCCCCTCTATCTTTTCAGAGTTCTTTTGATTGCACCAGCCAAAAGGACTGCACCCCTCAATGCCCCCGCCCCATGCCGCGCTCACCACTTTCTGGCCAGGACAGACCTGAGGACTTCCCAGTCGGGTCCGGGTCTCAGGAGACTTCAGCTTTTCTTTGTTCTAACTTGCTCTGCCTCCCTCCCTCCATCTCTCCCGGGTTCCCTGGCACACTTCCAGGTCGTTTTGTCAGCAAAGCAAAGGAGCCCTCACAGACCCACATCTCTGCCCCTCAACCCCTTCCCCTCCCCCTGCTTTTCTTCACAAGCTAAGCAGGAAGCGCACAGGCAGATTTCCTACAAGTTTTCGTCAGAGAGCGAGAAGGGTGTCTGAGTGTGTGTGTGAGAGAGATCACTTAGAGATCTTAACCCCTTAGAGACCTGCTATGGGTCTCACCGGCTGGGAAAAGAATCGGAGTGCTCTAGCCCATTAGATCTGAAAAGGACCTTAGAACATTAGAATGTTAGAGCATAAAACACAGAATGTTGGAGCTGGAGATGCCCTTGGAGACCAGTCTAGTGCAAACCCCTCATCTTCCAGATGATCAAACAGAGATAGGAGAGAGAGACGAAGTGACTGCTTAAGGCTGTACACCTAGCAGGCAGAACTGGAAGGTAATGTGATGGTAGTAGAAAGACACTGAAGTGTCTTTAGCTGGGTTCAAATTCTGACTGCTATTTAACTACCTTGTGACCTTAGACAAGTCACTTTCCCTCTCTAGGTGGGTCGCCCATTGCCCCCAGGAAGTTTCTATATCAAGAGGTCCCCAACAAGGTTGAAATGATAAGTCCCTATTTATACAAAAATATTTATAGCAGCCCTTTTTGTGGTCGAAAAGAATTGAAGATTGAGGGGATGTCAATCAATTGAGGAATGGCTTATCAAGTTGTTGTGATAGAATCCTATTGTGTTATAAGAAATGATGAACAGGATTTCAGACAAACCTGGGGAGACTTAAATGAACGAATACAAAGTGCAGTGAGAACTAGAATATCGTACACAATAACAACAACATTGTAAGGATGATCAGCTGTGAAAGACTTAGTACTCTGGTGCTGTCTAACTCCAAGAAAGAGAACTGATAAACTCTGAGTGTAGATTGAAGCATACTTTTGTTTTTTACCATGTAGATTCAACCAGTATTGAAGCATACTTTTTTACTTTATTTTTTTGGAGAGATTTGGGGGTGTGTTTTCTTTTGCAACATGGCTAATATGGAAACATGTTTAACATGATTTCACATATATAATTAATATCATATTGCTTGCCATCTAAAGGGGTAGGGGCGGGGCAGGAAGGAAGGAAAGAATTTGGAACTCAAAATTTTTTAAAATGAATGTTAAAAAAATTTGCACATAATTGGGAAACATTTAATGAAATAAATAAAAATATATTTTAGAAAAGAAATCATAGGACCTGACTTCTTACCCAACAACAAAAACTACAGTTCCACTATTCTTCCTCAACCTCAACCCATTCTATGGCTGTAAAGGGGCTCCACTTTAAAACTTTAATTTAGAGTTCCCATGGTCTTTTAATTAAAAGCATTCTGAAGCTTTGCTAGTCCAAGGGCTAGGCTGAGGTGGGAGTAGCAGTGGGGATGGAGAAGAAAAGGAAAGAACTTCCCTGACTCCTCTATTGGGACCACAGAGGTACTTTTCTGAAGCCTGGAGGAAGAAAGGATGAACATTTTTGCAGCTTCCTTGCCCCTCATTGACACACAATCCTGTTCTGCACCACCAGTTAAACATTTTCCAGGTATTTTAGCTATGCTGAGCTCAGAATAATGGGGTTCAGCATCATGAGTAGTTGTGCATCCCAGATTTGTATCCATGTATGAATTGTCTTCTCCCCCCCATTGCCAATTCTTCCCCCACCCACCCATCTCTCCCACCTTGTCCCCCTCCAACAGGCCAAAGTACCAGAGATTTAGAGCTGGAAGGGACTTCAGAAGCCACCTCATCCTAAGCCTTCATTTTACAAATAATGAAACTGAGGTCCAGGGAGGGTAAGTGATTTACCCAAGGTCACAGTCAGTAAGTGCCAAAGTAGGATTTGAACCCAAGTCCTCTGACTCCAGAGCCTCTTTCCACTGAATCACACTTCCTCCTAGCCAGCTGAAGCACTTGGGATCCAGCCCCTTGGAGTCTGCTTTGGCTTCCTTTGCCAGTCATCTCCATCCAGCCTCACCATTGTCTTTTCCTCCATTCTCCTTGCTTGTCTTCCTTAGTCCCCCATCTAACCAGTTCCTTCATCCCCACCTCCTCAGGACAGAAGGCCCAGGCTTTACACAGCTAGCACCTCAGGGCCTGTGGGTGCTGTTCAGACCCTGCTGAAACACCTCATGCACAGTCAGGTCAATTCAATAAACATTTACTAAGTGACTATTTTGTGCAAGACACTGTCTCTTATAAGCACTGGGGTATAAAAAGAGGGCAAAGACAGTCCCTGCCCTTGAGTAGCTTACAATCTAATGGGGGATACAAAATGCAAAAAAATATATACAAAGCAAGCTAGAAGCAAGATAAATAACTGATGACCAACTTTGATAGAGTGGACTCTTCTCAGCAATGCAGGGTTATAAGTCAACTCCAAAAGACTCATGATGGAGAGAGATGTCTATACTCAGAGAAAGAACTAGAAAGATCAGAGTTTGAATGCAGATTGAAGCAAACTATCTGCTCTCTTTCCTTTTCTTGTTTGGTTTTGTTCCCTCTTTCCCATCATTCATTCCATCCATTACAATCCTTCTTTATAACCTGACTAATGTCTGATGTGAAAGTATTTGCAGATCCTATACTTGATTGGATGTCGCCATGGGAGGGGGATGGGAAGAAAAATTGAAACTCAAGGAATTGTGGGACTGAATCTTGTAAACTAAAAGTAAACAAATTAATAAAGACCAAAAAAAAAAAAGATAAATAACTAAACAGAAGGCACTGGAATTGAGAGGAGTTAGGAAAGGCTTCCTATAGGCAGTGGGATTTTGATGCTGTTTGTCCTTTGTTCTAGAATAGGACCGTGGCATCAAGGAGGTGACGTCATGAATTGCAAGTGAATTGGATTTAAGTGAGGAAGGGTCATGAAAAGTCACCAGCCTCACTTTGGGGAGGACATTCCATTCAGCACTGTCTGAAGGCTCATTTGCTATGGACATGATCCCAAGCCAGCGTCTGAGGAAATACAGGAGTGAATAGACATGATCTCTGAAGTTTGCTAGTCCAAGGGCTGGGATGGGGTGACGGTAAGGGATAGGAATTGGGAAGAACAGGACAGAACTTTCATGACCCCTTCATGACGACCAAATAGTTCTCTTCTGAAGCCCAGGGAAGGACTGATCTTCCTGTAGCTTCCTTACCCTCGGTTGACCCACATCCCTGCTCCTCCCCTACTAGCTAAACATTATCCAGGTATTTTAGCTAATCTGAGCCTAGAATAATGGGCTTCAGAATCATGAGCTGTTTGTACTTCATAGAACTTTTCAGTTTACTCAAAACTCAGGTGCCCTAACTCTGATCTGTGAGTCCTACAATCCCACATTATCTCCCTGTAAGCAAATGGTCTAGTGGTAAGATTACTAGCTGGTCTCAGAATTCAAGAACCTGCTTCAAGTCCACCTCTGACCCTAACTAGTTGTGTGATCCTTCTTGAGTCTCAATTCTCTGAGTCATCAGGAAAATGGGAATAATAGTAAAATCTTAGAAACTCACTAGCCGTGTGACCTTTGGCAAGTCACTTAACTTATGTTTGCCTCTGTTTCCTCATCTATAAAATAGGAATAATAATAGCACCTACTTTCCAGGGTTATTGCAAAGATCAAGCAACATAATGATTATAAAGCACTTAGCTCAGTGCCTAGTACAACAGTAAATAATATATAAATGTTAGCTATTATTAATCTTCTCATTATTACCTAGATGAAAAGCAATATGGTATAATATAGAGCAAACCCACCTTGGAGTCAGGAAAGCCAAAGCTTTAGTTCCACATCTGACACACTGACTGTGTGGCCCTGAGCAAGTCCTATGACCTCTCAGTGTTCTGGGCCACCTTCTGAAACTCTAAATTACAAATGCTCTGCCCTGCCTTGGTGGAGGGAGCTTCTACACCACAAGCTCCCCAGATGGATAAAATCACCAGTCTGGATCAAAAAGATAAACAAGTAGTTGCAGCACCTCTGTGACAAGGTTGGTGTGAGGGGCAGGTGTTCTGCAAACCGCTGTCATTGTCATTTGGGGGAATGGTTATTTATTCCATGTAACAGATGAGTCTGGTTTCTGCTAGCCACACAGGTGTGCTGCAAAACAGCCAGGCCAGAGGAGGAGGAAGCCCATCATTACCCAACAGAGTCCTTTCCCAGCCTCTTCCCCAGCCCAGCAGTGGGGTTTCCTCTGGCACTAATGATCCTCAGATTCTCTCCAGTGACTTGGGCACTGCTGGGGCTATTGTGTTCTGGGCATATCATAGCCTGACATTTCCATGAGGGGGTGATTAAAGAAAGCAGCGCTCTGCAATTAGTGATACAAGGATTACAATTGTGGAGCCCTAGCAGCCATTGAAAGTCTCTGACTGAACCAGAAAGCGTCTGGAGGGGGTAGGGGGAGGCTGCTAGGCCTGAGGGGACAGCTGCCTCTCCACAGAGGCTGCCAGGACCAGTTAGGATGCTTAGCTGTCGGGAAATGGCGACTGGCTTTACAAGATGAGTTCGCCAATGTTCTTGCCCAGCTATTTCATTTACCTTGGTTGGCTGAAATACTAAGAGTCCAGCAACTTTTCTGGCATGGTGTCACACCCCAGGCCTCTAACCCACTTCCTCTTTGTCTCAGCATTATCACCAGGTTTGCATCTAGGAAATAAGTGTGGGTAGGGAACAGACAGCCTCAGCAGATGCTACTTTCTGATGTCAGCTCACCCTCACCCCAGGTAGCATGGTCTAGTGGGGAATGCAGTAAGGCTGAGGTTAAGAATTCAAATCCATGCCCAGACAGTGATGACCACTGAGACCCATGGTGAGTGTGTTAGCTAGCCTCTTTGAGACTCAAGTTTGCTTATTAGTAACATGGAGAAAAGGCTACTTATAAGACCTATCTCACAAGACTTTTGTGGAGAAAAATGTTTTGAATTCAAGTGCTATATAAATGGTAATTATATTAGAGTATTGCCTGTGGAGTCAAATGCCACACCTGTGTGACTGTGGTTAAGTCACTTATCCTCCCTAGGCCCAACTGTAAAATGATGGGGTTGGACAACATAGTCCCTTTTAGTTCTAAATTTATGATGCTGTGAGGCTATGAATTTATTACCCTGTGGTATTGTTTTTCATGACTGTGGAACTAAATGAACTAAACTACTTCTACTACCCAAAACATACATAGACTCTGATGTCTGGTCTCCAAGCCTCTGTCTTTAGAAATCATTCCTGGACGGGGCAGCTAGATGGTGCAGTGAATAGAGCACTGGCCCTGGAATCAGGAGAACCTGAGTTCAAATCTGGCCCCAGACATTTGACACCAAAAAAACCCAAAACTAGCCATGTGACCTTGGGCAAGTCACTTAACCCCAATTGCTCTACCTTCCCCCCTCCAAAAAGAAAAAAAAATCATCCCTTGATGATAAATAAGTTAAGATACCCTTGTAGGCAGGTTCAAAGATTTGATCTCTAGCCTACAAAATTGGTATTGTTCTTACCCCCACCTTTCTTAACCAGTCTTTCTGCCATTAATGAGTACCAATGCAGCTCCATCTTCAACCTACCCTCTCTCCCACTTTCTAGATCTCTAGCATAAAATGCAAACTTGTTGCATTCTATCCAAGAAAGTACAGACATATATAGACATGGCATTTATTTATTTATTTATTTGTTTGTCTATTTATCTGTTTAATTATTTACTCCTACGCTCACTAAGATTTCTCATTTTTTTTTAACTAGGGAAAAAAAAAAGTCATTTTTCTTTTTAAAGCAATTGGGGTTAAGTAACTTGCTCAAGGTTACACGGCCAGTTATTTCTGGGTGTGGTGCTAAGTATCTGAGCCCGGATTTGATCCCCAGGCCATCCCAACACTGGAGCTTGTGCTCTTACTCACTGAGCCACCTGGCCGCCCCTAAGCAATTGGGGTTAAATAACTTGCTCAAGGTTACATGGCCAGTTATTTCTGGGTGTGGTACTAAGTATCTGAGCCCAGATTTGATCCCCAGGTCATCCCAACACTGGAGCCGGTGCTCTTACTCACTGTGTTACCTGGCCACTCCAAAAAAAGTCATTTTTCTACCTCATTTCTTACCCAGCATTAATCACTGAGAGGATGTTGCCTCAGTCATACTGAGACTTGTCAAAGACCTTAGTTTAAAAAGGCCCAGGTCTCCCACGTGTCCAGGGCCATCTCCAGCCATCCCGATCTATATCTTGACACTAGACTCAGATGGCTCCAGAGAAGAAAGTGAGGCTGGTGACTTTGCACCTCCCTCACTTAAATCCAATTCCCTTGCAAGTCATGGTATCACCTCCCTGATGTCATGGTCCTCTTTGAGAACAAAGGGCAAACAACAACAAAAATGATTTGCCAGAGCTGAATTAATCTTTTCTTCTACATAAGACCTTGCATTTGGACAGTACTTTATTTTAACAAATGATTTTACTGAAGTTATTTTCTCTTTCAGGGATAATCCTGTCTAACTAGTTCATTTTACAAATGAACTAAATTTTCTTCTAGTTCGGACATCCTTTGCCTTCCATGACCTTGACTGTCTTACTGGGTTTTGAAGTTCTATAGGATCTGAGAGTTGGAAAAGGACCTCAGAGGGAATCCAGTCCAAACCACACTTGAACAGAAGAAATCCCTTCCATAGGACCCCCAACAGGTACTCATCCAGTCCCTACTGAGAAAATTGAGATTTTCATCTGTGAAATAGGTGGATAAGAATTCTTTTGAGTGTTTGCCAAGGTTACCTAGAAAGCCAGTGGCAGCCAAGGATTCAGACCTACACCCACTGCCTTCGGGGCCAGTGTTGGGTCCATTAAGCTGTGACATCCCCTGAGATACAGCACTGGTCCCACACAGGGGAGCAAGGATGTGAAATATATCATCGTCTCTTCCAAATTCTGGGAAAAGGTGATAACACAGCAATATTAATTCTGGTTGCATAATCATATGGAGGGTGAGTTTGCCTCAGAGAAACTGCCATCCTTGTCCTTCATTCCCTCTATTGGTAATGGTGCGAGACACAAAGGGACCTGTCAGCCAGCTATATTCTTGATTTGGTTCCATGCCCTAGCCCCTCCTTCTGCACATGTCCTGGGTAGAGATGAATAGTTTCTTTTATCTTCCAATATTGGGCTGGTCTCTGGCAGGAGTCCAGGTGGCTGCACTAAGCAACATTGTTAAAGATGCTATCAGGCTGTGCCCCTGGGAGCCCAGGGCATCCAATTTGGCAACAGAGCCTTAGGTTTGGCTCAAGGTTGCCTTGGCTCAAGGTTGCCAAAGACACCTGTGATGGAGCGTGGTACTCACCCTGGAGTAAGATAACATTCAGAAGGTCAGGCATATACCTACTCGTCCAGGAATTCTTGCCTACATTGTCTCCTCCATTGACCCCACCCTAGTCCAGGCCTTTATTACTTCACACAGACTCTTAAGCACTCTCTACCTCCCTTTTCAGTCTATCATGCACAGGCCACCAGGTTCATTGTCCTAAAGCATAACTATCATCCTCTGTTCAAAACCCTTTCAAGGTTGGGCTTCCCATCGCCCACAAATTTAAAGTCTCTGCTCCCTAATAGGGAATTTCTAAGAGCATTTATGACTATGAAAAAGAGCACTGGTCCCTCTAAATAAGCAGGATTCCTGCAACAGTGATGGTGCCAAGGTGCCAGCTGGGCCAAGTTTCACAGAATGAAAGGGTGATAAAGAGCCTAGAAGAATAAACCAGGGTCTCCTGAAAGTATCAGAGTTAACTGCACCTCCCTCACTATCCTCCCTCTCACAAAAGTAGGATTTCCCCTGTGGCCTTGCTTTATGCCCATCGTAGCCCCTCTCAAACCCAATCTAAGGCAGCACGTCTTAAGAACCTGATCTGGAGAGTTGGAAAGTCTTTTTTTTTCTTCTCAATTGACCAATCTTGGCTCATTTTGCAGATAAATAAATGCCTTCCACTTCTCACTTCCTCTGACTTCTATGTCATCAATGGTCTTACTGATATGTACAGCTTTATAGGATATCAGAGTTGGAAGGGACCTCAGAAGGTATCAAGTCTAAACCATGCCTCAACAGAAAAAATCCATTTTACAATCATTTTATCACACTCTCTTGCTTCCAGAATTATCAGACCAAAAGCCAATATATTTAAAAGCCAGTCACTTAATTGCAATAGTACTGCTCTGGAAGAAATTTTGCATGTGAAGCACTGGAAGCAGGTTCACTTTGCTGAACAGATGCACAATGAAGGAAGCAGGAGCAGAAAAGCAATATATACACTGATTACCACAATGCAAATGGAAGGAACAACAAATATACAAAAAGGAAACACTTTATAATTATTATGACCTAGGTTGGCACTGTAGAAGAGATGAGAAAACTAAGTGTCTCCTCTGCTAAGATGAGTAACTATGGGTGGTGAATCCTGCTAGTAACAAAGGATTTCAAAGTATGGTTCAGGAAAGTTCCTGAGGCCTTTTTAGTGAGTCCATGTGTTCAAAACTATTTCCATAATAATACTAAGACATCTAGATTTCTAGCAGTAAATATCAATAGATATCACCCACCTATATGAAAGCTCTTTGAGGCGGGAAGAGTTCCTCACTAAATTTTAAGAGTATAAAAGGGGTCCTAAGGCCAAAAAGTTTGAGAATTGGTAACCTATACTGTCAGAGTTGGTTGATATATCAATTAGTTCTGCTGAATTCTCTCTCTCTCTCTCTCTCTCTCTCTCTCTCTCTCTCTCTCTCTCTCTCTCTCTCCCCTTCCCCCTGTTTCTTCGTCTATCTGTCTCTTTCTCTCATTCACTCATTCATTGTTATAAGGTGTGGCTTGCTGGAAAGGGAGATTAAATAATAGGTAAGAAGGAAAGATATTGAGGTGGCTAGGTGGCACAGTAAACAGAGCACTGGCCCTGGAGTCAGGAGGACCTGAGTTCAAATCCAGTCTCAGACACTTAACACTTACTAGCTGTGTGACCTTGGGCAAGTCACTTAACCCCAATTGCCTTCCAAAAAAAAAAAGAATGAAAGATCTCAATAAACAATTTTAAGTGCTAAAATAACTTTAACTAAGCATCTCCTTCTTCCTCATCAAACCAACACAAGCACTGTACAGCCTAATGAAATGGAAGGAGTCAAGAGAGATGTGGATTCAAATCCCTGCTCTTACATTCGCTAGCTATGTGACCACTGACAAATCACTTAACCTCTACGACCCTCCATTTCCTCATCTGTAAACTAGAAATAATAACACTTGCAAGAATTACCTCATGGGGTCATTGTGAGAAAAATGCTTTTTGAACCTAAAAAAATGTTTGGTATAAATGCAAACTTACTGTAGATTGCCTGCCCTCACGCTAGAGTCAAATACTCCAGGCCATTCTGGTCTCTATGTGGTATGCATTGGGTCCCTTACCTGTCCAATCACTCTTCTACTAATCCCCTTAAATGAATTCCCTCCTTTGTAGACTTCCCATACATTTTCTGTAAAATGAGGGGCTTAACCTAGATGGTCTTTAGGTCCCTCTCAGTTCTAATCATCAAAAAGCCTGTTTCACTCAATCCTCACACCTGTGAGGTGAGCCGGGAGTATTATGTTCCTCAAACAGGAAACTGAGACTCATAAAGTTAAATCATTGGACCAAAGTCACATGGTTGGGTTTAGTGCCTGAAGGAGGACCAGAACCCAGGTCTATGATACCTAGCTATGTACTGGGAGATTGTTTATCACATTGCACCCCATGGTCAGTCCAAGGTCAGTCCAAGTGTTTTGGAGATGTAAAAGGGAGACTATATCAGAAAGAGAGGCTAGGGCCAATCAAAAAAGAAACAGGATCATAGAATGGAAAGAACTCTACTGTGGAGTCAGAAGATGGGAGTTCAAATCCTACCTCTGAAGCTGGGGAATCTTGGGCAAATCACTTAAAACTCCCTGGGTTTCAGTTTCCTTCTCTATAAGATAAAGGGGTTGTATTCAGGGGTGAGGATCCTGCATCCTAGAGGGCAAATGTGGCCTTCTAGGTTCTTGGATATGGCCTTTTGACTGAGTCCAAGGTTTACAGAACAAATATTTTTATTAAGGATATTTGTTCTGAGAAATGGATTCAGTCAAAGGGCCATACTTGAGGACCTAGAGGGCCACATGTGGCTTTGAGGCTGCAGATTCTCTATCCCTGGAGCCTAGGTAACCTCTGAGGTCCCTCCAGATCTAAACTGATGCTCCCATAAGGACTTAGGAAGCGATAATAAGAGCTGATTAGTATAATGACAATGCTTTACAGTTTATTAAAGTTTGCTGACATCCATTTTCATTGGATTCTCATAGTAGAGAGAGAAAAATCAAGATAATTGCTCTCTATTTTACAGATGAGAAAACTGAAGCCCCCAAATTAAATGTCTTTTCAAGATCACACAGTTCATTAGAGTCGAGATCTGGATTCTAGGCCTGGTTCTTTCTGAAAGTAGAATGTTCTAAATAAAAGAAAGCTCCCCCAACAGGAAAGTTATTTTTCTAACGTCAGGACCTAGAAGCTTTAAAAATACTTCTTCCCCCAAGTGGGAGAAATAGGAATTTAAATGGCATGTTTCAATTTTCCAAGTATCATCTAGGCAAGATGACACACATCTGCTCCCAGCTTCTCCAGATCTCCCTGGAAACTCTCAAAACTTGGCATCTTCTGAGGTACTCCAGTCAGCAACCCTGGAGAGCTGATGAAATCCCCTGCTTAGAAAAGGCTGAAGTTCAGAGGCAGTGTGGCTTAGTAGAGAGTTGACCTCACAGTCTACAAGACCTAGGTTCAAGTCCTACCTCTGACATGCCTGCTAGCTGTGTGAACCTGGCTAAATTAACTTCTCAGTGTCCCAGGTTATTCTCTAAGATGACTATAAATTGCATAAAGGATGTCTATCTGCCTAAGTAGAAATTATTCAGAAGATCCTGTGAAATCAAGGTCTCTTCAAAAAAAGAAAAAATAAGGATGGAATCCTTGGGGTTCTAGAATGTTAGCACTGGAAGGAACCTTAAAGACTATCATGTATTCTACATCCCATTGTACAGGTGAGCAAGTCACTTTTGCTCTCTGGGCCTCAGGCTTCCCAAAGTGTCAGGCCTAGAACCTATATCTCCTGATTCCCAAGTCCAGTTTTCTTTCCACTGTGCTTCTTTGTATGACTTGTCTCCCCTGAAGACTTGATTTCTACCACCACACCAATCATTAGATTATACCCATTTCCCCTTTTCTCTCTCTCTGTTGTGTGACTCTAAAAATATGCCAAACAAGCTCATCTTATAACTGGACCAAGTCCCTGTGGTCTTCTCCCACCACCTTTCACTAACCTATGTCAACTCTACCCCTCCCCCACCCAAAACACACACGACCCCCAGCAAAGGGTAGAAATAATTTTGGGCTCATAGGAAAGCATGAGATAGGTCAACTCACAGCTTCTTGTCGGAGACTCAGCCAGTGTGCCTTTGGTTGCCTAGTGAGTGAGACCCACACAAACCAGGGCCCAGGCAAGTGTGCCACCTCCCTTGGGGTAACCACAGCAACTCAGGCCCCAAGACACCAGCCTCAGAAACAGATCCAGATCCCTGAGACCTCCTCAGAGGAACTTCATTGGAAGGTGGGCTTGCCTGGTATATAAAGTCACACCACAGACAATTCCACTTCCTATCCAGAAAGCTTCAGGAAAAACCTTCATACATGGGTGGGATTCATGTAAATTACTAAAGATATTTCCTTGCCCCAACAAACCCACCCCCAAGAAACACTTCAGGGATTTAGAAGCCTACCCTTCCCCATGAAGGGCTCCCAGGTAACTGTCCCACCTCTAATTCAATATCCCTTCCCTGGGAATGTAGGGGAGGGAAGGGAAGAGAAAGAACCCTTGTTTTCCTCAGGGAGAAAAGTTAATAGAATCATGGAAAAATAACTTTAGAGATGAAAGAGTCCTTGGAGACAACCTAATTCAACCCTTTTACTTTTACAGATGTATTAACTGAGACCCAGAATAGGGATGTCAAAGGATCTAGAGTTGGAAGGAACTTTGGAGATCATCTATTAAACCCCTCACTTCCCTAATAATAGGAAACTGAGTCTCAGACTAAATGACTTGACCAAGTGACCATATTACCAGCAGATAGATATGTAGGATAGTTGAACTGGGAACCCCAAGTATTCTGCCTCCAAAGTCAGGTTTCTTAGGATCAAAGAATAGAACATGAGTCCTGGAAGGAATCTTCAAGATCACCAGGTTCAACCAGTTCGTTTTACATACGGGGAAACTAAGGCTCAGAGTGACTAGATCGACCTAACCAAGATCATGCTGATCCAGGACTAAGCCCTCACGCTCAGGGAGTAGTGGGAGGGTGGGAAGGGGAATGATCAATAAGTTTATAGTTCTGATATGTCCATTGAAGGGGTGGTATCAGAGGGTAAGGGTAACGACGCAGTTTCTCCTCCACCCCGTTTTGCCTGGAGAGCTGGGGCCCGCCACACCGCACGCTGAAAGACCAGCCCGCGCCTCCCCAGAGCTGGGGAAAGTTCTGCCGACCGCTCTGGGGCATGATTTCTCCCTGTCTCACCTGAGTTGCTGCAGCCGCCACCCTGATGCCAGGTAGGGGTGGGCGTCATTCCTCTTCGCCAGCCTCCCAGATCGAGTGGGATGCCACGCTTCTCGGCATCCCGGGCCCCCACAGCCCACAGCCCAGCAACCCAGCCCAGCTCGGGGTAAAACTCTTCCCCGCCTCCTTTAGTCAATTTCCTGGAGTTAAAACACTGCAAACAATAGTCTCCAATCTGAGAGTCGCAGCTGCTCGGGGCGGGGGACTTGGCTCAATTTTAGCATAATTCTAGAGGTCTGGCCAATGGGATAAAGGGAACGGCCCCAGGAAGGCGGGGACTGAACCATCTCCCCCAATCGAGGAGATGTGTCCGTTTCTGCCCGCCCTTCATAGAATCAGTGGTGTCCGGAAAGTCTCGTCCTCCCGGAGAGGGCATTGAAGGATGCGGGTGAGAAGGCCCCTTAACTGGCCTCCACAAACTGTAAGGTGACAGGATTTAGATTTGGAAGGGACCTCAGATGAGCTGATAGCCACCCCCTTATTTCACAAAACGGAAAACGGACGGGTCCAAGATCAAACAGGTAGCCAATTGGGGAGTCAGAACTCTAAATCTTTTGACTCCAAGTCAGTACTTTGCTTTCTTTTCTTTCCCCTCCCCTCCACTCCTCTCATCTCCCGTCCCCGCTATACCCCGCCACTGCCTTCTTTCGTCTCCCCTCCACTCCCTTCCTCTCCATCGCCGCTACCCCCCACCACTGCCTTTTTTCCCCTCCTCCCCATCCCCGCTACACCCCACCCCTCACCCCCCACACACACTTTCTTCTTTTCCCTTTCCTCTGTTGTCTTCATCTTCTGGTCTCGGTTTCCCCAACTGCAAAACGAAGGTATTAGACTCCTTGGCCCCTCCCAGTTCTGAGAACTCATGTTTTGTTGACTCGGGAGATGGGAGTGTTTCCTTGTGTCTCTTCTGGGAAAATTGTCCACATCCTCCTTTTCCCCCCTCATGGCTGCTCATCTCCTGCCAGAAGGAATCCACAGTTCTCACCGCCCTCCCTCCACCTCCTTTATTTATTTCCAGTATAGAAACCCTGGATTTCACGAGGTGCCCAAGTCAGGGCGAGTGACGCTAGAAATACAATCCCTTTCCTCAGCCCTAGGAGAGGATGACCTGCTTTCACTTAACCCAGAACTGGACGCTGAGGCATTTTGGCAGTAGGCGACTTTGAAAGTAGAACGTTCTAAAGAAAAGAAAGCTCCCTCAATGGGAAGGTTATTTTTCTAACGCCTCTACCTAGAGGTTTCAAATTACTTTTCTTCCTATTGTCCCCAGGGACATTAAAGGAAAAGACCCTTGAGATAATTTGGTCCAAACTCATGATTTTACAGACAGGGAAACCGAGTCTGAGAGAGGTTAAGCTGAAGCCCAAGACTAGCACTCCCCATCTCCTAGGGCTGTTGTGGAGCAAGTGCTTTGTAAACTGTATATTGCTATACAAATTGGAGGTATTAGTGTCATTTTTATTAGAATGTCTGAGTTGGAGAGAACCTTAAGCATCTTGTTATAGTAGAAAGTACTAGATATGGCACCAGAGGACCAAGGTTCAAACCTTGGCCCTGACACTTACTAGCTGTGTGACCCTGGGCAAGTCACTTATCTCAACACCTGAGTTTCTTCCCCTGTCAAAGCAGCTTAATGATACTTATACTGCCTACATCAGGGAATAGAAAAGTGCTTTGTAAACCTTTAAAAACAGAAATGTGAGTTATTATTAACATAGAATGTTAGTGCTAGAAGGGACCACAAGAACTGACCATCTAAGTCTAATATATCCATTTTTCAAGTAAGGAAATTGAAGCCTAGTGTGGTTAAGTGATTTGGTCCAAATTACACAATGGTTCAGTGCCAGGCACAGCTAAGACTGAGAAGCCAGATCTCCCGATTCTCAGACTTTGGTCCCCAGCCTCCACTCAGAGTTCTACTGAAACTCTTCTCTGCTCTTTGGTGTTCTGGGCTTCAGAGTCAAGAAATACTATACCTGCTGGAAGCCTTATTCTGAGCCTGTGGAACTTATGGGCAAGGCTTAGGATACATGTGTTGGGATGAGGGAGGAGGAAAAGGAACATTTTCTGGGTCACGTTAATGCATAGAGGGCTGCCCCTCCCCAGAAGAGAACTGTAGTCTTACTCAGTGGTTCAATGGGATTAAGTTGCTTAAAAACTGCTTTTTTCCAGGGTAAAGAACAGGGTTATATGGAGGATGGGGCCACTGGATCTTTTTCCCAAGTTGGGTAATTTAGTGGGAGCTGACAGCACTTTTACTGGGGGATGCTTCCTCTCTTGATAGGGACAGAAGCTATAGCTGAACTTAGCTACGTGAACCTTCCTCTCCTGTCTAGCCATTTTCTTAGAAACAGTGATACATCTCACTTGTCTCATCCACCCATGCCCTGACTACCTCATTAAGCCTTCCACCTTCCCTCCCAAACACAGCAGCCTGATTTTCAGCAGCAGATGAAAAAACTTAAGACACTTCTAAGGTATACTACTTAACCACTCCTTGCGCCCAATGAAAATGCTGCTAGTTACAACTCCTGTAACTAGGGGATGGGGTAGTGGTGACCTGCAGCTCATGAAAGCTGCATCTAAATGCACATTCTGCATTTCTCTCTGCCTCCTTTAAACCTTTATGGTCCTGGCAATTCATACCATAGTAATAGCCTGTAATGGTTTCCTAACTTATCTTTTAGAAAAAAAAAACATAGCTATTTGTGTACCTGTTGAATTGCCAGGATGAGAGTGTTTGAGGTCCAGGCCATGTTAATGTGATGCTGTGGAAAAAAAAAAAAACCCACTAACCTTGGACTCAGGCAGGAGGCTTGGGTTCAGATCTAGTAACCATGTAAGCTTAGGGATGGAACTGTCCTCTTCTGGGCTTCAGTTTCCTCATCTGTAAGACAGAGATGGCAGTAACACCATCATCTATCTCACAGGATTGTTGTGACAAAAGCACTTTTTAAACTTTTGAGTGTTCAAAATGTGAGGCAGTGTTTATGGGATATGATGAGACATTGTGTGACAGACTGGGTAGGCAGAGAGGGTCTTCCTGCCTGATGGTTACTGTACATGGCTTACTTCTTTTCTGTCTGACTTACTGATTTTAAGTGGGAGTTACCAAGATTTGCAAAGCACTTTTCTCATAAGTCTGTGAGGGTTATAGTATGAGCATTATAGTCCCATCTTAAAAATAACTATCATTTACACAGTGTTTGGGCAGCTGGGTTGTATAGTGGATAGAGTACTGGGTCTGGAGTCAGGAAGATTCATCTTACTGGGTCTGGAGTCAGGAAGATTCATCTTACTGAGTTCAAATCTGGCCTCAGACACTTACTAGTTACACGACCCTGGGCAAGTCACTTAACTCTTTTTGACTCAGTTTACTCATCTATAAAATGAGCTGGAGAAAGAAATGGCAAACCATTCGAGTATCTTTGCCAAGCAAAGTCCAAATGGGGTCATAAGGAGTTGGACACGACTGAAAAACAACTGAACAACACAATGTCCAGTATAGCTGCACTTTTGGATAGCCTGTATGTATAGAGTTTCAAGGTGTACAATATACTTAACATTCAGCATCTCACTGATTTTTATAACAACCATAGGAAGAAGATTTGTCATTCAGTCATTTTTCAGTTATAGTCAACTCTTCATGGCCCCATTTGGGGTTTTGTTGACAAAGATACTAGAGTGGTTTGCCATTTCCTTCTCTAATTCATTTTGCAGATGAGAAAACTGAGGCAAACAGGGTTAAGTGACTTGTCCAAGGTCACACAGCTAGGAAGTATCTGAGGCCAGATTTGAACTCAGGAAGAAGAGTCTTCTTGACTCCAGGCCTCCCGTTCTACCACCGAACTTCCCCAAGGAAGGAGCTAATACAAATATTTTTATCCCTGTTTTACAAGTGAGGAAACTGAGTCTCTGAGAAGATAGAACTTGCCCATGATCACACAGAGCAAGTGTCAGAGTCAGAACTCTCCTGACTCCAGGTCCAATTTTCTTTCCTCTATAAATGATGCTTCTCCATTTGGAAGCTGACGTTCAAGAGAGATTAAATGATCTGCCTAAAGTCACACATGTAGTCAAAGCCAGCATTTAAACACAGGTCTTCTGACTCCAACTTCAGTGTGTATTCCACCAAACCATTCTGTTTTATACACACGAGTATGTCTGTGTAAGTTATCCATCCTGCTATTCCTTCAACATTGATTGAGCACTTAGTATATATAAGACACTGGGGTTATGAAGATGAATATTAATTTTATGCCCCCACTAGACTATAGGCTCTTTAAGGATGAAGGCTTCTACTTCATCCATATTGCCACATATCCATAGCAGAAGGCTAAAGAACACAGATGCCTAGGCATTATCCCTGGGTAAGATTCATTCCCTCTAACCCCATCTTCTGCTGTCAACAGAGGTCTCAAAGGACATGCTCTAGGACAGCCTGGTGCTCTTGCCCGATCCCTCACCATCCAACTGGTTGGTTGATTTGATGGGAACTGGCCTTGTTCACTGAAGGGAGCTGGTTTACAAAACCAACTCAGGACTCATTCCTTTGTGAAAAGACTGCTAGACTACTCCAAGCCAGATGCCCTGAGGTTATAATAAAATGAACTCTAGAAACCATTTCTGCACCGTGGTTATTAGGGCCCTAGACAGTCTTTCTGAAATACTCCTCTCTAAGCCTTCTCAGCTGGATATCGTACAGAAACCCACCACAGTGTTTTGTGGGGAAAGAGGGATTTTGCAGATGTCATAGAGATTGGCCCTTGAAAGGATCTTAAGGACTGTGAAGTTTAACCTTCTCATTTTAAAGAGTAGGAAACTGAGACTCAAAGGCTTGTCCATAGTCACAGAGGCAATAAGTAGCAGTAGGGGAATTCAAACTCAAGGCTTCTGACTCTAAACCCAGCACTGTTTTCCCCTCCAATGGACTGCCTCATGAGGCACCTTCAGGGACTGTGGAAGTGCCAGAGGAACTCCATTCTTAAAAGGATTCATTCTTCAATGTCCAGCTGAGAGATGAGAGGAGACTGTTCTTCAATCAGGTCAAAGCTGGCCCCCTTGTGGCCTGCAGGAGAGATGCAGCAGAATGGATTGCCCAGTTTGGGTTACAATCTATCAAGGGGAACGAGAAGAGGAAAAACACAGAGATAAATTCCATGTGGTCCCTGCCTTCAAGGCGCTTATAGGATAAGACTTAGATCTGGAAAAGCTCTCAACGCATCATCTAAACCAATCCCTGTATCAAGACATTTAAGGTAGTATTACCTCCATTTTGATGGGGAAAATGGGGCCCAAGGCAGTTAGACGATTTCCCAAAGTCAGTATCAGAGAGAGGTCCAAAACTCATTGAACACTATTGTACAATAACCCTGGAAGACAGTGGAGAGGCAATGACCCAATGACATTCGCCAATGGGAAGAAAACAGGCCCCACAGTATACTTTTTCCTAACATGTTAGATTTATTGAAAAATTAAAGTCACAAGCTCTTTATATAAATACACTGACATTGCTGGCCATTTACAAGGCATCCATTGTTAGGCTGTGCACAGGGTGACCAGAAGGATAGGTGCTGGAAAGGGGGGGAGCTTGAGATCCATGGCTGACAGCATAGAAAATAAATAATAAAGACAGCAGGGAAGTAAGCTGGGTGAATAAACAGCCAGGGCAGGAGGGCGCTTGCTGCCCACCCAGTCTGTGGCACTAAGATTGCTGTAGGGCATTTCCTGGGGACCATCATCTGGTAGCCGAGGCCCTAGAGCTCTCTCTTCATCCCTGCTCTGGCTAACAGTTTCTCAGAGGAAGGAGCGGGGATACTGAATGGAGCCAAGCTCCTCTGGAGCAGATGGGATACATTCCTCTCTTCAAGGGGGACAAGTAGGGGAAGATAGGGAGGAGGCCAGAGCTGGTAGGTAGGGCAGAAGAGCTTCTAACCCAACTCAGAAGGGATTCAAAGGGTTCAGGGAGAAGGTAAAGGACAACAGAGTTGAGCATATGATAAAGACAGGAAATGCTCCTTAACACAGAGGTAGAGCCAAGTAGTGACAACTGTAAACAGGTCAGGGGAAGGATGAACACAAGCTTAAGCTCTCTCCTGCCTCCTCTTCTGTTCTTTCCTTGGAGCTCTTTCTTACCCTCCCCCTTAGGCCTCTTCCTTGGTCTTAGTCCTTCCCTGTTTCCCCATCTTCCTTCCTGCTCTCTGGGCTCTGTTGGGGCTGACTGCTGGCCCAGGGGATGCTAAGATCTGTCTGTCTGCCTGCCTGCCAGCAGCCAGTTTGACCATGTACCTGGGAACAGGACCCTCCCTGAGGGCAAGGGGAGTAGGTGGGCCTGAGTCTGGGCTAGTGGTCAGGCTGGTCAGAACAGGCATGTCACATCACCTTGTCATAGACAGGTGAATGCCTATCCCCCAGCCTGGGGAGAGGGGTATGCATGTGCCAGGAGCGGGGCACTAGAAGATCTGGGAAGGAGCATCTGTTTGACGTGGAGCTACGTGCAGTTTTACACGTGTGAGACACAACACAGAGCTCATCAGAGCTTCCACCGGACTTAGTTCCTTAGATCCTGGGCACTCTCCCTCGGGCCATCTTTCTACTTGGCTCTCCCGGTCCTTGCCCTAAAGCATCACATTGAACTCAGTAACCAGGAAATCCACATAGTCCCGGTCCTTCATCTTGAAGGCTTCAGCGATGATGCGGGCAGCCTCCCGGTGTTCTTTGCCCCGCATCGTCATGCCATTCACCTCCAGGATCACATGACCCACCTTCAGCTTCCCACAGTTGTGGGCAGAGCCACCTCTCTGCAAGGAAGAGACACAGGAAGAGGATGTCAGCTCACAACACCCACGACCTTAGACCAGCTACTGGTGGCCCAGACAGACTGCAGGCTGGGTTCACCTGGCCTCAGACTGCCATAGCCAGGAGCTGAGCTTACTTTCATTAGCTCTTATTTACACGCACATAAGTAGCTACCAAGAATGCCCTCTGTGTGTGTCTGGTAGCCGGGATATGTAGTAATGCTCACATACAAATGCAAAATGGCCCCTGTACCCAACACATGCTATGCCAACCTATAGGTATACCTAGGCAGAGCACAAAGATCACATTACACGTCCAAGTGGCTGATGCTACCAACCCATTCTAACTTCATAGACTTGTTTTATCCCAGAATCCCCTCCCCACCAGCCCCAATACACAGGTGGCTTCTCTAAGACCAGGGATTGAGTCTCTTTCTCTGTTCTATAGCCCTAAGCCTCTGGTTCGTGGTTATGGCAGGAGCTTCCTGATTTCTGATAGGAGCTAATGACAAAGTTGACATTAGTGATGTTCCCAAAACACATCTTGGGTAAATTTCAAAGCACAGAAATATTTTGGATAGAGCCCTGGCACTGCTTTGATCAAGATACCACTATGGGGAAGAAATATGAGGGAGTGGGTAGGGGCAAGAGGTGGGATAAAGAGGCTAAAAGTCCTGGAGCCACTTAGAATTCTTCAGTTCCTGATGTTTTCTGCAATTTTCAGAGCCATCACATTGGAGAAGACAGGGAGGATTCCTAGCCAAGTCTAGGGGAATCCAAAAAAGGAGTTTCTACTTTCCTCAGATGTTTCTTCTTTCCATACCTGGATGGTGACAATTCGTGGCAGGGGCTGTCTAGTATTAGCACCACCCTCGATAGCGATACCCAAGGTTGCCGCACTCTTCATCACTCGAATCAGAGAGGATGTGGGCTCCAAGAGGCCAGGCTGAAGGCAGAGGAAATGTTATCACCAAAGGCTGCCCCTTCAGTGGGTCCCTTAAAGGCTTGGCTAGATTTCCTTTCTGGCTCTATAAATGGACAATTTTTAAGCTTCTAAGCCCTATCCAAGGATGATAGGGTTTCAGAGCTGGAAAGAATCTTAGAGTTCATCCGATCCAAATTACTCATTGAAAAAACTCATCCAGTCATTCAACAAACATTTATTAAGTCTATCACGTATAATGTATATAGAGTGTGGAAGAGATATATACAATATAGTTTTTATCTTCAAGGAATTTACACATTACCATAAAGAAGAAACTGAGGTCCAACGGAGGTCAGAGACTTTTCCAAGGTCACACAGAGCAAGGATTAGAACTCAGGTTTACTGATTCCCAATTTCTTTGTGCTTATTTATTACATGTTGAACTATTTTACAAGGGATAATCCCTATTTGGAAAAAGCCACCCAGAAGCAAGCGAGAGCTCAGATGGGCTTCCATTCTCATCCAGCAGACAGAGAAATCCTGGTATCTTTTGTCATCACTCCCAGGGTGTAATAGAGATTGGGCAATTTTGGCAAATTCGGTCTCTAGTGTGCCAGCTATTGGGTCAATGTGCAATAGGAAGAAGTTCTTTAATTTTCTGATTCAGTGTCTCTAGGGATGGGGCAAGGCCAACAAGTTTAAAGATGGGGGAGGTAATAAGGAGGCCTCTATGACTGGGCACCCTCATGGTAGGGTATGGCAAAACCCTAGTTGTGTTGTTCAGGCACAAAATGCATACAGTCACTGATCAACTCATGCCTCTCACACCGCACCCAGAGGCTGGGTTAAGAATAGGGTCAACCATACTCCCTTGCCCACTGGCTTCTGAATCACATTTACCCTTCCTTGGGCAGACCCCTTCCTTGGGCAGACCCCACCCCTTCCCCATCTCAGTTCCCCAGGGTGGAGTCCAGTCCCCAGCCTGCCCTGCCTATGAAGCTTCCTCATGTTTATTCCTTACCGGTTTGGTGGCTGCCTCTGCTGCCCCCTCACTCCGGGTGGGGTCCTTGCTGCCTCTTCCCTTCATGGACACCTGCTGTTGGCCCCGATCTTTGCTGCTGGCCTCTGCCTCCCCGGTGTCCACGCCACTGTCTTCACTGAGAGTCTGCCCACTGTCTGACAGCTGGGAAAGGGTCGAGGCTGCTGGGGGTGATAGCGGGAGAACAGCTGTTAGCAGGAAGGAAAACAGAATATGTTGTCAGGAGGCTGATGAGGAACACCTATGGACACTGGGCCTCTGAATCCCTTCTGCTCTCCACGTGGAACTGGACACAGGGTACAAGGATGTAGACAGGAAGATAAGGATGCTAGTTTGGGCACCAGGTTAATCTAGGAAATCTTAGTTTCTTCTCAAGGAGCCCCTGTGAGACTCAAGGACCCAAAGACTGGTAAGAGGGTTTTTTGACTCAGGAGTCACAAGGAGAAGCCACAGAAGCCATGCGTTGGCAGTAATGCCCTCTAGACAGTTAATTAAATATGAGATATATAGTACTATTCCAGGCCCCTACAATGATACCCACTTCAGATAAGGCCACTAAAACTGCAATATGGTATCACTTGGTAATTATCCATTATTCAGTTTATTAAAATTTACTTGCAAGAGGAAAGTATGAAAGCAATTGAGTGTCACCTCTTTCTCTCCAGAGGTTTTTGACCAGGGATGGGGAGCCTGTAGTTTTGAGGCCTTATGTGGCCTTCTAGGTCCTTGGGTATAGCCTTTTGACTAAGTCCAAGTTTTACAGAACAAATCCTTTTATTTAGGGGATTTGTTCCGTTAAGTTTAGATTCAGTCAAGGAGCTGCACTTGAGGACCTAGAGAGCCACATGTGGCCCCAAGGCCTCACCTTTCCCACCCTTGGTCTTGACTTTTGTCCTACCACTGGAATTGGAGGACTTGGGAAGAGAGAGTAAGGCTGATGGCGTTACACAACTCTGCCTCACTTAAATCCAATTCATACCCAAGTCAAGACAGAACCGTGACATTGTTGGTCCTCTGAGAAAATGAAGGGCCAACAACGATGGTGCAAAATATACTCCCAATATCCCCTGCACGGCAGAAGGGTGGAGAAGGCCTAGAAGTGGTTACCCTTTGGTTACTGACAAATCCCACCGCTATGTAGAAGACTTGAAAATCTCTGTCTCTAGATCTGAACTCTTTTCTTTGCTCTATCCAAGGCCCTTGCGTCCAATCACCTAAGGGCTGTCTCTACATGGATACCCCCCTAGTACCTCCAGATGAACATATCTCACACCAAGGATGTGCTAATAAATGGTCAACAACCAGCTCTCCAAACAGGCACAATACACTATAAAGTTTAATTTTCATCATCAACATTTTTCTTTCACTTTATTAGGTCTACAGTACAATCAAGCAAAGCAATAAATCAAGCTCTGCTTTGTCCAATTGTTTGCCAATCTCCAAGTTAGAAGCTTATGCTAATACTAAAAATTTAACAATCAGCTCTCTTGCTTTACCTGGTGCCAACACATTCTTGTCCCAAAGCAAACTCATCTTACTCCCTAAATCAAGTTTTCCTTCTGACTTCCATACTTATGTCTATGTTGATGTCAGTTACCCATATCCCTAATCTTAGCATTACTGCAGATTCTTCCCTCTCCTTCCCTCTCCTCTCCTCTCCTATCCAATCAATCAGTTCCAAGTGCTAAGGATTCCAACACTTAGGCCTCTTTCCTATCCTTTTTCCCCTCTCTATTCTAGCTGCTGCCATTCTAGTACAGACTCTCAATACCACCTTCAATATGAGTGCAATAATCTCCTGTGTCTTATTCTCTGCTACTTTTCCCTTTATGCAATCCATTCTTCATTCCACTTCCAGGATAATCTTCCTTATACATAGACCTTTTCATTTTTCGAAAATCTTCAGTGGCTCCCAACTATTCTAAAAAGTAGTTGATATTCTTTTGTTTGGCATTCAAGGCCCTCCGTTGTCAGGCATTGCTGTTTTTCCAGCTTCTTCCTCCTACTACCTGGCAAGCTCCTTGAGGGTGAAGACATTGTCTTAGCTCAACTCAGTCTCCCCTAGTGCTTGGCACAGTGCTCCTACACACAGCAGGCACTTAATAAGTGCTTACTATTTTCACTGTATTTTATTTTACATCATTCCCCTACACACACTGTGCTTCAACCAAAATGGACTGTTCTATATCTCCAAACACTCTTGTGCTTTGCTCACATTGTTCCTAGGCCTTGGAATGCTTTCCTTCTTTCTCTGGGCTTGTTGAAGTCCCTGTGCTTTAAAACCCCAGGCCTTCCTTGATTCCTTCAGCTGGAAGTTTCTTGTCGGGATTCCCCTAGCATTATTTTCTGGCTCTTTAGGGATCTTTTCATGTATATTTGAGGCATCTAGGTGGTACAATGAATAGAGTACCAAGTTGGAGTCAGGAAGACTCATCTTCAAGAGTTCAAATTCACTCTTAGACACTTACCAGCTGTGATCGTGGGCAAGTCACTTAACCCTGTTTACCTCAGTTTCCTCATCTGTAAAATGAGTTGGAGAAGGAAATGGCAAACTGCTCCAGTATCTTTTCCCACAAAACCCCAAATCATGGCATGAAGAGTCACACTCAACTAAAACATCTGAACAATAATACTGTGAGATCTGGGTTGGTGACTTATCTGCTGACTATTCTATAAGCAACCTGAGATCATATGTAAGCTTGGTAGCTCCCCCAGTACCTAGCACAGGGCTCTGCACACAGTAGACCCTTACCAAATGTCTATTGTATTGTATTGGAAATAAATAAAGGGGTCCTTTCTGACACTGTGGTTCTGATATAGTTATGTCCCTGCTGGAAAAAAAGGTCCCAGACAGTGGTTGCAGAAAATAATAAATCATCTGTTTTCAGGTGTCGGGATAGTCTGTGAAGTGGTCTGGGATTAAACACGGTGAGAAGCAGGTTAAGAGACAGCAAGAGGAAGAGAATCTGTTCCCTGATCAGAGATGAAGGCCAGAGTTGGAATTCTGCCTTTCTGAGGTAATTAGAGCTCAGAAACAGGATCCAAATGGATTTCAATTGAATGGGATTCCTTCCTCCCCAAAAGCCTGCTAAAGAAACTTAGTTTAGTGTGGAGGTTCCTAATCTTTTTGTACCACGGAACCCCTTCCATGATCTGATGAAAACTAGGGACCCCTTTTCAGAATAATGTGTTTAAATGTATAAAATAAAATTATAAAGGAAACAAATTATATTGCAATACAATAATAAAAAAATATATTTCTTAAAGTTCACAGACAAGAGGTTAATAATCCCTGGTTTAGGGTGTCATGATGGGTGTTCCAAGCCTGGTCCCCTCTATTCTACCCTTGTATCTGCTGCTGAAACTAATCATTTTTTTCCAGACTTCAATTTCCCATCTGCATACTGGGAAAAAATCATCTTGGTTTATGGGTTAATGTCTGGTAGTTGGTTGCTCAATGATCTAAGATGATGTTCTTAGCCTTGGGTCCATTACCTTTTTAAAAAAATGAATATTCTGATAACTATTTTAATATAATTGGTTCCCTTTGCAATGCTGTATATCTTATACATTTAAAAGCATTCTTCTGAGAAGGGGTCTCTAGCTATTATCAAACTACCAAAGGGTTCTATGACAGACAAAAAGGTTAAAAACCCCTGATCCAGGGGTAAACAGGTACTAGACAAGCGCACAGTTCCACCTGCCTTCCGTTACTCTCTATTGGCTTTGAAGACCCTCTAGCTGGCAATGACAGGTCACACCACAAGAGGGCAACATGGCCCAACAAAGCCAAGTTCTTTCTCTTGACGTCCTGGGGGCAGGGGAGTCGGGAAGCTGGCAATGGGATGGTTGCATAGCTGTTCCAAGCCCTGCCTTAGAGGGGTATCAAAAGTCAGTTCAGAACCTCTCCCTCTCAAAATGCTGAGCTTCCTACTTGGAATTTGGAACCAACTAAGACAGTTGACTCCTCCTAGCTTTGCCAACTATTGGGATGCCTAAGCTCATCCCAAAGGTGTGTCATTGCCACCCAGGGAGGAGGAAAATAGAGGTGATGGTCTAAGATAGCATTATCTCCCCAGACACACAAGCCATAGCACAGTGTGTAACATTCTCTAGGAAGGCCATTTCACTTTCTCTTTTCTCCCTGTTATTTTGAAACTCATTCCAAGACAAAATATGGAAAGCTCCCATTAATCCAGGATGGCTAGGGAAAGGTAATTTTTTCTGGTTACCATATATACACCTATCTACACACTTCAGGCGCTTTAATAAATATTTGATTGATTGACTGGTGCTTGGAGAAGTCATTATTTCACTGGTTGGGTAATTTTGTTGCCAATACAGATTGCAACACTGCCCCCCTTCCTGCCCCACCCCCAGCTTTTATGAACTTCCATGGGGCTGGCCCACCAGAAAAGCTTCCAGCCTTAGGCCAACCTGGTGACCATCTCCTCCTCCTTTAGCTGAACTGGTCCTTGAACAACAATCTGTTACCCACCCATACTCAAAGTCTTCCCAGTTTGGTAGGACCTATCAAAACCAGAATACTGTTGTCAAAGCCTCCAGGTTAAGCCATCATGAAGCAACAGGGTTAGACATCAGTGGAAAATACCTTCTACATGAGGGGAAAACATATTCTAATTCACAAGATTCTTGTGAGGAGTAAATGAGATAATGTATGCAATGCAATTTGCAAACCTTAAAGAACCATAAGTGATTATTTTTCCCCCAATCTGGTGTGACTGATGTAGGGAAATTCTAATGTGAAAATTTCATCTAATTCATGGAAATTGGAAACTCTTCTATAACTTAAAGTCTTAGAGAAGTGCCTGAAATACAGATGAAGAGGTTAAAATGTCTTTGCCCATGGTGTCAGAGGATGCATGTTGGTGAAGTATATGTCAGCAGGACACGAACCCAAGTATTTCTGATTCCAAAGCTGTCCAACCCAATCTACCATGCTGCCTTATTATTAATATGGATTTTATAATTTACATATAATTATATATGATTTTATAATTTATATATAATTATATATAATTTTATAATACCAATTTTCAAAGAAACGGGATAGAATCAAATATACTTAAAGCCCTCAGGAAGGGAACCTTAGAGTCACCTAGTCCAGTGCCCTTATTTTACAGATGGAGAAACTGAGGCCCAGAGATATGAAATAGCTTTCTGAAGGCCCACAACTCACAAGTGGAAGAGCTGGGATTTGAACCCAGCTGACTTCAAAGTCAACATTTTTATACTGTATTGTACTGCACATTTCCCACTAATGACTATACTGAATATAATTAGGTCACTTAGGAGGCTTCATAGAAATTTATTTCACATTGCCTTTCAGTCAACAATGATAATTACCACCAAATGGTATGGGCAGAATATGGAAAAGCCAGACTTGAATCTTTGCAGGACTGTAATGGGAATGTAAATTTAAAGATCTTCCCTGCCCCTAGGCTAGAGTGCACCTGGAGCCTGGGGTGGGAGGCTTGTTTTTCAGTAGATACTTTTTGATTGGCCAGTGGGTCCAAAAGGTTGTTACATTCTCTGAGCCAGGAGAAGGCTATATAAGCCCTGATGTGAGGCTTTGTTTTGGGGCTCACTTTGAGAAGTGTTCTGTGATTTGATATGGATTCTGGGAAGCCGTTGTCCAGAGCCCTCCAGCTTTGAAAAACCCAGATGTTGATTGGGTATGGATGTAATAGTTGGACAGTTTGGAAAGCTGTCTACTTGATCTGTTTCTGTCTTGATAATTCTGTCTGTATATTCTGAAGTTCAGGGTGCTGACCTCTTTCCCCTGAACTAGGTAAACAATACATGTTTGATTAAAGTAAGCTTGTTAACCCATTTTGAGTTGCTTTCCTTTAAGCAAGCAGATCCAAGAACCTGTGTTGGCAGCCACCCTGGGGACGCTTGGGGTGCTTGCTGCTACAAGGACCCAAGGGCACAGTCTGGAAAAAAAAATTTTGGTGGGATAAGCTCCTAATCTCAACTTCTTTCTTTGTTCCTTTCTCATAAAATTCAAGGGCAGAGAAGCAACAGTGGACACATGAGCAGTCTGAGGGGGTCTGTGACAGTCTGGTGGGCTACTCACCTCGAGTCTGCGGCAGGGCCCTCACTTCATTCACATCTGGTTCACTGTTTGGCCGGTGTACTTCCACCATGACAAAGTGATGATTTGTTCCTGACTTAGGGCTGGTCTTGTCGAGGGGCTTGGGAACAGCAGTAGGAGAGGGAAGAGGAGGACTTGGGAGGCTGCTCCCTGAGGAAACATCAGGGGACATGCCCTTCAGATGAGTTGGAGACTGGACCCTAGGGAAGGGGCCTATAGGGTGCTGGTTGACAAATGACAGGTGTGTATCCATTGGTCTCTTCGAGCTGTGATTGGCTGGAGAAATTGTGGCATAAATGGGGCTGGCAAGAGACCCCTCTGTGGATGACGTGGCTCCAGTGGATGGGATGCCAGGTGTGTCCCTCTCTGGTTGGCTGGCTGGTGAGCTAAGGTTGCAGGGCGCTGTGAAGAAAAGCCCCGATTGAGAAGACTCTGAAGAAGGGCGTTTGAGATGGTCTTTCCCAGTCTTTCTCTGTTGGGGAACAGAAGAATCGAGGGACTGAGCTGGAGGAGGCGGTGGCAGAGGCTTGAAGTTGGGCGGTGCCTCAGAAAGAGATGCGACATCATCCTGCCAAAAGATCCAGCAAGAACAGAGGCCATCAGACTCCATCACTAGAGCTGGGAGAGCCTCCCCCTGCAGAGAGACTCAAGAGATGAGAGGCTGTACCAGAACCAACCAAGATCCAGGCTGGAATTTTGTCTCCCACAGTTGTCAGGGTTCTATCAGTCACGTGATGAGGCCTGCCTGAATAATGCAGCACCATAGCGGAAAATCTGTGTCATCTCAGCCGCTGATAGAGGACTGACCCCTGTGGCTTGGATCTTGGCAAGTGTCTTTGCAGACGGTATTGTTACCTAATAGCCTCCTCCTTTTGGGAATCTCACTAAGTCCTTGGCATCAGTAATATCCTGTAGCAAGGAGTCTTCACAGACTTAATTACAGGCATATTAAAAAAAACAAAGACATTTCCTTGGCTTTGCTACATTCTAAGGCATTAGCTTATACCAGTGAGGAAGAAAAAATGAGCATATAGGTGACATCCTTCGATTCTACACAAAGATGCCCAGTGGCTTGCAAACAGAAACAGAAGATACAATAGATAATGTGGGATGGCTGCTGCTAGGACAGAGAAAAAAGATGGAGAGTTATGCAGGCATGGGATTTGGAGCCAGAAAGGGCCATCTGACGCAAAAGGTTAGAGCTGGAAGTGGCCTGAGAACACACAGGCTCTGAGAGGAAAGGCCCGTCCCTGGGCCCCTTACAGAAGCATCTGCCCTAATTCCTCATCTTATACACTGAGGACACCGAAACCCAGCAACCTGGGCAAGCAACCTGTCAAAGACCCCAAAAGCATGAAGTGAAGAGTGAAGAGCCGTGCTGGGCCTAGAATGAGACCCAGAGCTCTCTTCTGTCATTATGCCAAGTGTATTTCATGGAAACCAGGTGACGTGCTGGTATATTTGATCGTTCTTCCTTTTTTTGTTGTTTTTGTTTTGTCCCAACCTATAATTTCATCAGGATGGGAAACTCCCTCCCCTTATCTAGTTCAGCTCCACATGTATAATTTGGTGCTTTAGAGAGCTGACTAAGGACACTGAGAAGATAAGACATTAGTCCAATGGACACAGAGCCAAATCTATATCAGAGGCAGGACTTGAACTCAGGTCTTGAGGGTTCTAAGGCAGGCCCTCTAATTCAAGTCTGATGCTAACTACCTGTGCTACCATGGGGAAGTCACTTAAACTCCCTGCGCTTAAGTTTCCTCCTCTATAAAATGAGAGGGTTGGATTAACTGGCCGCTGAGGTTAATTCCTATGAGCTCACACTTTATGGTGGCATGCTGCTTCTCTGTTAATTCTTCCCCCTGCCCCACCCCCCTTGGAGGCAACTGGGGTAGGTGACTTGTCCAGGGCCACATAGCTAGTAAGTATCTGAGGCTACATTTGAACTCAGGTCCATCTTCCTGACTCCAGGGCCAGTGTTATCCACTGTACCACCTCGTGGGCCCTTCTGCTAGTTCTTAGTGGCCAAAATGTTCTGTTCCAATTAAGGGCCAAAAGAGAAGGCAGAACATCTTACCAAGGAAACATCTGGTAGAGCATTGATACTGCCCTGGATTACTTCTCCAGTCTCTTCAAGATCCAGAGTATTCTAGAAAGAAATGAAAAGCAAAGCATTCAGCAAAGACACACTGAGAAGAAGCAAGCTGCTTGTCCTTTGGGAGAACAGCCCTGCCTTTCTGCTCCTCTCCTTTCAACTCCATTACCCCAGCTCAAAATAACATGTGGAGGACATTTTTTTAAAATTTAGCCTATTGATAAAGTGAGTACTGGTTGCTAGCCTTCACCTCTGTGTGCTTCACTAAGTTAGTATTCCCTGTTGCTGAGAGTTAGGTACCATCCCTGAGGATGCCCAAGTGGTATATATCTCTGTTACTTCATCTGTTGTTTCCATCCCCTGATGTAAAGGGTGAGGCCTCCCTGGGCCTTGGCAATCACCTATTCAAATCAGAGCCAGATGTTTGCTTTCTGTGTAATTGCAGCCCAAATGACATTATGAAATGTCAAAATATGTCCTGGTCCATGTCAACAACTGAGGTAGAGACAGAAAAATGAGCACCAAGGAAAATGAAATTAATTCACGACTCTCCAAAACCTGTCCTGGTAGAGAACGGCAATCAGGGAATGGGAGAGAAGTAATTTGGGCCTAAAGTGACTTTGACTAAGCACTCCCAATTAATGCCAAAGAATTTATAAAAATATCATTTGCATGTATTAGGAAGAGCAAAAGAGGAATGTAAAATTTTGTTGATGTCTCCTGCAGTTAGAGGAGCAATAGCCGGCATTCAAATACAGCTGGGACGTGTGCAGGTGTAGAGAAAAAACATGACCTTGGCCATAGGAGGCCTCATCCAGAAGTTTGGGTTAGTGCTGAGTCAAGTCTGGAGCATGTCCAGCTTAGCGGGTTAGTGTCTAGTCAGTGGCAGAGTCAGAATGAGAAACCCAGGTTTCTGATTCCAAATCTAAGTGCACCAGATCTAGCTCTGCTGCTGGACTAGCTGTGTGACCATAAACGAGCCTTTACATGGCCTTACTGAGTCTGAATTTCATCTATAAAATAGGAATCATGATACTTGTACTACTTGCTGTATTGGCACCACCTGAAACTCTGCTGTAGCCGTATTTGGGTGTCCAACTGAAGGGCTGTTAAGAGATAAGGACTCTCTAAGTCACAAAGTTATTACAGAAACTTGGAGACAAGGATGAACTATTAGCATGTGGATGAGTCACAAATATTGGAGGTAAATACATTCCTGGGATGCAGGGTCTTCTTTACAGAGATCCTTCTGCTCTCCCAGAGTAAGAATGCAAGGAATGGGGTTCATCTGGTGCATCTGTCATAATGTTCCCTTTCTTTCAAGGCTTAACCTAAGGCCTACCTCCTCCCTGGAGTCTTCCTCAAGTACCCCCTGCTCACAATAGCGCTTTCCAACGAAAACCCAGAGTACTTAAATCTTAGAATGCCCTAACCTCCGGCCCCCAAACCTGACGCTTAGCAAACATTGCTTTGTATCCTTAGTAATCTTTTCCCTGTCTCACCAACTAGGCTATGCGAACCTGAACAAGTCACTTAACCTCTGCCAACCTCAGTTTTCTTATCTATAAAATGGGGATAATAATAGCATAGGACAGTTGTGAGGACCAATGGAGGTAATATTTGTGATGCACTTTGCAAACTTTTATGTTCTATATGTTAGCTATTATCATCTATGTGGCCTGGAGTAAGTTACTTTTCCTCTTAGACTTCAGTTCCCTCATGAAGGGGATGGACTAAATGAATCCAAAGGGCCTTTCCAGTTCTACTTCTACAATCCTAAACTCTATATTCTTCCTGCCCTTGGGTGAGCTGATGTCCCCTGAAAAGGAGGTGTGATATTGAATGCCAGGCCTAGGATGACAGTGGGCAGTTGGAAGGTAAAGAATGGCTTTCTTCATTACTGCATTGAGCAGAATTGGCATTATTGTGTGGTGGACAGTGTGATCTATTATTTCATTCTCTGCCATTAATGGTATAATTAGTGCTGGAAGGTGCCAAAGAGTGGAGAACACATCTTCTGTTCTATTGCCCGTTATTTATTGTTGGATAAACAACTGATTAGTCTGGAGCTGCAGGACGTCTGCATTTCCCCATCTGCTAAATCCAGTTGCTCAGAAGGCTCCTGTCCTTAAAGCCTTACCTCATTTGTTACTAAAATAGACAGAGACAGCAGTTTAATAACCCAATGTATTAGTCAGCAAAGATATTCAAAGAATAGGCTTTTTATCGCTAAAGCTTCCTGATAAGGATCAAGGTCAGAAGAACTACTCAAATGAGGGAGTTAGGAACAAGCATTTATAGAGAAAAATGGCAAAAAAGATTTAGAACCTAGACCTTGAAGAAGTGAAGCTGCCAAAAGAGAAGATATGGGGGGGAGGGGAGGGAGCCAGAGGCTCAGGTCACAGTTACTTCATCTGTGTCACCTGGGGGAGAAAGGGAACCCACCTAACTAGAAGTTAGAGAAAACAAATATTCAAAAAACAGGCATTCTGGGAAATCCCTGATCCAACCAGAAGTTCTCATTCCCTCTCTCCTCTTAATACTTACTATCTGCACCTCTCCTGTGTCCTTATCCTGTTCTGTGTATATTGTCAGACTGCAAAGACCTGGAGGGCAGGGACCTTATCCTGTATTTCTTTTAGGATTTAGCACAATTTCTAGCACATAAGCATTTAATAAAGAGGTACTGAATGATCATGGTGTTGTAGAAAAAAGAGTACTGAGTTCGGATTCAAAAAACCCAGATTCAAATACCAACTCTGAAATTTATTACCAATGTGACCTTGGGTAAGTCTCAGCTCCTCTCTGAGCTTCAATTTCTCAGCTGGGTTGGGCTAGATGATTTATAAAGTGCTTTATAGCTCTAAAGTTCAATGAATCTGTAAGTCTTCAGGAAGCTAAGAACTGTACGTGACCACCCAGAAATCTTTTCTTTTCCTCTCCCCACCCCCAACCTCATTGTTCAACCTATAAGCAGCTGGAACTAGAAATTACCTTCTTCTAAGTTAGAGATAAAATGAAACTCAATTTTTCAGGGTTGGCAAAAGCAGGGCTAGGCCATCCCTTGCTTGTAATATTTTAGGTAAAAAATAGAGATTATGTGTGGTCATAAATTGTAATTTGTAAATTTTGTAATTATGTAATTACAAGCAGGGCAGTAAATATGTAAAAATGGCTTTTAAGCACAGGGTTATGACTTTCAAAGCAAAGAATATTAAGATTTTGCCATTTCTGGCCATCACCTCCAACAGGCCCACAAATGTCTGGTAGATATGCTTATGTTGTGCTATCATGTGACTATGTTTTTCACTCTATTAAAAATTTAAAAACTAATATAAAGTCGTTACTATGGGTTCTTTGTCCTACTATGTTTTGTTGCTGGTTCCTTAGGTTCAGATGTAAATGGTCTAAGCTTCAGCTTCCCCATTTGTAAGATTCAGGGTTTGGACCCCAAAATGAAACACTAATATTTTGTATTCTAACTTTAACATTTTATATTTTAAAGCAAGGTTTCTTAACCTGCAGTCTGTGAATCTGTTAGAAGGAGAGAGAGAAAGAGAGAGAGACAGAGACAGAAAGGGATGGATAAGGAGAAAGGAAAAACTATATTTCAATGTAATTATTTCCTCTGTAATCCTAAGCATTCTATTTGATGCATTTAAAAACATTCTGAAAAAGAGTTCCTAGGTTTCATCAAACTGTTAAAGGGAATACACAAAAAAGAAAGATAAGAACCTTGGTTCTAAAGTCTCAGAATATCTGTAAATACTTAATATTTATAAAGCACTTAGCCCAGCACCTGGTACATAGTGGGTGTTTACTAGATGCTTGTTTCTTCCAGATCTAAGACCTCTTATACTCCAAGAAGTAGAGGTTTTCCCTTCCTAGTAGGTTATCCCCAGCAGTGGCCGGATCACCACTTGCTGGATGTGTTCTATAGCTGAGATCCTTCTACATGTGGGGTAGACTACATGGCCTCTGGGGTCCCTTCCAACTCTTACATTCTGTGACTTTGTGATTCTAGGCCCTAAAACCCCTTCCAGCTCTAGTATCCTAGTTAGAAGATCCCTCCTAACTCTAATTCTCTGCTCCTATGACCCTTCTACTTTTAAAATCCTGACTTGGAAGACCCTGCCTATCTCTAATATTCTATGATTCCATGGCTAATTTTAAAATCTC
The DNA here is from genome assembly GCF_028583685.1 of Petaurus breviceps papuanus. NCBI lineage: Eukaryota > Metazoa > Chordata > Mammalia > Diprotodontia > Petauridae > Petaurus > Petaurus breviceps. Next base: position 11,794,989 of record NW_027187368.1, on the reverse strand, counting down.
AAAATCCAAACCCTCCAATGAAATCATAATGGCTTCCACTGCCACCCCCTGATGCCATCAGAGACAAAAGTACTACAACTGTTCTCTCTAGTCTATGGCTCTGGAATCTGACTCAGAGGTTAGTCAACTTTCTCAAGGTCACAAAGTCTCAGCAGCAGACTCCTGGCCTCCCGACTCTTCATGGAAAGAGGACAACCCACATATTCCTTGTATGGTACTTATCCAATCCAAGAGCACTGAGTGATTCTTAGAAATGCTGCAGGGTCTGTCAATGAATAAACATGGAAGACAAATGGGGTTGCTGTTTGCATTTCATCATTTCTGGGAGCATCTGGTAGAGGTGCTGAGCTTGGCATTGTTCAAACATCAATTTCCAAAGTTTAGAAGTTAGTATTAAACAATTACAGCTTGCCAACTGCAGGTTATTTTGTGTTGGGTTTTTCCTGGTGGCTATTAACTTTTACAGTACCCTGCTTTCTCACTTTGTTTTCCAAGAGTATTGATGGAGTCACAAATCAAGGATCCACTGGAGATGTTAGATGAACCCTAGGATTAGGTTGTTTTCTTTAAGGTTTCTGTGTGCAGATTCTATGTTATGGTGGAGAAAGGTCTCAATGTGGGTGTGGGAGAACCACATTCAAGTCTTGGCTGCACCATTAACTTTATAGATATGTGACTTTTAGGAAATCATTTCTCTAAGCCTCAGTTTTCTCATTTTTAGAATGAGAGAGCTAGTCTACAACAAGAGTCTTAACTTAGAGTCTACAGATCCTAAAGCAGTTTGTGGAAAGATTTCAGCAGGTTAATGAATTTGGATGGGGAAAAATGCATCTTTATTTTCTAACTAGCAAACCGTTAGCTTCCTTTGTAATCCCGTGTATTTTATATATTTTAAAACATTCTTCTGAGAAGGTGTCCTCAGGCTTCACCAGCTTGCCCAAAGGGCCCATGCCACAAAAAAAGAACCCCTGGTTGAGAAGCTTTCAAATATCCCACTTAGTTTTGAAATTCTATGTAATTCTGTGCAGTCAACTGGGAAAGAAGGGAGAAGGGACTTGGACAGATGCAGAAGTGGAAAAATAGGTAAGAAATAGTTTTATCTAATTAAAGGCAACTCAGACCAAAACACATTATAAGATCATGGAATTTAGAAGTTGGAAAAGATATTAGTGATCATCTAATCTCTTCATTTTCCAGATGAGAAAACTGAGGCCCAGAAAGGTGATGTAATTAGCCCAAAGTCAGATAATCAATTGCGGACCTGGAATGTGAAACCAAGTCCTTTCCCTAAATATAATACTCACGCTGCATTTAAGGCCCTCACCGCTCTCATCCTCAAGTCAGCTGTACAGAGTTGGCCCTGTCCAAGTCTTTACCATGGTGGCAGATATTACATAAGCCCGCTGCGGACAAACGTTAAACATTTGTCACCTGAATTGCTTCTTGCTTCAAACTCATAGCAATGTTAGTTAGAGACTAGCAATAACTACCTCAGATGCCATTAAACTGCTGGGTGAATTTATTGTTCCAGGTGCTTCATTGAAGACTTTTTTTTTTTGTGCTGAGGAATCTTAAAATGGAATTTAATAGAAGGAATATGAGATTAGAGGCCCATCAGACGAGGCTGAACAGTGATTGGGGATTTCAACCAGGGCCTAAGAGATCTCAGCAGGATTAGCAATTTGAGGGAAAGAAATTAAAATATTATAAACAAAAGCCTCCAAATTTCCTCTCTTTATGGGTTCTCACTTTCAGTTAGTGGGAATATAAGGAACTAATTTTTATTGAATGCAGAAGATCGTGACTATTGCAAACGGGGGCGGGGGAGGGGGCAAAAAACTGTGGCAGAAACATGACCATTGGTCTGCTGTGAAGAGTCTACTGAAGAAAAACATTAAAAAAGTTCAGAAAGCTGGTCCATGCAGCATCCAATTGTGACAACAGAGGACTGATGGTGAAGCATGCTTCTTACCTCACTGCAAAGAGGTGGTAGACTATGAGAGTGTAATAAGGAATACATTGGCAGACATGGCCCATGTGTCTATCTGATTTTCTTGACTGGATTTATTTGTTACAAGGGAGGGAGGGTTCTATTGAGAGGTAAACGGCAGTGATTAAGAAATGGCAGTGGTGGGGGTGGGAAAGAAAAGATTATTAATAGCAATTTTTAAAAGAGTCTACCAAAAATAAGGCATTCCAGGTCAATATTCTAGGGATGGTAGGGACCTCCAGAGGCCATCAGGTGAGTTTATTTCTCTGCTTCTGGGGGCAACTGCATTTAAGTAGCTTAACTAAATTCAATGAATATTACTATGTACCTATTGTTAGCAAGGCTTTGTCTTGTGTCTATTGTACCAGAAAGATGAAGAAGAGGAGGAGGAAAGGAAGGGGAAGAAATAGTAAAAGAGGGAGAAGAAGGAAAAAGAGGAGGAGGAAGAGGAAGAGAAGAGGAGGAAGAAGAAGAATGAGAAGTAGAAGAGGAGGAAGAATAGGAGGAGGTGGAGGAGGAGGAGGAAGAAAAAGAATAGGAAAAGAAGAAGGAAGAGGGTGAATAGGAGGAGGAAGAAAAAAGAAGAGGAGGAAGAGGGAGAAAAAATAGGAAGAGGAGAAGGAGGAAGAAGAACAGGAGGAGGAAGAAGAAGAGAAGGAAGAAAAGGAGGAAGAAGAAAGAGATGAAAAGAGAGGAGGAAAAGGGTTATGACTTTGATACGGAAGTGCTTCTTAGTGTCAACCTTTCATCCTTCTAAAGGCAGTTCAGCTTGCTCCCATCTCTTCTCCCTTCAATGAATAATTTCATTATCTGTTAAGATGTTTTCCAGATCTTACATTCTGCGTCATATGTTTAACATTCTATATACATTCTAAAGACTTGAAACTATATCATCTATCCTATCATCCTACATCCTAAGAACCCTTCCAGCTCTGCCACCCTTATCTACCTCTTCCCATTTTTAATGGCCTGAATCCAAAACACTGAAACATTTCTCTCTAAAGAGACTGTAACTAAGCACCTCCCCCAGTTTTTCCTGATCCAGGCTGAATGATTCCAGTCTAGGAAGGCAAAACAGCAGAAAGAATGCTGGATTGGAGATGAGAGACCCTGAGTTCCAACCCAACTCTGCCATTGACCCCCTGTGTCACAGTGGGCAAGTCACTTAACTTTTCTGTTGGCAAAAGGAGAGAGTTGGACTAGATTAAGGGTTCAGGATCTGTGAATTGTTTTATTTTTTCCAAAATATTTTGATAACTATTTCAATATAATTAGTTTCCTTTATAATCCTATGTTTTTATTTATGTATTTAAAAACGTTCCTCTGAGAAGGGTTCACCAGCTTGCCAAAGGGATCTAGATCACACAAAAAAAGGCTTAAGAATCCCCAGATGAGATAATCTCTAAAGGTCTTTTTCAGTTCTAAAGCTATGATTCTTGAGTTTTTCCTCCTAGGATTTCTTTCCCAAGGTTTTCCCATTCTTGTTATTTTTCCATGGGTCATCTCCAGATTTAAAGAGCAAAGATATCCTTGTTTAATGATCCATCCTGATCCTCTGACATTGGTGCTACTTAGCCAGCTTGTTAAAATGTTCACTAATTGACTATGGATAAGAAACCCAAACTTTATTTTTGAGAGAACCTTATGAAAATATTTGGTGGCTTTAAATTTCCTTGTAAAACAATCCCACTAAACTTCATGAAAGATGCCTGAAATCTAGCTACTATTCAATAAATAATTTCGGACAGTTTGTTTTGAGATGTCAGTCAATCAAAAAACAATTATTCGTGTCTATCACGTGCCAGGCACTGAGCTAAGTTCTGGGGATACAAAGAAAGTCAAAAGACAGTCCCTGCCCTCAAGGAGCTTGCATTTTAATGGAGGAGACAACATTCCAACAAGCTGTGTGAAAATAAATTGGAAACATCAACAGAAGGCAGGTACTAGAATTAAGAGGGTGAGGAAAGCCTAGGGTCAGTATATGGTTAGACTTGCTTTTGTTGCTATTTAGTTGTTTTTTCAGTCCTGTCTGACTCTTCATGACCCCATTTCAGATTTTCTTGGCAAAGATACTAAAGTGGTTTGCCATTTCCTTCTCCAGCTCATTTTACAGATAAGGAAACTGAGACAAACATGGTTAAGTGACTTAGTCACACAGCTAGTAAATGTCTGAGGCCAGATTTGAACTTGTGTTTCTGGCTTCAGGCTCCTTCTACTGTGCCACCTCCCCATACTTAACAACAAACAATAACAAAAGTATCAAAGTGTAATTCATACTCCTTTCTAGGGTGAGGTCCAAGCTTCTACCTTCCCTTGTAACTTCCCACAGTCCACAATATAGGCATGGATCTACTCAACAAAGATTGTTGATGACATCAAAAATATCCTAAATAGTAATGGTAAAAAAAAAAAAAAATAACCCCACTTTTCATTTGTGTAGAGTTTTACCAGAATTCAAAGAAATTCTATTTGATTTCATTGGCTCTTCATAGCAATCTTGTTAAGATGGACAAGGAAGGAATATTCCTTCTCATTTTACAGAAGCTGAGACTCTAGGGAGTGGTCCAGAATAGCTAACAAGAAACAGAAGTGAGTCTAGATGACCAGGCATTAAAAGTTCAAGTCTGTGTTCCCTCAAACTGGAACCTATGGGGCATCCCGGTGGTTCAGAGAGAATCTGAAGTCCCCTAAAATGAAGCTGAACCAGGAAAGAGTCTAAAGAGTTGAAGACGCTCTTTCACTCTGAATGCCCTGAAAATCACAAACCCAACAATTTTATATTTAGTGACCAAAGGGACATAAGACAGGCTTCATTTTAAAAACTTGGCACCTTTCATAATAAACACCCACCATATAATGAAATGTTGAGAGTGATGTCCTCTCCACAACATCCCCACCTTTAATCAATAGGGCTTTTAATTTTGCTATCTTGGCAGCTATTTTTTATGGGGAGGAAATGTGCTTTGGAATCAGATGAAAATCCTCAGAGTTGAGTTGGTATTAAGCAAATGAAAAATAAATGTGATTTCACGATTAGGAGAACTACATTTGATCTTCCTTGATCATTAGTTTGTTTATGGAAAACAGTAGCAATAGGAGAAGGCATTTAACCTGGGAAAGATACCATTCTGCCTGATAAAGGGAATTATTCTAAACGGTAATTGGTTCCCCCAATGCACAGTGACGAAGTTCAGGGGCACTGTTACCTAGCTGTTTCCATCTCACCCTGTACATGTGCCAAAAGGAAAAAAAAAAGGCAACTTTGCTACAATGCACCAGGCTTAGTAATTATTCTGAATGGGTATGAGAATTTGGAGGGGGCAAAGTTTGCTGGGGAAGGGAGAGAGGGAAATGAATGGATTAGCTTCAGAAAACTGGAAATCTATCCCTTAAATTAAAAAAAAGAAGTTTGAAAACACCTTTATAAACACTGGTGGGATTTTGGCTTGGAAGAAGCAAAGTTAAAAAAAATAAAGTCCCAAGACTTTTAAAGTACTGATTCGTTAGGGAGAGGGCTTCCCATCAATGGAAGAGTTTAAGTATAGGCTAGATGTCCACCTGTTGGAAGGGCTGTAAAAGGAATGAATATTTGGGGTAAGGATTGGACCCGATGTCCTCTACTGTTTCTTTTGATGCTAGGATTCTAAAAATCTAAGAGTGTGACTCCCAAATCAGTTAGCAGGGACCTTTTAGTGGTGAGATTGCAGGGTGCAGGTTGGTTGAGGTCTGCCTCCCCTTCAACACTCCTGCCCTGATAGAATGCTTCAGAAGGGTTCCTGAAGGTGACTTCCATGCTATGCTGCACTCCTTACTGTGCATGGGCTTGTTGAGGCTGTCCCCCAGCAGCCTTCTCTACATTATAATGCAACTTCTTTAGCACTGAACAAGAGGCAAAGCTATAGAGACCCAGGTTCTTAGCCCGCTACAATAGCTGTCCTTGCAGGCCCTGGAAAGGGTGGGTGTGGACTGGGAACAAGGGCTGACTGCAGCAGGCATGGAAAGCAGAGGAATGTAGGAGGCCACACAACTTTTAGGGGTAGTAGATTCACAAGATTATAGTTTTAGAGCCATCTATTTAGTGAGCCCTTCATTCTACAGCTGAAGACATGGAGGCCCAGAGAGGTTGACTGAATTTTCCATGGTCACACAGGTAGTCAATGTCCGAGGTAGTCAAACTCAAGGCCTCCGACTTCAAACCCAATGCTCTTTCCCTTGTACCACCATCTTGCTGTCTATCTCCAATCCATTCCAGTCTTCAACCCCATTGGAAACTTAGACTCTACCCCTGGAACCAACCTGGGATCTGATAGGTGAGCTTTTGCCTTATCTTACTCAGTTCCATGCCTCCCCTCCTCACTGCCCAGCCATCTCCAAACCATACAGCTCTATACCCATCCCTCTACTCTTTTCAACTCCCCTTTATCTGTTACTTTCCTTAACAAGAATATAAGCTCTTGTTAGGGCCAGGGCTATCTTGCTTGTATTTCTATTCTCAGTGCCTAGCACAGTACTTGGTACATCTGTTGTGTTATTCAGTCATTTTAGTTGTGTCTAACACCCTGTTTTTCCTGGGATTTTCCTGGCAAAGATACTCGGAGTAGTTTGCCATTTCCTTCTCCAGCTCATGTGACAGATGAGGAAACTGAGGCAAAAAGGGTTAAGTGACTCCAGGCCCAGCACTCTATCCTTCATCATCTAACTGCCCAGCCCAGTACAATAACCTGGTCCATAACAAGAACTTAATAAATACTCTATATCCACCCATCCATCCATCCATCCATCCATCCTTTGATCTATCCATACATCCATCCATCATCTATTTGTCTATATACTAGGAGACCCAAGTTTTAATCTCTCATACTGGTTAATATTATTGTGTTTCTTTCTATTGGATTTGACTACCGAGATCCTTGCTATGTACTTGAATTTCATTAGGAAAGGGCAAGTGAGGAAGATAAGAGATTAATACAGATGGACATCATTCATTTATGTTTACCCTGAGGCCCACAGTCACTAATGTATTTAGATAAGTACTCATCCCTAGTCCTAGAAGGCAATAAATCTCAATAACTTGTTGCCTGAACTGACATGGAAAAAAGTTGTGGTCTTGGTAAAAATTCTTTTGCCTTTAACTTCTCTAAACACTTAACAGTCAAAGATTGAGGGCTGGTAAGTAAGCAAGGAGAAGGGAAGGTTATGACAATGCTAAGACCCCTATAGTGACACAGTGTTTATGTATGAAATAGGCAAAATCCATCAGATCTAGTCATACAGAAATGGACCAATGGTTAGAAATAGACAGCTACTGGTAATCAAAATAATAGCTGTCATTTACAAAGCTCTTAGAGAATCATAGGACCTGGCATAAATTATTTCATTTGATGCTTATAGCAACCTTGGTGGGTAGGTTTTGTTTGTTGTTCAATTTTTTTTCAGTCGTGTCCAACTCTTTATAACCCCATTTAGGATTTTCTTGACAAAGATACTGGGGTATTTCTATTTGCTATTTAGTTAAATTTGCTATTTCCTTCTCCAGTTCACTTGACAGATGAGGAAACTGAGGCAGTTATGTGACTTGCCCAGGGTCACACAGTTAGTAAGTATCAGAGGCCAGATTTGAACTCAGGAAGATGAGTCTTCCTGACTCCAGACCCAGCATTCCATTTAAAGTATAACTTAGTTACCCTGGTAGGTAGGTACTATAAGAATATGACTTTTTTAGAGGTAAGAAAACTGGGACCCAGGTTAAGTTTCTTTCCCATGCCCACATAGCTACCAGCTGTTGGAGGTAAGGTTTGAATTCAGGTCTTTCTGGACTCCAACGCTTTCTACCATGCCATACTGCCGGTGACATGGTAATCCCATAAGCAGCATGAGGCAGTTTCTACCACACATGTGAATAAGCAAGGAATTCAGAATTCGAAGAGACTTTAGAAAATACATCAGAGCTGAAAGGGGCCTTAGGACACTGAATGCCAGAAATGTAAGGGATCTCAAGACACAAAATGTCAGAACTGGAAGGGACATTAGAATATAGAATGTCAGAGGAATAAGGGACCTCAGGACACAGAATGTCAGACTAGAAGGGACATTAGAATATAGAATGTCAGAGGAAAAAGGGCTCTTAGGACACAGAATGTCAGAACTGGAAGGGACATTAGAATATAGAATGTCAGAGGAATAAAGGATCTTAGGACATAGAATGTCAGAGCTGTGAGAGACCTTAAAATATAAATGTTCGCACTGAGACACCAATGATGTAATTTGGCCAAGATCATAGAGCAAGAGCCAAAAGATCTGTGTTATACTCCCAGCTCTTCCACTACCAAGGGCTCTTTCCACCATGACACACTGACATGGCAGCTGTCATGCGGTATGATGTGACAAGGAGGAAGAGGAAGACTGAAGCGATGGGAAAAGCCTAATGAGCTGGCAACCAGACCAGACAATGAGACAGAGAGATCCAAGAACAGGCAGATGGGCACATAAAAAGACTGAGAGGCAAACAGGAGGAGATGTTGGAGAACATGTCCTTCCTATTCAGCCCCCTGCAGGGCCAGACCTTAGAGACAGACCTGCCTTTGGCAGCCAACCACTTTCTGTCCTTCACCCCACCCTCAACCCCATCTTTTTTACTATGGAAACCACAGCAGGAAAACTCCCCAGTGAAAGGACCATACCTCCATTAGGTCTATTAACCATAAGAGCCGCTCCTGGGAAAGATAATTCAGGCAAACACAAAAAGGGGGGAAAAAAACAAAATAAAACAATGCATTAGGGACTGGAACAGATGCAGCAAACCACTACCATTCCACACACAAAAAGGCAATAAAAATAAACATAAGACCCTGGTAAAAAAAGATCCCCCCAGTCCTTCTTAGCACAAACTCACTAAGTAAAACATTCTCTTCCATGAAGCTGTTAAATTAAAAATCACAGGAGTAGTTCAGGGCAGACATTTTAGGGGGCCCTAGAGCTCAATGAGGATTAATACTGAAACTCATATAATGGTCATGAAACCAACCTACTAAAAATAGAAAATTAGGAGCTATCTGGTGGTCCAGACTGTGATCTGGGCCTTAGGGGAGAAGCAGAGATTTTCAGCCCTTCCTAGAAGCCTTTATATGAAATGCAGGCATGGCCTTGGATACAAATGCTATCTTCAGGTTTCCATAGTCAGATTCAAGCCAGGGCTTGAGTCTGATTGAGTGCTACAGTCTGGGGAATGTCTCAGGAATGATGACAGAAGAAGAAAAAGGGGCCAGATAATTAGAGTCAGCCTGCGTAGCCTGCTGAGCTCCAGACTGTTAGCAAGTTTCACCACTGGGTATTTAGGGAAGGTTTCCTAAACTCCCTAGTTAGTACCTAACAATATTGCATTCACTAGGCATTTAACCAATGTTTGCTGCTTACTTGGATGGATGCATGGCCATAAAAAATATATATATATATATATATATATATACACATATACATATATATACACACATGTGTATCTTATATATGTTCATATATATGTGTGTATATATGCATATATAGTCTTACTACAGAAATGTATTAGAAGCACTTGAGAAATAACCCAGAGTGCTCCCTTCCCTGGCAGGCTGTCTCTTATGCAGGCACAAAGTACTTTACTCTTCCCTGTAATGAAGAAGGTTTCCAGGTTTCCAATGAGCACTGTTCTTGGTACCTCCTGAAGGCAGTAATTGAGGTTCTGAAGATTGCTTACATCACCTACAAGGCTTTTAAGACTCTTTCTGGATATGGAAGGGCAGTGGCAATCATTAGAGATAAACCTTCTTCTTTCCCAGTCCAGGTACTACCCAGCAGTGGAAGTATTTGCTTATAAAAGTGACAGGAAGTAAAAAGACCATCTTACAGGTCATCAGAGGTTGGACTGAAAATGATGAAGCCTAGTTGGTTAGAAAAAATCCAGATATAGAAACTATGTGCAAAAAGGCCAGAGGTCCCTTCTGTAGCTCCCAAAGGTTCTCAGAACCGAAGGGAAGGTAACACCAATTACCACAATGCAAAATTCCAAATCTGTCAGGGGACTGGGCTTTTTAAAACACACTAGATTTTGGCCTTTGGGGACATGTGAAGTGATGCTGACATGAGGTAGGGCCTGGGCCAGGGGCTCAGAGAATTAGAACTGAAAAGCTAGTAGGGAGTTGCCCACAGTTACACAGCCAGTCGGTAATTGAGCCAGGACTAGAACCCAGGACCACAGTCTCCCAGGCCATTCATTATTCTTTCCATGCTCTTTCTAAGACTCTTGTTCCCTGGGCCTAACAAAGCATTCAGAATCTCTCCTAAAATCTAAATCAATCTTAAGGGGCAGCAGATGATCAAAATTTGTTTCTGTCAGGGTCCCTATCTTAAGGAGACAGGCATGTGACAGATTAAAGCATGCAGTTGTAACTTGATCCCAGATTATCCTCAAGGATTCAGAAGGTACCACTTTGCATATAAGCCCCACACTAAGTCTAAGTGACTAGGATTTTCACCTAGGGGTCACCCCTGGACAAGGTATCTCCCTAGCCCGCCTCGTAAGTGCTGCATAGACCGCTAACTGGATGAACAAGACACCAAAGTGAATTTACTATGCTGAATACGTGGAGAGCAGCAGAAGGATTCTTCTTCCTGGAAGAAGGAAGCTTCATCCTGGAGAATCAGGACTCCAGGCGATCAGTTTATATCCTGAAGCATGAAATGATGACCTTGTTATAATCAAGGCTTTGATGCTACTTCCTGCATCTGTCCAGGAAAATCATTTGGACTTGGAGTTCTCACAGGAAATAAAGCTGCCCAAGGACTCTGTTCCCACACCTGCCCCAATTTAAGGAGGGGGAGGGGGCATGGAAGCACTCTGCAATGGAAAAGGGTGCAGATTACAGCCAAAGGAAGGTAATCTCTGGCCTGTTCAGATCTGGTGACAGTTAAAAAGTATAGAGCATACTCAGAATATTCAGAGGCACTGCACCCTAGAGGATAGAGTGAGCCTTGAAGCCAGAAAGACTTAGGTTCTAGTCTCACCTCTGAAACACCGGCTGTGTGACCCTGGGCAAGTCATTTGTCCTCTCAGTGTTATAAACAATTCTTTGAGACAATAATTTGCAGCGAAGGTACCAACCTGTATTGGTAGAGGAAGGTCCTCACCAGGAGCTCCCTCCACCAATGGAATCACAGGTCATTATCCCTACCCTAAATAAATATTCACAGACATGGAGAAATACAAGACACATGAAAATGTCATGAAAATTCCTAGATAATATAAAAATCTCATTTTTGTCAATAGCTCCAACTTCCTTTCCCAGTATATTAAGACAACAAGGACCCAGACAAACAGAGAAGTCAGAACTTCATCCCCACTCCCTTTTCTTTCCCTTTTATTGGTGGAGGGTATAGAGAACTGGCCAAAAGGCAAGAAACAAGAAGGAGAAACTGAGTCAGGAGACCCAAACAAGCTGGATAATCAGCCGCTGAATTGTCATGGAGCACTGACACTATGATAAAAAATAGATGCTTACAGACTGGTGTGTCACACCCGGTGATGGAGGGTCCAAAGGAGAAGGATTCCTGCTTCTCCTTCCTCCATCACACCATTTAGCTTTGATGAAGATCCTCTGGGATCATGAGGCACTCACTATTTGTCAGATCACATTGTTACAAATGGTCAGCTGCAAAAAGACCTTGGCCAGTGTCTGGTTATGGTTTAGGAGGGAGGGGAGGCAGGGATGGGAGCTGCTGCTGCTGAGCGCATACAGTCTGATTCTAGAGAGAGCGAATCAGGGGCTATGAGAAGAACCCCCCACCCCGCCCCTAAGCAGACGGTGGGCCCAAGGGCGGGGACACTCACTCGAGCAGAGCTGACCGTGGTAGAAGTGACCTGGCTTCCAGAGGAGGAGCCGGTATCACTGTAAGACACCACAGAGTAAGTGTCCGTGCCAGTGCAGGATGGCTGCCGGGCCTTCATGGACTCAATCTCCCGTTTCAACACCATGTTGTCAAAGCGATCGAGGTCATGGGGGGAGATCAGCCCCCTCACCTCAGATAGGAGGGAAAACTGAGGAACAAAAGAACACATTCAGCTGAGTGCTTCAGGAAAGGTTTCTTTTTCCCCTTCTACAGTCTTAAACTAAATGATATCTAATGCCCCTTCCACTTTAACTCCTTTTCACAAATAATCTTATAACATTTCTTTACTACTTTGGTAAAATAACTTGCTCAAGGTTGTAGGTTCTTAGATGTGGAATTGGAATAGGTCACAAAGACCATCAAGTCCAACCTCATCTTATAGGTGAGGAAACTGAGGCTCAGGGAGAAAAGGTGACTTGCCAAGGGTTACACCAGTAGTAGTAGCTATCAGTAGCAGGATGTAAATCTAGGTCCTCTGGCTCCAGACCCAATGAACTTTCCTCTATCCCAACAAAAAGAATTCTGAATCTGAAGTCACAAGACTTGGTTCCAAATCAAAGCACGTCTCTGCTATTTTCTGTCCAGGTGACCTTTGGTAAGTCACTTAACCTAAGGCCTAGGCCTTAGTTTCTTCATCAATAAAATGAAATGATTGGACCAGATGTACTCTAAGATCTCTTCCATTTCTAAATCCTATGACCCTATGACCATTTAGACCTATGTCAAGCTACCTTAAGGTATGTGGACGATGGGAACTGTAGAGTTCCACCTCAGATCAAACTCTGATTTTTCACACAAGATTCTTACAATTACTATCTACATGACTTAAACAAGTTTCATTATTTTATTTTTTGCTTTTTGGAAGGGCAGTTGGGGTTAAGTGACTTGCCCAAGGTCACACATCTAGTGTTAAGTGTCTGAGGCCATATTTGAACTCAGGTTCTCCTGACTCCAGGGCTGGTGCTCTATTCACTGTGCTGTGTAGCTACCCCAAGTTTCATTATTTCTGTAGACTTATTTCCTTACCTGTAAAATGAGAAGTTTGGACTAAATTACCTCCAAGGTCACTTCCAGTTCTAAGCCCACAAGCCTATGATTCCCCAGTCCCTGTGAACCCCAAACCCAAATTCATGCTTTCCAAAGGTCCCTTCCCTCATTCCCTCTCCACCACAAACACTGTCCCACAAAATGTGACATTTGCTTAAACTGTCAAGCAAAGGCGTCTTAGGCACGTATTTCTTAGATCTGGGGGTCTCTGCATGTATAACTGAGGCCTTGACAAAGTCTAGAGGAGAGTGAGACATTCATGTTACTTCTCCCCACTTCCTGAATTCTGGTGACCTTTTAGAGCCTCAGTCTCCAGAGCTGGTCTGGAGCAGCTCCAGTAGCAGCAGCCCTGGCCACCTCACTATACCTTGGCTTGGGTGTTGAGCAGTTCAAACAGAGCCATGATGAGGGCATCCACATGGATGTTATTTTCCTTGTACTCATCTAGGTAGTAGCCCATGGTTGCTCTCTCCTGCTCATTCAGCAGATGTCGGGCTTGTTCCTCTAAGATGACCCGGGTCTGGTTGACCATGCTGCTCAGGGTGACCTGGGACCTGGCTGGCCCCTTGTAGAATCCCAGCTGAAAGACAAAGGAGATCACACAGAGAACAGAATTTACTCTGGAGTGAGGCTCCACGTCTCCTTGGTGTGACTAAAAAACATATGTGAGACATGCTTTCATAAACCATAGGAGGGAAATCTCCCTTACAACATACCAGTCACAGTAAGACCCCAAGAAAGGCAACATGGCACAGGGGAAAGAGGGTGGAATTTGTCCTGGAAGTAGGAGACCTGGGTTCAAATACTAGCTCTGACAAGAACAGCTAATGAAGTGCAGTAGACGGCACAATGGATCTAGAATCAGAAAACCTGGTTTGAAGGCTGACTCGCATACTGCCTATATGTCAGACCTGGGGCAAGCCACAGGGGAGAAACAGCAACTGACATCTGTCACAGAGTAAGGCACCTAGACAGCCTCAAGGTGAGAGAACTGTCCAAGAAATTCATTTTCTTTGTCCCTCTGTCTCTCTGTCTCCTATCTGTCTGTGTATGTGTCTCTTTGTCTTCCTCTCTCAGTCTCTGTCTCTGTTCTTCTTTGTCTGTCTCTTGGTCTCTCTCTGTCTCAGTCTTTCTCTGTCTGTGTGTATGTGTTTCTCTCTCTCTCTCTCTCTCTCTCTCTCTCTCTCTCTCTCTCTCTCTCTCTCTCTCTCTCTCTCTCTCTCTCTCTCTCTCTCTCTCTCTCTCTCTCTCTCTCTCTCTCTTTCTGTCTCCATCTCTGTCTCTGTCTGTGTATGTGTCTCTTTGTCTCCCTCTTTCAGTCTCTGTCTCTGTTTCTCTCTCTGACTCTTGGTCTCTCTCTGTCTCAGTCTTTCTCTGTGTGTGTGTGTGTCTGTCTGTCTCTCTATATTTCTGTCTCCATCTCTCTGTCTCTCTCTGTCTCTCGGTCTCTATCTCAGTCTTTGTCTCTGTCTGTGTGTGTCTCTCTGTCTCTCTGTGTCTCTCTATTTCTGTCTCTGTCTCTCTTTCTCTGTCTCTGTTTCCATCTCCATCTGTCTGCCTGTCTCAGCTCCAGGTCAGCTTGCCCCTAAGAAGTGCCCTTAACCTAACCTTGTTGTACACAAGTGCTCTCTGAGCTCTCAGGCTGCTCAAGGTTGACCTGGGGGTGGTCTAGATTTCAAGGGGCGGGGATTCATCATCATATAGTAGATCTGGGAATTCATTGATCAGGTAAGATACCTTAAGAAGGCCTGAAATTTAAGGTGGGGGTTAGGGAAAATGACAAGAGATGATCCCCATTTTAGCTGCATCATGGATCTCACAGGCAAGCTGACCTGGATTGGAGAGCTGGGAAGGGAGAGGGAGGGAGGAAGGAAGGGATGGAGATGACAGACTGAGAGACAGGCAGAGACTAAGATGGACAGAGAGAGATAGGGATAGGGAGAGAGAGAGAGAGAGAGAGAGAGAGAGAGAGAGAGAGAGAGAGAG